>NW_017805453.1:1204241-1283664 GCF_001891065.2 Hippocampus comes
ACCGACATCACATGTACTCAGGAAACGACCAATCACGGCTTGGCATGCGAACGTCACATGAGCCGTGATCGGTTGTTATCTGACCCTCCAGCAAGCACGTGTGATCTCATTTCCAGTCGACAGCAAGTGGCAAAATGTGTATTTAAAGGTGTCGATTGTACATGAAAAATAGTGACCTGATCAAGTTCATTAGTGACAAAATAGTCACTTGTTACTGCACAAAATGGCCAATTAAGTATCACATAAACCTTTCGGGGACAGCGGTTACTACAGTGGACAGCTTATCAGGTTACAGGTTATCATTATTTGTGCATGAAAGGGTTCAAATAGTGTCTCCCTTTCTCGCTTTAGCTAACGACGCTCCCATCACCGGAGAGATTCATATCTGGGTGAAAGAATGCAAGAGCCTGCCCTTAATCAGAGCCACCATCGACCCTTACGTGAAATGGTACGCACTGCACAAGTTGGAAATCATTAGCGCTGATGTCCAAATGTATTGACTCCTTTCTGGTGCCGTTTCCAGCTTTGTGCTGCCCGACACTAGCCGCAAGAGTCGTCAGAAGACGCGTGTGCTGAGGAGGACGGCGGATCCCGTGTTCAACCACACCATGGTATACGACGGCATCAGAGAAATGGACCTCGCCGAGGCCTGTGTGGAACTCAGCGTCTGGGACCGGGACAAGCTGGCCAGCAGCCTGCTGGGCGGACTCAGGCTCGGAGCTGGCACGGGTACTGCAGTTGAACACAATCGAGTACTTAGAGGCGAGGTTATTTTGATGAACAAAAACTACCAACGTAACTTAAACTAAAATTGTAAAAACTATTTTGTGAACGAAATAAAACTAAAATTAAAAACGCTTGTCAAAAAAAACGAACACTAACTGAAACTACATTTTGCTATTTACCATGCTGACAAAATGGCGTCAGATTTCCGGGGTTTTCACTTCAGGAAAACGATTACTTTGTTGAATGTACGAAATACCAAATATTTTTTTCATGCTTTTTTAAAAATTTATTTTGTTTAATTACTTGTGACATAAAAAATATTTCATTTAAGATTTTCTAAATTTACTTTAGGGCGGCCCAGTGGTTAGCACATAGACCTCACAGTGCAGAGGTCGTAGGTTTGATCCCGGCGCCGGCCGTGGTTAGCACCTAGACCTCACAGTGCAGAGGTCGTAGGTTTGATCCCGGCGCCGGCCTTCCTGTGTGGACTTTGCATGTTCTCCCCGGGCCTGCATGGGTTTTCTCCGGGTACCCGGTTTCCTCCCACATTCCAAAAACACGCATGGCAGGCTGATTGAACACTCTAAATTGTCCCCAGGTGTGTGTGTGTGAGGGGGTATGGTTGTTCATCTCTGTGTGCCCTGCGATTGGCTGGCAACCGGTTCAAGGTGTCTCCCGCCTACTGCCCGAAGATGGCTGGGATAGGCTCCAGCACCCTCCACAACCATTGTGAGGATAAAATGGATGGATGGATTGACCTTTAACCATGCATTTGGAAGTCCATGTTTTTAACCCCCTGGGACAAACACACGCAAGACAGTCAAGGGCGTGTTTCCATCGGTCGTCGGTGAAATGGGCGTCCGTTAGTGACGGACTAAAAGCTCTGTTGGCACACCCACAGACGAAAATCCACCTCCATGCTTCGTCCGACATTTTTTTTGGGAAGTCTGTCCTCATTCGTCAGAAAAACGGGCATCCGTCAGTGACGGATTGATGGAATGCCCACATCTGGAAGTTATTTGTATTCTTCATGTTGTTATTTGTTGTTACCCTGTCACAGTAGTAATAATGGCGGTAGTAGTACTTATACTAGTCGTAGTTTGTGGTTAGTATTGTCTTTCGTGACCACCTCCAGTATGTATTGTGAAGAATGGAAACAACAGATCTTTTAACTGTACTGAATCATGAAATTCATCTTACTATAAAGATTCAATCTCTCTTCAGGAAGGAGTTACGGCTCGGCGGTGGACTGGATGGACTCCACTCCTGAGGAGGTGGCGCTGTGGGCGCGCATGGCGGCGTCACCCAATGAATGGGCAGAGGCCGTGTTGCCGTTGCGTATGATGAGCTCGGCCAAAACGGCCTTCAGATAAGTTGACGTCGACATTTTCCTTGCAATACAGCTTTCAAAAGTAACATTTGTTAATCCTTCAACCAAAAGCCATCACGACTTCTTGATCGATCATTTTTCAACGAGCCAAAGATGAACAAACGAGAACCAGGGAGCTTAAAAAAAATGTCAAACACAACTCCCTCATTTTAATGTGTTAAAGTCATTCACTCCCAACAAGAGGCCCATTTGTCGAACACGTGTTAAATCGTTGAATGAATGTGTCATTGTCGCCTGTGTATTACTGCAACTTTCACCTTGGACACGCACTGATGCAACTCTTGCATGAAAGCATTCTTTCAACTGCGTGGCCGTAGCCCGGGATGAAGTCCCACTTTTTGTGTATGCAAATGGCTAACCAGTTGTGCAAAGCGGCAAACAAATACGGTTCACATTGTAAATGTTGTAGTAACCGCGACTCTGGATGGATGTCTTCTGCTTTCATGACACAGCAGAGCAAAGACTCCTGAAGCTTCTTTCAGCTACAAGTACAGAGACATAAACCAAACTGGAAAACCATGATTTTCTGGCCTAACACTGTTCATTATTTTAAGGGATTTAAAATAAATAAATAAACAGACGAAGAAACAAGAAAAACTTTGCTTGTAAAAATCAGCACAAGATAGAATAAACCATAAAAAGTGTATGTTACTGAAAACTGTTTTTTGGAAAACAACCCAAACTTGTACAGTTCATATAAATAATTTGGGAGCGGGGGGGGTTTTAAAAGTTGTATGTTACTTGGAATTATTTATTTTAGAAAATAACCAAACGTTGTTTGTCTCATAGAATCATTTATTCAAAGTTGCAAGTCAACAAACAAAGGTTTTACATTAAATTACGTTGAAAAACTGAACTAAAGTTCAACACTACTTAGATTTGGTAAAAATAAATAAATTGTACGTGACGTTTTTTTTTTTAAGTTGTACTTCACTAAGAGTAGTTCATTTATTTTTCAAAGGAACAAAACCTATGTTAGAATAATTTACAGGAAAAAAACAAAAGTGGGATATTACTTTAATTTGAAGATTGAACACAAGTTGTACATGAGAATAATTTCCCCAATTTTTTTTAAAAAATATAACAAATTTTTTGGCAAAAGCTTGATCGAATATTTTTGTAAAAATAATTAACGAATATAATCCTAAAGTTTCAAACCTTTGTACTTTTACCCCTCTGGAGCTTGGTTAACATTTTCCCTGGCTATAGCCCTGTTTACAAGCTATCCAACTTCTGTAGCTCATTGTAACATGACTACACATTACTGTATCGCTTTAATATATTGATGGATGTATTGGTTACTGTGAAGCATGTACTGTATATAATACAATACATCTATATTGATATGGCGATTTTACAACAGCTGTAGCTGGAACAGAAATTCAGAACCTTTTGCAATTTACTAAAAATACTCGACACTCTTGGCATTTCTTCAAAACACTTTTTACAATCGCAGTATTTTCACTTCAATGGCTGAATTTTGACTGCATGCATGTAATGAACTGTTTCCACATGAATAAAACTTCAAGTGACTTTAATTTCTACATATATATTAGTGATTCTGTACTGTCATCACTTCCTATATGATACCAACAATATTTTTGTTGATGTTCACACTAAACTACAGAGACGGACAACACATTTCTTCAATTTGCGTCTGTTAAAGTTTGCATTTACAAATAAGGTGCATTTGAATAACGTGTCCTAGGGAAAAAAAATAAGCTAAACATGGTCAATATTCAGAAAAAAGAATTTAGAATCTAAAATGGGACAAGATGACGATATTAATGATGACCGCCACCACAAGGTCACTGTAGGGTCTCCTGGATACACCTGAGGAATGAAAAAATATACACATCCATTAGAATCATCCATACATCCATTTTCTAATCCGCTTATCCTCACGAGGGTCGCGGATGTACTGGAGCGTTATCCCAGCTGTCTTCGGGCAGTCGGCGGCACACACTCTGAACTGGTTGCCAGCCAATCACAGGGCACACAGAGACGAACAACCATCCGCGCTCACACACACACCTGGGGACAATTTAGAGTGTTCAATCAGCCTACCATGCATGTTTTTGGAATGTGGGAGGAAACTGGAGTACCCAGAGAAAACCCACTCAGGCCCGGGGAGAACATGCAAACTCCACACAGGAAGGCCGGTGCCAGAATCGAACCCTGCATCTTTGCACTGTGAGGCGGACGTGCTAAGCAGTTGTCCACTATACTTACTATGTAAGGGCCAAATATGGAAAATACGCAAGGAATTTAGTTTCCCAGTTTCAACCCGTCCAGAGGAACGTAAACAGTGACCAAGAGAGGGAGACAGAACGAAAAGCCGACATTTTAGATGTGCAAGGAAAAGAATAGGGAACAAATTCAGTTACTTATGACTTCATACCAATGGCTTTTTTTTTCTAAATAAAGACACATACATTCTTACCATAAGAAGCTGTGTTAGTTTGAAAATCTGAAAAGAAAAACCAAAAAAGACATGAAATCAAACACAATGTGTGCATGACTGAACTGAATTCCCTTTTAGTTTGATTCATTTCCGAGGGTGAATAAAAAGACGTTCTATTCCAGTCGCCATTTGTGGCCAACTTCACTTTTTTTTTTTTTTTTTTTTTAAATTAGCCTGCCGCACATTCCCTGACAGTATTCCCTCACTATTTAATTTACTTGACTGCTGTCACATGCATAATAATAATTTAGCACTTGATCACCAATCATGGCAAGCTGGAATTTAGACTTTTTTTTAAAAATATGTTTACCCGCTTAGCAATATGTTGACCATCGAAAGGTGAAGTGAGGCCTTCCATCCATTTTTCTGTCTGTGATTCTCAGTGGAAAAAGTTTGGTCATCCTTGGTTTATATGGAGTGTGTGTGTGTGTGTGTGTGTGTGTGTGTGTGTGTGTGTGTGTGTGTGTGTGTGTGTGTGTGTGTGTGTGTGTGTGTGTGTGTGTGTGGCGGGGGGGTGGGGTGTCAAAATACATATTTTAATACACACCTCTGCTCTTTTTGGCCACCATAATGGGCGGCGAGGTAACTGTCGCGTTAGCCAACACGTCCTCAACCTCTCTTCTTCTTCTGCGGCCAACTGAACAGACCTGTTCAAACCAAACGGAACAAATAAATGTTGCTTTTTTTCCTCCAGGGATTCCCAATTCTGATTTTCAACGTTACGTCCAAGCCTTTGTAGGAACGCCCCCTGCGCTATGACGGACGGCAAAATAACTACTGTATTTGCACCTGTTGAAACCCGTTGCACCTCCTGTAAAGCGTTTCGTCCTGTATCTATTTATAGAAGCGATGATCTTCTAAAATGGACATAGCCTGCTGTGCGGTCGGAAGTACTCGCGGTGTAAACCAAACTTGGCATTTCGACACATACTTGCTGATTAAGATAAAAGACGGATAGCAGCAACCAACCAAAAGGACTGGCAGCCCTCAAAGTATTCGAGAATTTGCAGCGATCATGGTTTTTTACGGGATTAGTAGATCATTGTTCATATGTTTTACTCATAATCATGAAATTACTGCATGTGGCTGGGTGCAAATGTGGCAGGACGGAATGTGTAAAAATCAAATATAAGCAGGTTTACCTTCGCCATGACAAGTAGCACGATATTTTAGTTTGTCTACTTTGAGTTGGACTACCATTTTCATTTTGGGTCAAAAGGAAACATTTTTATTGTAACTTCAAAGAAAATAAATTCTTCATCATTAATACTAATTGGCCCATCCGTATGTTAGCTAGCAGGCTAAATTCCTCGTTCAAGGAGAATGACGTACGACAGGACTGAAATTGGAAAATTCCTCAAACAAAAGTATAAAAATAATAATAATAATAATCATGTAGTGCCATATGTTTGCTATTTTGTCGGACCATGTTAGCTCGAAGGCTACCTACTGATTAATGGAGAATAAGCTTTCAGCACTCTATCACTTGCATTCGGGAGGAAATGGAACAGCTCCATTGTCACGGAAGAGAAAATCAATGCGCATTACAAAAGTGAAAGGAACATGTACCGCACGCCATGTGTGTCTGCTCATTTGTCGATATGTTACCTAACAGGCCTTGGGGAGAAGTTACATTATGAGGCTCACCGGTTTTAGAGCCTCACAGGCGGACACTTCACACAGCCTCGTGACACAGTGTAGGTAGAACGTGGACACGGTTCGATTCTTGTGCTCCACGAATCGAAAGGCTTCAAAGGAAAAGTGCGCCACCTGGGATTCGCCATTAAGGATGACCTCGGTCTGGTCGTCACGTGTACAGCTGGGGAGGATGAAGCGGGTGTGGGTGTGAACGGCGAGATCTTAATGCGTACCACTCTTTAAGTGCAAAGCCATTGTCTGCTCACCCGATAAAAAGGTCGTAGAAGGAATCGAAAGCTGGGTAGGGGCTTGTGGTGGCGTAGCATCGATCCAGCAGCACGTTGAATCTGTCAAACAGATCAGAGAGCAGTTGTCTTTTCAGTTGTCTTTCGTGACGACATGAAAGCTTTGAGAAGATGACAGGCACCTGTCTGTTAAATTGGTGGCTCGGACGGCGACGTAGATTTTGGTCTTCAGTTGGAGTCCCGTTGTTGGCATGGTAAGAGCGTTTTGGAATTGATCGTCCTGACCAATCAGAAAAAGATCCAGTTATAGTCAAAAAGTACCAAAGGTTAAAATATGACAGCAAGAATGGATCAGGGTTGATGAGTGCAAGGGAGAGAGAAGTGACAGGGAAAAACTGATTGTGAGTTTCACACGCAGATTGGACAATCATGGTCAGTGCTGAACCCGGAAGCTTCCGGAATGCCTTTCATACGCAAAGTGTTTGGGCTTCATTCTCTTCTCTACTCCACATTCAAAAGGAACTCGTTGGGTTGGCACTATTTCAAATGATTCCCTGCCAAGTTGTTTGACGGGGCGGAGACTTTTGGCAGACTAAAGCTGAGCTCACACCTCACAATTTTCACAGTCTCGGGCTGAAAAGCAAAAGTCTTAAGGACGTGTCAGAGTTTGACATATTCTCCATCGTTGAATGTAAGGTGGTAATCTCAGCTGTTTTCGACGTCTCGTTTTTTTCCCCAGTCTTGGGTTTACGACGACATCAAACATGTCTGATATCATCACATGAAACAACCAACAACCAAATAGATGAGCTCAAACAAAACCAGAAACTTTGCAACCAATCCGAGAGCAACGTGGACGAAGGGGGAAACGCTATCAAAAGCCTTTTTCGTTGCAGCCAAAAGCTTTTCCTCCATTTTGCAGGTTTTCAGTATCTCCCTGGTGAACAAGGAAGTCCCCTCGGTCTGTGTTTCAAATTGGTCTCATTAGTATGCTGAGCTCTTCTCGTGGAGCACTTCTTACCTTTGTCAAATTGTTAACGGGATTATCGTGAGTTTCATGTCTTATCTTATTGTAAATGTACCCTGCACTCGACTGGGCACCAGTCGGCAGTGTTCCGTGACTTCTCGTGCCCAAAGTCAACTCAAATAGGCTCCAGTTACTCGTAACCATACTGAGTTCGAGCGCTACGGAAAATGGATGGACGGCAATTTGATCGTATGACTTTCCCCATCAGGCTCCAGCCCGCCCCACAACCTGATCACGGTCACGAGCGTATCAAATGGATGAGTCAGCTGTAAAATCCAGATCCGCTCTTACTTCATATAACTCCAAGCTCAACGTGCTGATGAAGCTGCCGTTGTTGTCTTTAATGGCCACATTCACACCAGCTCTGTATATAATTAAAAAAAAACAAAAAAAAACAAAAGAGAGAGGGGGTTTGTGACTTAAAGACCCACAAAAGCGGCACGGTGCCACGACGTGTCCCCACTCACACGCCCAGCTCAGTGTTGTTGATGATATATTGCATAGGGTAGAGGCAGGAGAACATGTAGATGAGCTGCGGCCTGTAGGTGATCATGCTGGCCGACGGGTCGATGGAGTTGACGGTGCCGGAGATGTTGACATATTGGACGTTGGAGAAGTCGGCGAATGCTCCGGTGCCCACTTGATTGATAATCTTCAGAGAAAGGCTTCAGTCAGATCATTGAGCTCGCAAAGTGAACTACGCGACAACCTACATTAAAGTCATTCCCGCACGACGACGTGGTGCTTTCGTTGATGGGGAAGCTGAATTTCAAGACGGGCGGGTCGACGGTGAAGTCTGCCTCGCCGAAACATTCGGCGTTGTTCAACTCGTTATTGAGCACCATGAGCGACTCGTTGTAGAGAGCTTGGTACACGGGGCAAAGGAAGACGCTCAGGTCCATGTGCTCAGTGCCGCAGTACACCATGATGTCAGAGTTTTCTGAAACAAACGCATGTAAGGCTTGAACCTCCTCACCGCACAAAAGAAAATGTGAACAAAGTATACATCCGTGTAAACATACGGTACCTGGTGGTCTGTTTGTGTCACTCGTAACGCACTCAGCTGGTATCTGACCCCGGGCACCTAAGAGACTAAGTTGGCACACAAGCAGCGCCAGCCACATTTTTCTGGACACACGAGACATTACAGCGACAGATGTGAAAAACATCCAGTGGAGTGCAAACCTCAGTACACACCTGCTGGGAAAAAGTCATCATTTATAAGAAAAAGTACATTTAGTCGGGGGGCGGGGCTAATATTATGAGAAAAACATTCTAACAGGAATTATAGGAGATAAAAGATGCATTCTATGAGAAAACGTTTGCGGTTAATAATAATTTGTATTTTTATGAGACCTCTTAAAACATAAATTTTAAAAATGAACAGAAATTGAATTCTATGAGAGGAAACAAAGCCTTAATTTTTTTTCAAGAATAAACTTTTACGAATCTCAAGTTTGACTATTTGTGTAAGGCACATTAGAATGAAGTGAACAAAGTCGCCAGTGCAAAATCAGCATTGAAATCTTACAAGTTGTAATTTCACAAGAACAATGTCATGAGAATTTAATTTTTTTCTTCCAAATATTAAGACTTCTTGTGATATGACTATTTTCCATAAATTATTGTAATTTTATGTTGGTAAATAATTTCATGATGACTAATACTACCAATAATAATAAAGAAAATCATGATCCGTTCTCACCTGTAAATCATTTTGTGTCTTCCAGTCGTCACGCAAATGACTCCATTTATAAAGTCATTCAAAGGGGGCGTGTGAGCGGAATGCACCGAACAATAGTGCAACATGAGCCCTGACTTCCACAGCATAAATGCATTTTATTTTTGTTTTTCAATTTCTAAATTTAACCTTTTCTTTCTGGTCAAGGGTGAGAAAGACACTGTAAATATACCAGCACTTTTATACCAGAACACCAGTTATACTGCAGGTATTCAACATTTATTTATAAATGGTGTAATTTCAATAACAATCAAAAAGGTGAATGTCTTTCATGATTGTCCAAAATGCATCCTGTATTTGATTGTTTATAAGGTGCTATATGTTTAGAATACTTTTTTCCCAACCTTTAATAAGCCAAGGTGCATGTTTGATGTGAGCAAAATCTTACAGGATGCCACCAAGCAAAAAGAGAGGAGAAGCGGCAGTAAAACAGGCCAAAATCCAGATGGAAGTCACAGCAAAAGAAAAAAAAATTGCTTATCATTTGTGGTTCAACCAATTTAATTTTAAAAAATCAGTTATGATATCACTATTTCCAAAGTTTGAAGCTTGAAAATTGAGAAAAAGGCATACTGTAAATGTTGCTTTGGCTCTCAAAGGATTAAGTTGAGGTATAAACATTTCTGCAGAGGGTGCCGTTCTGATTTCCATAGCGAGGGCACTCCAGAGTACTGTAGCCCGAACCGAGAATGCTCTAGAACATGCTTGGTCTTTTTTTTTTTTTTTTTCCCAAGCTCTCAGAGTCACCAAAATGTTACTGGCGTAAGGCTTGCTATGTAGTCATTGGTAATTGGATCATTTCTTGTAGGACGTCTCATGATCTCTCTGGATACAGCAACGTGCCACGGCACAGCGATTTTTGGGAAATGGCTATTCTTCTCTTGTGAGAATGCCTGGGGAAAGGTATGGGCAGTGCAAGCGTTGCATAGCAAAACAACAGCCGCAAACAAAGCGATGTGAGAACACCATATCCTCACAACTCTTTTGATGTGATAAAAATGGCGCTTGGCACTTCTCAAGAGTTTCGTAACCGACACTCTTGTTGCTGCCTCAGGGCTATGCTGATAACTGTAAAGAGGGGAAAGAAAAAAAAAAGAGCAAAATAGAGAATGTTGTGGCTGTTATGAAAGGCCACACCCATGTGGGAGAGATCCTGTTTTTGGTCTTTGCATCAAGGGCCGTCTAGCTTTACTGCTCCCCTGCGACTGTTGCCACAATACGCCACTGTGTGAAGAAGGGAAGGACGTCTTACAATACATGAGACGGCTCACCTTGCAAATGCCATTTTTAATGACTTTTGTCGTCCATTATCTTGGAGCCATGCCTTTGGCGTAAATACGTGACCAAATGTCCCAGAGCAGTAAATCTTGTACCCCTGGGGAACTACGGCTTGCATGTATACATTGAAGGCAATTGAGCAAAAGCACATTTTGTCAAAGTAGCATCCAGTAAAAAGAACTCAGAATAGCAACTGTGACCTCGTTTTACATGAAGACAAAAGTGTTGGACGACGCCCTGTTTAGGTGCCACGTGGTACCTGGACCACTTGGGAACAAGTCATCTGTTATTTCGAATGATTCCGGGTTCGGTCACCGCTGATTTTTGGATTTTTCCGAATTGATTTTGCAGGTATCGATGCCTTACTTAGATCTTCATTTTTCTGATGATTTTTTTCTGTCCTACATCCCCAAAAATGTATATCTGTACATTCTTCTATCTTCGTTGTCAAAATGCTTTTTTTTTTTAACCTCCGCAGATTACGACACAATGTTGAGATCTTGGCGATTTACCGTATGAGGTGGTTAATAAAATGACTAAAAATAATTTGCAGCGACATGGAGTAACATGAACCGGGGAGCAATAATGACTATGACGCAACAGATGTGGAGAAGCAAGATATTTCCCAGCCATGGTCTTATTGAAAACAAAACTGTATCAGAGATGTAAAAAGTTCTTTTTTAAGTGTGCATATCTTATTTACTTCATATTTATTGTAAAATAAATAAATCCAGATTTAAAATTGAGTGTCTACACAGTTATGCAAGCCCCCATTTTTAGGTCTTTTTTTTTTGCCATCATGTGATAAATTGAAAATTGGAAATGATACACAATGAATAAACCAAGAAGGAAGTGTGGTCAAATGAAAAGATAATTTTAAGAAACTATAATTTAATACTGTGATTGGGTGACAACCAGTTCAGGGTGTCCCCCACCAGCTGCCCGTGGACAGCTGAGAGGCTCCAGCACGCCACGCGACCCTTGTGAGGATAAGCGGATCAGAAAATGGATGGAATGGATATCATTTAATAAAAGGAGAGGAGATACAATAACTAGACAGAAGTTTTTTATCCTTTTTTTAAATTCCATTATTGACACACTTGATTTGTTTGTTTAGTTCTGACAGAATGTGAGGTATTGTTAAGTCACTGACATGTGTCAGTGAGTGTGACTTCCATAAATGAAGGCACGTGACAATAAAGGCATGCACGGATGTTTACAGTGTGCAACATAAATGTACATGGGGGGCGGGGGGGGGGCAAACACGCCTCTTCACTGGTGACACTCTCGAGGCATGTGCACTCATAGTCTGTACACTACATTACGTAACACACAAAATACATAATGCACAAATCGAATGGGAAATATTGAGACTTCACCCAGGATATATGCATCATATTGTCAGAACCATCAACGGTGAAATGAAAGAAAGCCGTTGAGGAAAAAGCGGCCTGCGAAATGGAAACATAACCTTTGTAAGTCATGATTCATTTTGCGATATTGAGATAATACTCTGAATGATCGATGCAAACTGAAGTTCGTTCTTTGGGTGGCTCTCATTTTTTCCGGGATCCCCTGGTGTAAAACACACACTGATTACTGTGATTTCAGAAAAAAAAAATCTGAAGTTGTTCGTAACGTAAGATGGTTGTCCACTGGCTTCTGTAAGTCCGTGCATCCATCCCAAATGCACAAAATGCCCCCTCTCTCTCCCACTCGTTCTGTCTCTCTTGCCACACAGTTATCGCATTGTAATATGTTATTTTGTCAAGATGTGATAGTGGTGTGAAGAGGTGGATTAGGTCACTTTCTACACATCCCCGATGATGGCCCATATCATATTCATCATGTACTTCTGTCAATCATAGTGACAGAGTGGGCTGTGTCGAGTTATATCGAACCTGTGATGAGTAGTTTTCCACAGTTGTGTAACAACGTGACTGCAACGTCATAATTATTCACGCCGCCGTTTTAGGGGGAGGATATTTTTAAACCAAAGAAAAGCCTCCCTTGCAAAATGTCCTCCCTCCTTGCGGAAGCAACAGAGAATTACTTTTTTTTCATTGGACCGTCGACGGACGAGCATGCGTTGGTGGCCCCGCCTTTCCTTCTCGAGACTTCTGTGGCGGGTGTGCTGCGACGTTAAAGGCTACAGGCGAAACCAGCTCTTTCTTTTTCCTCTTGGCCATCCAGTCGACGTTTCGAGAGTGGGCCGGTCCAGCAGCACCGCAGAGGCCTTAAAGTACTACGACACTTTGTGAAAAGAGGTGAGTACGAGCAATTGCATTAATCTTTACTGTTTGCGAGTTTAACTTTCTAAAATGGAACAAGCTGACGTTACAGAAGTTGAGGTCGTCGACCACGAAGGATAACGGACGAAAATGGCCATTTTAGTCCCATATGTTGCAGTATCAGGACAAATTGCAATTCGATGGCTACTATTGATGTACTTTAAATGCAGCAACGAACACGTATTGTAATTAATCCATTTTTGGGAACTTGTTGCGTACCTGAGTCACCTATATCCAGCAGATCTTTTTTTTTTTTTTTTTTTGCGTGAATGACTCACGTAAGACCCGACTATGGGTCACGTCCTTTCTTGAAAAGTGTCGTTTTGATAAGAATTCTCTTGTCTAACAAAGTTTTGTAAGGAAACGGAATGCTCAAGAATGTTCGCCTCGAGGAAGTGAGGAGCCACACCCTTTTAACGAGTTTTGAGGGTGTAGTCCAAGAAACACGCATGCGCGCTTTGTCACCATTAGCTCAATTTTTGACCAACTCTTCCGTCTGGTTTATGTCACAACTGTTACATGCATCTGTTTTCGAGAGTCCTTCGCATAGTAAAATTAGTCATACATATATAAAATACGTTAAGTTCTGAAGTTTATTCATGGGGAAGAAGTTTTGCTAGATTGCAATGGGCGGCAAGGATCCATATCACCTTTAATCTTGTGAGGAAATTAAGGAAAAGACATTGACCGAATGGGATAAGAAAATGACAACCAGTATCTTTTTTTCCATTTGTAAATTACTAGCTGTCAAATGATGATCCCATTTATCTTTAAATAGTGTCCAAAAAATAGTTTAGTTGAGCTCATCAAAATGCTTGCTTGCAAATTTCTTGAAGTGGTATTTATAATGTAATGTAATCGTAACTAACCATTGTGCTTATGTTAAACATGTGTACATATCCTTGTTTGAATTTTTTTTTGTTCTAATTATGATAAATTTAAACCAGATTTAATAAAAATCAATAGGAATTAAAAGTGAATTTTAATTTGTCCATTTCTTTGGGGCAGTGCTTAATCTGTTACAGGATTCTTGATTTAAACCTTTGCTAGGCCTGATTATAGAATTGTGTGGGCCCACGATCCAAACTTTGCCCTCCTCCAATCTTTTCGGATTAGTTTTAATTGAAAGAAGGCAGTGCAATTTCACAAAACGCATTATTAAAATAAATTTACAAGGAATAGTAAGACACTAAGTACTATAGTGCCGTTTTTGTGGTAATTGCTGTCGGGCATAAGAACAATTTGTCAACTTCCTCTTACGTGGTTTGCATAGTTACGAGCATCATACTGCTTTATTGAGTTGCACGTTCATAGTCTTGACCACATGACCAGCATTCAAACAGACTGGCCGTGTTGCCACAATAAAGATAAGATAAGAAAACCTTTATTAGTCTCGCAATGGAGAAATTCCCAATTCACAGCAGCAAAGTTATGAAAGGAAGAAGTAGAAGAACAAAATAAAGGCATCAGAAGTGGCAAGGCTGGAAAACAGCATTTGATCTGTCACTCTGAAACCCACCCAGGGGACTGTTTGCAAAAGGCTGAAAATAAGATAAGATAAGAAAACCTTTATTAGTCTCGCAATGGAGAAATTCCCAATACACAGCAGCAAAGTTATGAAAGGAAGAAGTAGAACAACAAAATATAGGAGCTGCTGGAAAGGAATAAAAGCCTAGTATGGCTTTGAAATTGAAACGGAAATGATTCCGAATGATTGAGCGCTTTATCATAACAGAGCTCTTTTCTCATCGCTGTCTTTTCAGAAGCCATGGCCAAGGCACCAGCAGTTGGTATTGATCTGGGCACCACCTACTCTTGTGTAGGCGTGTTCCAGCACGGCAAAGTGGAGATCATTGCCAATGACCAGGGTAACAGGACCACGCCCAGCTACGTTGCCTTCACAGACACGGAGAGGCTGATTGGCGACGCAGCGAGGAACCAAGTCGCCCTGAATCCTAGCAACACCGTGTTTGGTATGACATGCTTGTATTAACCAATGACCATGTTTGTTTGTTTACTTTTTTAAAATTATGATTGTCCCCCTCAGATGCCAAGCGACTCATTGGCCGGCACTTTAAAGATGATGTGGTTCAGTCCGATATGAAGCACTGGCCCTTCACTGTCGTTGATGATAACTCGCGTCCCAAAGTCAAGGTGGAGTACAAGGGCGAGACCAAGACCTTCTACCCTGAGGAGATCTCCTCCATGGTTCTCCTTAAAATGAAGGAGATTGCAGAGGCGTACCTTGGCAAGGTATGGCGGCGGCATATACTTTATTTTGCTCAAACATATTTTAGATTAATTCATTTAGCAGCTTATCAGTTTCCTCCTCCTCTTAAAACAAGTTAATGTGATGTAAAATGTCAAGGTAATAGGCAGCGACTTGCTGTGTTGCATTTAGGGAGGAAAAAAGGCAGACACACGGGCACGGTGACAGTTGGTCCCAAACGTTGCTGCCGTTTGTGTGGCACGTTGACTGGTGCAGTTGTCGAGTAAGTGTTTCACTGTGTTCCCTCGCAGCCCGTAACCAGCGCCGTGGTGACCGTGCCGGCCTACTTCAATGACTCTCAGCGTCAGGCTACCAAAGATGCTGGAACCATCTCCGGACTCAATGTCCTTCGTATCATCAACGAGCCCACCGCAGCAGCCATCGCTTATGGCCTGGACAAGAAGGTGAGGCTATGTCGATGAAGCTTAACAGTCATTCTTTCCTTCAAGTCTAACCTCAGTGCCACGTGCGTCTAATGGCAGGTCGGCAGCGAAAAAAATGTCCTCATCTTTGACCTGGGTGGCGGCACCTTTGATGTGTCCATCTTGGCCATTGAGGATGGCATCTTTGAGGTCAAGTCAACGGCGGGTGACACTCATCTGGGCGGCGAGGACTTTGACAACCGCTTGGTCAACCACTTCATCGCCGAGTTCAAGCGCAAGCACAAGAAGGACATCAGCGACAACAAACGAGCCGTGCGGCGCCTGCGCACGGCGTGCGAGCGGGCCAAGCGCACGTTGTCTTCCAGCTCGCAGGCCAGCGTCGAGATCGACTCGCTCTTCGAGGGCATCGACTTCTATACCTCGATCACCAGGGCCCGCTTTGAGGAGCTCAACGGAGATCTGTTCCGCGGCACCCTGGAACCCGTGGAGAAATCACTGCGTGACGCCAAGCTGGATAAGTCGGCCATCCACGAAATCGTCCTAGTGGGAGGCTCCACTCGCATTCCCAAGATCCAGAAGCTGCTGAAGGACTTTTTCAATGGGAAGGAATTGAACAAGAGCATCAATCCCGACGAGGCAGTGGCCTACGGCGCAGGTATTGTGAGAAAAATGTGCAAACCAAAGTCCAATAAAATCCAACCTGTTACTGGTTGAATTGCACATTTCAGAATTTAGTTTCCACATGCGAAATGACGCGAAGTCCATTTAATCAGCATCAGGGCGTTAAAGGGACAGTGTTTTATTTTCTTCATTCAATGTTTCAAAAACCCACTATTAATTTTAATAACATGCAAAATAACTGTATTATATCACATCAATTATATTTTTACATAATTGTCGGTGAAGGGATTGCTCATCACATCGGGCACGCCTTCCCGACACGAAGCTGCCATATTTCGTCGCCATCTTTCTTTTGACGGATCCCCAAAAGACACAAACATAGTGAACATAGTTCCTCAACATGACGAGAGCTCGAGGGAATACTAGGAAGTCCTTTAAATGAATTGCACTTGAGCGAAGTGTCTACGTTGAAGTTAAAAAAAAAAAAAGTGTCCTTAAATGCAACTAAACTGTATTTAGGCAAGGAGTCATTCACGTACCACTGAAACGGGAGTCCATGCACCTTTTTAAAAATCATTGCTTTAGCTGTTGACTGAGCTCAAGTCTTGCTATATTTTCTCATGTCAGACAAGTTTTGTGCGACATCATTTTCCCCAAGTGTGAGGTTCCGTAATGTGAGTCTGTCTAAACAATTTTTTTGATGTTTCAGCCGTGCAGGCCGCCATCCTGTCTGGTGACAAGTCTGAGCAAGTTCAGGACCTGCTGCTGCTGGACGTTACCCCCTTGTCTCTTGGCATTGAGACGGCCGGCGGCGTTATGACGGCACTTATCAAGAGGAACACCACCATCCCCACCAAACAGAATCAAATCTTCACCACCTACGCTGACAACCAGCCCGGCGTGCTCATTCAGGTACAGCCCACCGGCGCCGCTCTCCCCACTCAGAACCATGCGTGATAAATGAAATAAGGCTCCGTTAATTACCCGCAGGTGTATGAGGGCGAAAGAGCCATGACCAAAGACAACAACATTCTGGGGAAATTTGAGCTAGGCGGGATCCCCCCAGCACCCCGAGGCGTTCCTCAAATCGAGGTGACCTTCGACATTGATGCCAATGGCATCTTGAACGTCAGCGCGGCTGACAAGAGCACCGGCAAGGAGAACAAGATCACCATCACAAATGACAAAGGTGCACATGACACTACACTCGCCAAAACAAAGCCATGTTGGAGGACAAATTGAAAGTGGTGTTACGAATAAGCTTCCCTCCCCCCCAGTTTTAAGAACTATGTTGAGAGTGGGGGTACACCAAAAGGTCATTTTTAGAAATTGTTCTGAGTAAAAGAACTCATGATTAATTTGAATGAAAAAAATGTTACATTGCAAGTAGGAACAATCTGTTTTTTGCATTAAAAAGGCGAATGTTATGGGTTACAATAGTTCAACAAAAACATTGTAGTAATATTCAATTTTTATTTCTGGAGAAACACATTTAAGATTCCCCCCACCAAAGCATGGTGAGTGCCCACTGTAAGAGTACAGCTGCCATGTTTTGAGAAAACGTTTGTCTTAGCCTTAGTTTGGGATGGGGCAGAAATGGAAACTGAAGAAAATGGGGCCAAAAACGAATGGACATTTATATTTATTTTGAGGTTTTTGAAAAATGAAGCGTTTATAAAAAGAATACAACATTGCACCTTGAAATCCCACACGCAATCCCCAGTTTGTAGAAGTTGCACTCAAGTTAGTTGTTTGCATTTCTGCTTTCAACTAGAAGTGAACATTTCGTCACATTGACTTTGCAAACATCAGGTCGCCTGAGCAAGGAAGACATTGAACGCATGGTGCACGAAGCGGAGCAGTATAAGGCGGAGGATGACGTGCAGAGAGAAAAGGTGGCTGCCAAGAATGCCCTGGAGTCATACGCCTTCAACATGAAGAGCACCATCGAGGATGAAAAGCTTAAGGACAAGATAAGCGAGGAAGACAAGCAGAAGATTCTGGACAAGTGCAATGATGTCATCAAGTGGCTGGATGGGAACCAGGTACCATAACTTAATGTTTAAAGTTGTGAAGTTTTGTTTTTCAGTTTTACTTTTTGTGGTGTTTTTCTTTTTTAAAACCCTTCGCTTGCTCCTCACTCAGTCTGCAGAGAAAGAGGAGTTTGATCACCAGCAGAAGGAACTGGAGAAGGTGTGCAACCCTGTCATGACCAAGCTGTACCAGGGGGCAGGCGGCATGCCAGGGGGAATGCCAGGAGGAATGCCGGGAGGCGGAGCTTTCCCAGGTGGTGCTCCCGGAGGAGGCTCTGGCTCTTCAGGACCCACCATTGAGGAGGTGGACTAAATCCAACTCCAGTCCACCATGACAGATGTTGTATGCCTTACCATCTGTCAGCAGCTTCTTTTGACTCACTCTTTGTCTCTCATGGCTTTTGAGGTACTTTCTTTGGCTTTGGGCTCTCTTTGCACACAAACCAACTCTTTGATGTTGCACTTTTATTCCATTCTGTCTTTTTGACTATAAAACTTTTCCTTAATAAAATTGCACAAAACTCATCTTTGTTTGCCGACTAATTCCTGTTTGATTAGAGGCGGCTTATGTGCTTAAGTTGTTGAAATTGTGTACATTTTTTGATAGCTTGTGCTCGTCAGACTAGTTTTAAGTCACCAAACTTATTACTGTATTTTTAATGTAACCTTGCTATAAGAGCAGAATGACTGACTACACGCTATTCATGATGTGCTAAATGGTGTATAAACCAAGTTAAAACTTAATGTAAAAAATATTTGTTTACATTGCCTTGGAGCACCACCCAATTTAACAATGGAAAACTGATTACTTCAGTCTCATGCCTTTTTATAGTTAGTTGGTGTTGCATCAATTGGAGTAGAAACTGCGAAATTTAACAAAACAAAATTGGGGGCGAGGGGGCGCAATTCTTTAGAGGCCAATTCCCGTCTACGTCATCATAAATTGCGCACGTAAAAGAACCAAAGATACTTTATAAGGCTGGGGAGTTGTGGATGGGCAAACGTTAGGTTTTGAGTAGTTTAAAAGTGTCGACGTGTGTGGCGCAGTCAAGCGTTATAGTTTTTGAATAGTTTCAAAAAATATCCGTGTGTGTAGCGTTGTTAAAATAGTTAAAAAAAAACTATTCCTAGCCGTTCTCTTAAATCCCAAAAGGAAAACGCCGAAGGAGGCTCTGGCTGCATGCTATTAAATGTACAGACTGGACCGAGAATATCATCAGGAATGCCCGCGTTTGGTGTGCTCATGTCATTTCTGGTAAGTTATCGTGGCTATAACTTTACCTCTGTCTTGAAACGTGTAAGTGGTCAGGAATTTTGGAATAATGGCAAGGCGTGTTACTACTACTAGCTAGTACCTGGAAGTGGTTGCTAACTCATTTAGCTCCGAGCTTCCGTGCACACTCGTTCTCAGGCTCTCCATTCATTCATTAGCATGACTGTGATGTTTATTTTATCAGTTTCCTGTTGGGCATCCTAAAACACCCCAGCAAAGTGGTTCGCTGCTGATGTTTGGTTTATGTGACAATTGACTCGTTTCCGCCATTTTCGTGTGATCACGTGCTGGTATGTTATGCGCTCTGGTTTATTAAAAATGTGTGTTTCCGCGTCCATTTTTATATAGAATGTAACATTGAAATCTCCGCCGTCGCCTCGTTTTCAATTTGATTCTCACCAGTGCACTGGTACCTATACTTACTAAATTAATTGGTTCTGGAAGAAATTTCTTAACTAGAAAATTTTTTAAGCAGAGCCACGTTTTCCATGTAAATGCCCTAATCCGTTCCAAGCCCCTCCAAAATTCTGAAATGTTTTCTAAAGCATCAAAATATGTAACAAATACATGTTACAATTACATTATTGCACATTAAATGACAGTTGTGCGTAATATAAAAAAAACAACAAATAGCGTAAAGAATATAATGGTCATTTAAGTTTTAACTGCATCCTCATTGTTTTTAGTTCATGTTCTCTCCGAAAAGTGAATTTTGCCTGGCGTCAGCCTATTAAAGTATTTTATTTTAGCCTTAAACATCTCAGGTTTTCTGGCCATCTCTGCTAAAATCAGCTCCATCCTCAGATAAATGAGTTGTACAAGTCAACCCCTGAAATGAAATTATGAAATAGTATTTGTTCCGTTTTTCTTGTTCTATGACAAATGATGTGGGCCATCATTTTAGGAGACTGACAAAATGTAGATAAAGATATCGGTGGGGTGCAGTCTGGGCATTCCAAAAGTTGTTTTGCTGGCCCCAGCACCATTGTACGGAGCCCCTAAGGGGACATGGAAGGAAAAAAAAAAAAACTTTGCGAGATCTCGCAAAGTAATGCGAGATCTCGCAAAGAATGCGAGATCTCGCAAAGAAAGAATGCGAGATCTCGCAAAGAATGCGAGATCTCGCAAAGTAATCCAAAGTATTGCGAGATCTCGCAATCCTTTATTTATTTATTTATTTTTAATGCTCGTTGATGTGCTTCCGGGTCATCGTACGTATCATCAAAACAACAATCATGGAGGGTGTTCAACCGTTCGTGAGTTTAATAGAATTTTACTTTGAAATTGGCTTAAAATACAAAGACATTAAATCTGTTCTTGATGTTAAATACGGTTTCCAAATAAGCGAAAGACATTTGAAGCGAGTGCTGAACCAAAGAGGACTATTTCGTCGGAAAACGTTCAATGACTTGGGAGTCCTGGTTGACTTCATTCGCAACCAATTGCAGCATTCCGGACAACTACACGGTTACAGGTGGATGTACAGTAAGTGCAGAGAATATGGACTTCTTGTCAGGAAAGAGGACGTTCGTCTGGTCCTGAAAGAGTTGGATCCGAGAGGAGTGTCGTTAAGGCAAGCAAGACGTCTGAGACGACGAAACTACTTCTCCAAAGGGCCAAATTTTATATGGCACATGGACTCCTATGACAAACTGAAACCATTTGGAATTTGTATCAATGGGGCAATTGATGGTTTTTCAAGGAAAATAATGTGGCTCAATGCCTACACAACAAGTAGTGACCCGAAGTTGATTGGAGGTTACTACATCGAAGTTGTGCACCGTTTGGGGGGTTGTCCTCGAATCGTTCGAGCTGATCTTGGGACTGAAAATGGTCACGTTAAAGGCTTCCAGCGTTTCCTGGTGCCAATACCGCCAGGCAACACTCTTGACAGTTACTTGGATGGAGCCAGCACCGCCAATCAAAGAATTGAATATTGGTGGCGGTTTCTTCGCAGCCAGTGCATGGAGTTCTGGTTATCCCTCTTCACAGACCTCAGAGACAATGGCTTCTTTGATGGTGGATTTCTGGACAAAAACATCCTACAATTTTGTTGCATGGGACTTATTCAGGTGAGTTCATACATTCTGATAGACTCATTAATTAAATGTGTATTTTTGTATGTGAGAGTGAGTTGATGGGAAAGTGAACAGGAACACGAAAGAAAGAAAGAAGATAATGGTGGTGGGGGGCGGTGTCACAGGGTGAAGGTGAAGGAAAAGTGGGTAGTGGTGAGATGTGGTACACATGAGAGGGGAGGAGTGAGACAAAAAAGCAGCTTCATGCTATAATTTCTTGCTCATAAAAGCTGATATGACTGTGCAGCTCCTTCTTAATCTGTCTGTATACTATTTTCAACAGGATGAGTTGGATGACATGGCCCTAGTTTGGAACAGCCATCTCATCAGGCCCTCAAAGAACATGAATGTCCCCAGTGGTCGGCCCAACGTGATGTATACGTTACCTGAACTTTATGGTACAAGGGACTTCCTCTCCCCAGTTGACGATGAACAAGTTCAACTGTGCAAAAGCCAGTGTGTCTTTCGTTTGACCATGCCTTGTGATCCGGATGTATTTGCATTGTGTGCTTTTTTAATGTCCCGGTCCGATTTAATGCCACCAAAAGATCGATATCAGGCTGTGAACTTGTATTTGCACCTCAGAGCGGCCCTCACCGCTACTCTTTAAATTACAAGGATTATGTTTTCAGGGTTCAGAGACATGTAACTGTTGGTGAAAGTAGTTTTCCTTTCGAACACCAATCATATTAGAATGGTATTTATATTCTATTATTTTATATTCAAATGTAAATATAAATTACAGCCATCTATGTTTTGCTTGGTGTTTGGGCCAAAGTATATTATGGCTCCTCAGCTGGTGTGAGAAGTAACATTTATTGAAGCCTGAATTTGACCATTGTCAGTTCTTTTATCACTTCACTTTCAATGGATAATTGAAACACTTTTGATGACGAATAATGTATAGCCATCATAATTAAAAGCATTTTTATCTGCTGTTTTTCTTCCTGTATAAGGACAACATATTTGATCTACAATATAAAATGTTTATTTGTCAAAGCATTATTGGTGTAAATAAACATTCTTTCTTGGTTGCTGACTTTATCCATAAATACTTAACCAACGTGGATGCTGAAGAGTATTCCTGCATAATTGTACATCATCCCAATTGAATTTTCACCTGCCTGTAAATGACTACGTAATTGTCACTCCTCACTTTCGTCAGCAGGTGGTGTCTTGTGTTTAAAAAAACTTAGAATGATTTGGAACACATTTTATTCACATTGACAAATTCTTACAAACATCAATCTCAAAATTTTAAATGGAATATAAAACTTAATACCTTTGGGTAAAACTGAAAACTCCCATTTTGCCTGAAACCGTCATGAGAATAAGTGGTGCATTTCCATGATTGTTGTTTTCGATGAGACGTACGATGACCCGGAAGCACATCAACAGCATTAAAAATAAATAAATAAATAAAAGATTGCGAGATCTCGCAATACTTTGGAATACTTTGCGAGATCTCGCATTCTTTGCGAGATCTCGCAATACTTTGGAATACTTTGCGAGATCTCGCATTACTTTGCGAGATCTCGCATTCTTTGCGAGATCTCGCATTCTTTCTTTGCGAGATCTCTCATTCTTTGCGAGATCTCGCATTACTTTGCGAGATCTCGCAAAGTTTTTTTTTTTTTCCTTCCATGTCCCCTTAGGGGCTCCGTACCATTGGACGCACGGACCGACATTTACAACTTGAATGGGACAACATGAAATGGGAATCATTTATTTCCAAATGTCTTCTGACTTAACTTCATGTCGTTTGCAGTTTTTTGTGGCTAATTTCTTTTCCAGTCACCTTTCGGGTGTGTTGCTAACATCATGGCGAAATGCCTTCAGAATCCCAAGTACTGGTGTCTCGTGATGGGCCCATATGGCACCATGAAAAATGTTGACACAATGACACTCTGTATTGATACTGTGTCACTGACACCTGCTGGACTTTAAAAATCTTTGCTGGCAAACCATTTGACAGACTGAACTGACACCGATTTGATGACCGAGTGTATACAATATCATTCAAGTCTTTGCATTCATATTGTACTATTCCATACCTGGAAATATTATGAACATGTATCATAATATGGAAATCTAAGTGAAAATGATGTGAATACTTGTGGACTTTTTGTTCGAGTTTCTAATGTGTTGTTGGGAACAAAAGTTGGAAACACCCGAGTGAGGTCGAGTACAGTTTTCTCAAATTATTTTTTGAGAAAAAGATATTTTTAATAAATAACAATGGACATTTTCAGAGAAAGAAACACAAAGATTTTGAATGCTTGAATCTAATTAGGATCTAGAAATAAAGACTTATTCCCAAATTTGTCATGAGGATCTAAAGGATGTTATATGGATTTTTCAAATATATTAACACTATTTACCTTCTTTTTACAAGCAATCAATAAAAAGAAAGAACTGTTTTCTTGAAAACAACAACGTGGCAACCAGGCAGATGCACTCAGTGGTTTATTGACCTTGCTTATGAATATTCATGAGGCTTGAAGAGGAAATGAAGTTGGCAGTTGGCACGGGCATCTCGGCGATGTCAGCGCGAGTTTGAATTCCGTGGGCATTCGTGCATGCGGTAGGCGCACATGTAGAAGATACCTGCGACGAGCAACAAGGATTTCTCAAAACTGCGAATGCGTGTCATGATTATGATGTTGATGATGATGATGCTGAAGAGGAAGAGGAAGAGGAGAAGTACCTGAGAAGAAGGTGAGCACCACTGCCACCCAGCCCATGATGTAGGACCAGGAGAAGCGCCAGCTCCCATAGCGTTTACCGTAATAGTTGACCGTCACGCCTGTGTACACTGCCATGGCCAGCAGCACGAAGAAACCTAAGTGCATACAAATTAAGACCCAAAACAATAGCATCAAAACCAAATGTTAGGCGTATTTTTTGATATTTATATTTTTATTAAAATTAGGAAACATTTTGCATTTTTTTCCCAGTGAAAATGGTGAATATTTTCAGAAAGCTGTATTCCTCTGGAAAAAAAGGAATATTGTGAGACAGAACTTGTTTTGTTGAGATATTTTTGTTTTTTGTTATCTTGACAAAACATTTTTGTGAGAATCTGAAAAATTTGGTGTATTTCTGGGGAAAAAAACGAATCAAAATATTTTGAGAAAAAGATGCATTTTCTCCACAACCGATCTTAAGATAATCCAAGAAATGTAGACAGCGACTAAATGGCAAAAAGTGAGGCTGGATGGAATGCAGGAGTGCTGTTTTGGTGCTCACAGGAGATGAAGAAGAGAATTCCGGCAGCGAAGGTCTTGTCGAAGCCGTCAAAGGAGGAATAGTGGATGAAGGCCATGACGCCGATGACGATGCCGATGAAGCACGCCAGCAGGGATAGGATCATGAAAGCCCGCGTGGCGTCCCAGTATGCTGCCGACCGAAGGGATGCAAGCAAGCGCAGTCAAAACGCTGCAACTTCTCACTTTCCCCTCTCGCTTCATTCACCAGCAAACAAACCTCCACCCCAAAAAATTTCATTCGGGGATGGCCCATTTCAAAGTGGAATCAATAACTTCATTTTCCGATTCAAATCGTCTTCCATTCTACCCCGAAAAAACAAAAACAAAAAAAAAAAAAAAAAAATATATATATATATACACACACATACACACACACACACACACACACCATATACAGTATGAAATGTTCATGGCTGATACAGTGTATTGGTTTTCATGACACAGTCTACCAAATCAATTATAAATTCATATGGAATTCAAATGCACTTGTGCGTGTGTGTGTGTTTTGGTCTTACCGATGCTGTCCGTGTGTGTCATGCATTTGCCGGGCACACAGTAGCGCCACAGGCCCTGATGCATGTAATTGCTGGAGTGGCGGTATTGCATCCAATAGTCGGTTGCCGTGGAGACGATCAGGAGGATGTTGCCTACTCCGGCGCAGAACAAGCCGCCTCCCATGAAGCTGTACATACTGACCCCCCCCCCCACACACACAAAACATAAATGAGCTCGTGTTTTCACGTCAACCTGATGAGCTGCCTAGTAGGTGGACCGTTGTCATATATAAGGGGAAACAGAAGTGAGATTGCTTAAATTTAAAAAAAAAAAAAAAAAGACACTGGGAAGAAAATCATCTTTCCAAAGAATTTTAATGAACAACAATCAAAAAGTACTATAACATTTATAAAATTGTGAAAAATCAATGGGGGGAAAAAAGTTTAATATTACGGGAAAGCTACCAACATATTTTGAGCATATCCACATTTTATTTTCTGAGGAAAGTTTGTGGAGGGGTTTGTTTTTTTTCTCCTTTTTTTAATTTAATTTTTTTTTTAAGAATATATAAAAGCATCTAAATATTCCAGAAAGAAGGGTTTCAGTGTTAAAAAAAAAACAAAATTAGCAAGAGTGAAAAAAACAAGATAGTTTTTAGTGTTCTTTATCTTCTGAGAAATAAAATAGAATTATTGAGAAATAATCCCATTAATTCAAGTTGAAAGTGTTAATTTAGAGAGAAAAAAGTCAAAATATGACAAAGAAGTGACCATTTTCAGTCAAAAATTGGAACATGGTGAAACAAAAAGTAAAATTTTTCTGAGAAATAATTGAAAAAAAGTTTTAAAACAGCGAGGAAAGTCCTAATAAAAAAAACATCTTCAGGGAAAAAAAAAACCCTAATGTTAAAGGAAAAAAAGTTACAATTTTCAGAGACAAAAATTGGAATTTGGAAACTGGAAAAGTTTAACAAAAAGTAGCATTCTTCAGAAAAATTCATCTGTTTTGAGAAACGTGTTTCCAAAGATTATTGTGCAAAAAACGTTTTACTTTGTAATAATGCATGGAGTGAAAAAGCAGCATTTTTGGAAAGAAAACAATCTGAATTTTTAGTGATTTTTTTTTCTTTGAATAAAAATGGGATACTTAAATGGGGTGTAGGGACGATATTTTGGGAAGAAATGCATTTTTTTTCTAGAAATAAAAACCAAGGCAAAGTTCAGATGAAATTACAATATTACGAGTTTTTCCCTCCCATGTTTTCAAGAATTGTTTCCCCCCCCCAAAAAATTCAGACAAAGACTGAATGCGAAACTTCGATGACGAAGATTTAATGCTTTGCTTTCCTTACCTGGCCGGCGTGCTTTCCTTTCCCAACGCAAAGTGGAAGCGCCGCGGTGATGAGTCCACGCGCATGCAGACGAGGCCGAGTGTCGCTGCAAGCGTCGGGAAAGTTTTGTTTGCCGCAGGGAAACGCCGAACAGTGGGGGTGCGACCAATCGCGGGGCGCCGTTCGCGCGTGCTGTTTTGTTGTTGGAGGGAATCTGCTGAAAACACAAAACCGTGAAAGCCCAAAGTGATGACTGTGCGCTTTCCTTTCAAAATGCTGAAAATGCCACCAAAACTTTATAGGACAATTGCTGGCCAGTCAACCAAACTTATTTAGCGCTAACTTTGACTTTTTAGTGCCGCAACATTTCCCATCGCTTATTTACTCCTTGTGTTCTTATTATATCATTTATTAACTTTGGGCTGGGAGTTCAGGTTAGGGTCAGGGTTTCAGGCCAGGTTTAGGGTTTCAAATTTGGGATTTCATCTTGGGGTCAGCAAAATTGGATATCAAACAAATAATAATGGTTATTGTGACCAAGGGCAAACAAGATGACCAGACCAGGCATTGGTTCGGTTTTCAAATAAGTGATTTGAGTTCGAAGTAGGGTTACAAATTAGGATAAATGTACTAATCCGGGGTTATGGTTTCAAGGTAGGGTTTTAATCTAGGGTTAGGGTTTCAAAGTAGGATTTTAAATCAAGGTTGTGGTTTCTAAGTAGGGTTTAAAACCTGGGTTAGGGTTTAAAAGTAGGGTTTTAAAGTTTGATTAGGGATTCAAAGTTTCAAAAAAAATCCGTTTATAGTTTCAAAGGAGGGGTTTGAACTCGGATTAGGGTTTAAAATAGAGTTAGGGTTTAAAGGAGGGTTTTGAATTACGGTTAGGGTTTCAAGGTAGGGTTTTAAACTATCGTTAAGGTTTCAAGGCAGAGTTTTAAATGAGGGTTAGGGTCTCAAAGTATGGTTTTAAATGAGCATTAGGGTTTTAATGTTGAATATTAAACTAAGGTTAGGGTTTCAAAGTAGGGTTTTAAACTAGATTATGGTTTTAAAGTAGGATGTCAAACTCAGGTTAGTGTTTCAAAGTAGAGTTTAAAACTCGGGTTAGGGTTTCAATTTACGGTTAGGGTTTCAAAGCAGGGGGTTTAACGTAGTTAATGTTTGAAGGCAGGGTTTTTCTATACACAGTTTTCAACTAGGGCCAGGGTTTAACAATAGGATTAGGGTTTTACAGTAGTGTTCTAAACTAAGTTGAGGCTTTCAAAGTAGAATTTTAAAATAGGTTCATGAGTATGTTTTTTTTCTGAGGGTTGGGTTTCAAAATTAGTGTTGTGAAGTTATTATAGTTTGGGTTTAGCGACGATGATGATAATGATGATGATGATGATGATGATGATGATGGTTGCAGTACCATTATATGTCCACATGAGGACGCAGTAATCGCCTTCAAAAAGTAGTCTCCGTCCACAGCCGTCTTGTTTTGCTTCTTCCTTGTGTGATTCCTTCCTTCCTTCCCATTGTGTTTTTTCAGAACCTGACTCAACGTTAGTGAGCAAGTGGAGCAAAAGACGGTGGCAGATGTCACTCAAGGTAAGAATCTGAAACCATGTAATGATGAGCTCGTCTTAATTTACTCCTAAATGGACTTTGTCAGAATGACTCGATTGTGGGGATTACAACCAAATTGTGAAAATTGAAATCATTGGATATGAAATGTATCTCTTTTCAAACAGTCCTGGAACCTTTCTGACACACCATGCAATCACCCAGAATTTTAAAAATGGATTTATTAAAAAATAATGAATGGATCAAAGCCAGTGGCGATGTACAGGGGTGTCACAGAACAGTGCAGTATTCACAGACACGCAGATCAATAAGTACACACGTGCACTGACACTTTATGATTCAAATGTAATATTCACATCATTTTCTCAGCGATACATTCAAAAATCCTCTCTCCGGGATCCAAAACGACTTTTGGCTCTCGCACGCACGTTTTTCAGATACTGCCCTGTAGCTGATACAACAAAAGTGGAAGCAATTGCATTCACACAAAAGAGGGGCAACGTTTTAATAAGATCAAATATAAACGACCACAAGTAAGGGACATACACATCCACTTTATTGTCAGGTTGCATCCTTGTCAAAGCAACAAAAATAAACTATCTGTATTATTTTAAGGATAATTAATGATTTTTGATACCTTTAAAAGGGAATTGCTGTGTAAAATAGTTAATCCATTCATTTTATTGGGGAGCCTGAAGTAACATTTATTACATGAGATTTATTGAACATTTGTTTGTATATATTATTTCCCATGAATCAAATAAATAAACAAAACGAGTTGCTTGAAATTTCAGCTATATTGTTAATGTTTACTAATTTCAAATTATGCATATTATATTCAAAATTGAGATCCACATCTTGAATATTATATTAATGAACAAATAATACATTGAAAATTTAAATGTGAAAAATACCGTTCACTTATTTCACAAAGTGTTTTATACAGTTGGGAAGTCTTTGTATAAAATTATACAATGAGAAAATATGAAGTGAATTAAACTTTAAAATATAGTCGAAAAATAGCTGCTTGTTTCACAAACAGTGTTTATTCATATACTTTATATTTAAAATGGACTAATGTATTGAAGTGATTTCAAATTAACCAATACAAAATAAAAATAGACTAAAGAAATATGAAAAGTCTTACATAAACGAAACTATTTGTTACTATATGAGTTTAGAATACCGGTTCATTTCACAACCATTTGCTATTAATTAATTTTCATTGTCCCAGTCATTTGCATGTGGTCAAATTCCCATCTGGGCCACCAGTGGGCGCTGTTGCATGCCAATGGTTTGATAGTGTTGCTCACAGGTCAAGTGTTTTGTGTGTGTGTGTGTGTGTGTGTGTGTGTGTGTGTGTGTGTGTGTGTGTGTGTGTGTGTGTGCGTGCGTGCGTGTGCGTGCGTGCGTGCGTGCGTTTTAATAGCAGCAGAGAATACAAAAGCAAATACCTCTTAGACAGCACACCGTCACTGTTGTGGCCTCCTGACTTTGGCACACAGTCAATGCAAACATTAAACACACAGATGCACACGCCTGTCACTATGTCGTAGATGTGCACAATTTAATGGTGGCTATGGATTAGCATGAGCTAATATATACACTTTAT
This sequence comes from Hippocampus comes, assembly GCF_001891065.2. Lineage (NCBI taxonomy): Eukaryota > Metazoa > Chordata > Actinopteri > Syngnathiformes > Syngnathidae > Hippocampus > Hippocampus comes. The sequence goes on from NW_017805453.1 coordinate 1,233,971, forward strand.
TTTCATTTCAATAATCCAGGATGACAAAACACTGTAGGAATTGTGAAAAGGTCCCATGGATTGAGTCTGGACATTTTACAGACAGCTTGGATGTGAAGTCCTTCATTTATTTTTCACACTTTTTTTAATGGATGGCTCACAAAGAAGGATATTGAGAGGATGTCGGCTCACATAAGGTTCTGGAAGGAAACAAAAGTAGCACAGTTAGCGACACTAACATGATACGTGGCTATGTAATGGAAGCAGCTTGCTTATGTTATCCCCATCTCCAAATGCAGATGGACAGGAATGCTTTAATTAATTGTTTTTCCTAAAGTTACGAAATGCCTCAACACGAAAATATTGCCTCTTGTTATGAAAGAAATGTCAAGATACGAAAGGTAAAAATACAGTCTGGGCTGCTAATCGCAGGTGCGAGGTTCCTGAACGCAACACACTCGTAGCTGCTCTGCCACTGGCTACTACTGAGCATCATCCTGGTATCCCATTGGCTAAGAGGGGCCTCTATCGAATGTGTCTATGTGTGTGGATAGATAGATTTGTGTCTAGGCAGCGTCCTCATCATTCGCTCCTCGGGCTATGAGATGTTCCGATAGTTTTACGTAAATGTGAATCACCCAGAAAACGTGCTCACCAGTCGGGCGATCGCTCACTATGCTGATGTTTGCCTTGGAAATTTTAATTGTAACATGTATTTGTTATGCATTTTGATGCATTGTTATGCTTTAGGAAACATTTATGTCTGAATTTTGGTAGGGCTTGGAACAAATTAGGGCAATTACATGGAAAACGCGTCTCTACTTACAACATTTTCAAGTTAAGAAATTTCTTCCAGAACCAATTAATTTTATAAGTAGAGGTACCACTGTATTGGCAAATAAAAACCATTTTTATCATTGTTTTTCCTGGTCCTTGTCGCTAGGCAGAAACGTGAGTTACAATTTTGGCTATTATGCTGTTCGGATAAGCATAACGTAATAATGCAACAACATGATTATACATGGATTTCCAAATTGAGTCAGTGGTGTGTATGACTAGCAGCTAGATGGTTCGCTCATTACCTGTCCAGAAGCTGGGGACTGGGTAAAGACACCGACCAGCGATGCATAGCCGGACATCTGGTTGGACGACCCGTACTGGATTACATTCTCATCTGTAAATGACAAGCGGATCACGTGATTTTATTTCAACATATATACTGTATATAGGTCAAACGCTAAACCCAATGTGATGGTTCAGGTCCCCCATCCTGATATGTGGATTTACATGATCATCACATTAAAAGTCATCCAGCTGTTGTTATCTTTACATCCACCTACCCTGTGATGACCATTTTGCGGCTGCTCTCGGGTGGGAGGAGACATGGTTGTCGCTTGCGAGGGTCACAACATTGGCAAGAGGCTGCAAGGAGTTCTCAGGGGGTGGGGGGGATGGAGGAGGGGGCAAATCTGTGGCAATGTGGGAAATAAACACCCTGCTTAATTACAACTCGTATTAGGGGGGAAAATAGGCCTAAAGGTTAGACCGCTCGAGGCAGATGGCTGCCCCCATGGCCACAGATGCCTTTAAATATCACCTACTTTAGGCATACCATGTGCATTGTATCTATTGTATATGTTTTAAACAAATGCTCGAGACGCTTTAATCTCATCTGGTTCATTCGATGATGCTTATTTTTCATTCTGAAAGTGCATTTCAAAACACATTAAGAGGATGAACATGGAAACCGCTTGTTCAAACATGAATATGGTAAAATAAAATGAACGTTGCTCCAGAATGATCAAATGTCAGTAAAACTTATTTAATAAAGCAGCGACACAGTTCACGTAACCAACAGCAAGTTATAACATTGACTCGTTAACATTGAACTCTCTTGCTTCTGCTCTATTTCCGTGTTCAACTGCGTAACCGATCGCCTTAAGTTTGAACTCTGCGTTGGAAGCATGTCACCAGCAAGGAGCCATTTTGGGGTCGACATATTACCGTAATAACCATACACAAGGGCGCATTGGATTTTAAGGCGCGCTGTGAGCTTTTAAGAAAATGGAAGGCTTTTAGGTGCGCCTTTTAATGAGGAAAATACGGTATTCGGATATGTGGGCACAAGGAAGGTTTGTGGTATTCGGGGACTCACTGGGCGCCAAATTCAGCCCAGGAATTTGAGATGAAGAGGCCCACGGTGCACAGCCGATGGCCGAAAAGGATTCGTGATTCCTGATCATTTTTGTGGTTTAAACGAAAGAGATTTGTCGACTATCAAGTCGTCTGTTTAGTCCAAGGATGTGTTGTGTTTGGTTTGGTAGTGCGACGTAATGTTACTAAAGCCACGGTCTTGCAACTCATGACACAACAGGTTTGAGCTGGCATTATGAAGAACAGAGGTACTGTTCTGTCCGTGCATTTTGGAAAAGTTGTTTGAAACAGTTTGATTGGCTCACAATTGCCAGGTGATCGCACGACAGTCAAACTTACTGACAAAAAAAAAAAATTGGGATTGTTTAGCCATTCACGAGTTGCCCTGAATTTCCCGATTGCTGCCCCATCCTGATGTCATTTGATTGACACGTGACCTCGGTGTGGTTTCAGTGTGTAGAGCAGACGCGTCGAGGCAGAGAACAGCTTCATTTCTCACCATTTTGAAGCCTTATTTTATATACTTTGACAGGGTTGTGCACAACACTCTTCTCTGTCGTGTGTCATGGTCTCTTTATGTTTGCTTTACGGGGATTTTAAAGGATTAGTCGGTCTTTTTTTTTCTTTTAACATAAAAAGGCCTTTTTTTTTAACATAAATAAAGCTACATTGATCTCTTCAACCTCGTAATGCTCTGACTGCGCTATTATTGCAGTGTTTCATACATTTTTTTGTTGTTTTTACGACATTAGACTTAATTTGATACATTGGCCTACATTTCAGTGTCATGGTGGCGCTAAAGGACAGACAATGCTACAGGGTCCGTGATACCTGCTTGGCTGTGTGGCTCCCGCCTGAGTGTTCCATCCTTGGGGGATTTCTTCTTGTTCCTGCCTCTGTGCGCCAGAGCCGCGGGGCTCAAATCGCCGAGCGCGGCATGAGATTGTCCTGACAAGAACGCGTGGTTATCAGCCTCGAGGATCCAAAGAGCTTGAAAAATATATGGGATCTGATTTTTGCCTCACATAAGGCCCGGTTTCCACTGACCTTTGGAGAAGCCGTTGCCCCTCAAGGTTTCTGCCCAGCGGCTGCTACCATGGTGCACCTCAGCGGTCTTGGTGAACAGATCCGGGTTGGACTGGGAAAAGTAGGAGTGCTGACTAGCCAGCAGGTCCACGTGCTGCGGACGGGGACTGTCGGTGGGGTTCAACGGGTCTCGCTGAGGGGAGGACGTAGCAGAGTGTAACGGCTGGAGGGCGGCGGAAGGTTCGTCCATCAGATAGGTTCTGGCGGGCAGCGGGGGACACCAGTCGTCGTCTTCCTCCCCGGAGCTACAAGACCACAAAGATAAGACACTGCAGTACAAGTGGTTGTCTGAAAGGCAAGGGCTGGATATTCAGAACACCTCACGACTCTTTTTTTACTGCTTGTTTGTTCGGGTTTGGGTTAGTAATGGTAAGAAACTGCATTGTAAATGATTTCATCTACTTCACTGATACAGAATGTTGATGGACAAGCCAGGACGCACATTGTGTTCCGCGAGGATTAGCATACGTAGGCTAGGTGCGAACATTTTTTTTTATGGTGAAGTGTGATCTCCTACTCTACTGGTCCCCCAGTACAGTACATAGCAGACCTTTTTGGAGCACACATTGAGGGACAGTATCTGCACATTAAACCCTTCACAGTCATGGCCCAGACACATGTAGCCCAACCTCTAAAAACAGTATAATTTCATAGAACCAGCTCATACATATACAGTGGTGCCTTAAGGATAGAAGTTCACATTTAAATAAAAATCTGTAATGTATTTTCTAAAAGGAAAGCAGCTGCTAGAATGTTGTATTAATAACCGCAGGTGGGTAGAGTGGCCAAAAATGGTTAGGGAAGAATATCACTCAAATACAAAAACAGTCCTTCATAAAAATAATTTTCACAAGAGTAAAAAAGTACTCAGTGGGGGAAAAAAAGTGGTGAGTAATTTCGTTTTTTTTTTTTTTTCTTCCCAGAAAACGAATGTCAAATAAAATAAAATATGAATTGGAAAATAAACAAATAAGATCTTTACAAAATAAAGGCAAATTCAGCTCCAAGAAATCCCGGCTTTATCACGTAAACCTGTGGTTTATAGTGATTGTTTTTTAATGATGTTTTCACCACATGAGGGAAGGGTAACTAACTAAATATCTATAACATGGCGGTCTCCAAACAGCATTTCCTTAGAGTTGCTTTCATTTCAAAGTACCAGGAGCACTTTTGTGACTAACATTGTCAGTGCCAACAGGCTCAATTAAATGTCGGACATGTCGCTGCAAAACACAATGAGTTAATTCATTTTGTCAGATTACGGCTAATGCCATCAGTAAAGACACGGCACGGTCAGAGCAACCCTGCCATGCCACGTCGTTCTGTCTGCAATCCAACCTGTCACAAGTAGTTAGAAGAGACGCAAAACACTCGGGAACCACAGAGCGCCGACTGCAGACACCACTGCATGTTCATTTGCTCAAGCCACACTCACTCAAAAGTTTGCTTTGAATAAGTTAGACAGGCAACTGCTGCAATCTTCAATAAAACTGCAGTCCTCCCCGCCCCCACCCAAATCACGATATTTATAAAATAACAAAGGAGAGGGAACAAAAAAAAAAGACTAAACTCCTCTGAGGTCAGCAAAGTATGGATAAAAAAAAGACACCTCAGTAAACAGGCAAATACACATTCAGACACGACACAGACTAACACATGTGGAGGTCGGGTGGAGAGTGCGAGGTGAGTGGGACGGGGGCATTACATCCGAAATGCAGTGGGCAGGTTAAGGGGGAAAGCACTGATGGGTAGGCTTGCATATTGCATTACAGTAATCCCTCGTTTATCCCGGTTAATGGGGACCAAAACCCCCCGCGATAAAAGAAAAGACGCGAAGTAGCGACCCCCCCCCCCCTCCATATCGGTAAATGTACATAATATTTTTAAGGCCAAATTTAATGGTATACATGCATGTAGAAGTAAATTTTGAAGTAATTATCATGACTTAATGCTGTATACTAATAGATTTAAACATGTATAAGTTAGGTTAGTTTATACAATACAATACATGCTGATTTTTATAGCACTTTCACAACAGCGGCAGCTGTAACAAAGCGCTTAACAAAACAGTTAACATAAAGTAAAATAATAATTATGAATAACAAAATACAGTAAACATATACATGTAGTACAGTATATGTTGCTCTATGTGACTCGCTGTTGTTTTGCTGACTTTCGCTGCTTCTCGCGGACCTTTTGCGGACTTAAAATTTTTTATGAATATGTTTGAAAAAATTCACGATGCACTGAAACCGCGATAAACGAACGAACCGCGAAATATCGAAGGATCACTGTAGTGGGATTAGAAGTTTGTATGCATTTAACTCTGTGTCCTCTTGAACCCTGCTAGAAATGATCAACATTTTGATGGGGTGCTATTTTACTGTTCAATAGGGCCCTGTTGCGAATATCCGCCCCCAAAACTGTCAGTAAATGAAGTGAATTTAGATTACAGGTATTTCCCACAGCACACCTGATAGTCTCACAGGGCAACCCGGTGAAGGATCACTGCACTGCACTGTGTGCAGCATATGGAGATTCCCAACAAACTCCTCTCCTTACTTGAAAGTGGCTCCGGAAGTTCACCCACCTTCGCCGGTCATGTCATTGGCGGCGATACTCATTGTAAGGTGGTTATTATGCAAATGACCACCTGTGTTCGTGTATGTCCTTGTCCTTTAAAGAAGGAAGGGGAAGGTTGATAGCCGTCTTACCTGCACTGGTCCCCGCCGTCCACCTCTGGGCGATGTCCGTTCTTGTTGGCAGGAAGAGGAAGAGACAGCACGTCCACCCAGGTGAGAGGCGCTGGCGTGCATACCGACCCGTTGGATCTCTGCTTGACCAGTTTCTCTGTCAAGAGTACAATCATGATAGCATGCTTCAATGACCATTTCAGTCCACTTGCTCAACCTGTTCGGGCATGAAGCACGCTCTTCTCTTGGTGACATTTTTTTTTCCAGCTTCAAGGACATCAAGTATGGAAGGCATACTGAGCTCAGTGCGAATCGTTGCATTGACTAATTATTTTGGAGTTTTATTTCGGTTTTTTTTTTTTTTTTTTTTTTGCAATTATTATCCCAAAATATGGACTACCGCTATGGATGACATCACGCAATCAGCTCATATCATGCGAGACCTCAGTTCAGCGAGCGTCACATGCGGATTCAAATGAATGGCCTCTGCTTTGTGTTATTTTAATTTTTTTTTTGCAACACTAATCAATCTTTAGGTGGGCTGTTTTGACGATTGGTTTTTAATCCGGCTATGCGTTACACCTACATGACCAACACTAAGACTGAGCAATTTATTGTTTCATTTGAATTTAGTATCAACAACTTATTTTCGCACAAGATTGCAAGTTAAGAATGTTAAAATGCTTTTTTTCCGGGAAAAAAAAATAACTCTTCTATATCACGACCAGTCTTTTGTACTTAATTTTTGCAGCTATTTGTGGATACGCAAATTGAAACAAAGAAACAAAAGTAGTGTGTTTAAAAAACAACTCAATACCTGTTTGTATTCTTTGACTTTTAACGCAGCTTGAGACTGTGCCCTTGTTGAATTGTTTCTAAATAATGTTCAATTGTCTTCATTTTTTTGTATTTCCAGTATTTACACCAGCGTCTGATTTCAGCTGCGGTTGTTCTTCGAGTGCCTTATAAATAAAATTGAATTGAGTTTAGTGTTCAGACATGGAATGGTATTCACCGAAGCAAGGACATCTTATTGTTATGCCTCTCGGGCTTAGACTGTCGCTTGGCAGAGTTTCCTGGTGGTTGCCAGGACAGCAGCAGATGTTCAACCAATACATTCTGCAACCTTGTTCGGTCTTCATGAAAAAAAAAACAGCAATCCATTCACCGTTGCTCTTCTTGGTGTAGTGCAGCTTGGCGTATTCTGAGGTGGAGTTTCCCGATTGGGCAGTCCACTGGTCCAAGTCCTGCTCCAGAGCCACCAGGCCACTGTTGGACAGTGCCGGGCTGCTGCTATACGGGTCGGGCCCCTGTTTGTAGGAGGCGCTGGAGTAGGTGTCGTAATAGCTCAGCAGGTCCTCCTCGGCCGCCGCGTTGATGGTGCTGTAGATGGGACTGTCGCCGGATGCCATGTTGCGCTTCTCCGAGTGGTAGTTGGCCATACCGACAGCTGCACAGAAATGTGGAACACTATACACCCCCACCCAAAAAAAAAAAAAAAATCACGTGTGCAAGTGTTCACGCCCACACTTTCTTACCGTTGTAGTATTTCTCCGAGTTTAGTTTGTCGGAACAGCAGTTGATGGAATCTTTGCTGTTGTGCATCAAGTTAGGAGCGGGCCACGAGTCGGCCAGCCACGGGAAGTTGCCCATGTTTGATCCCAACATGCCCGGCCTGGAAGAAAGGCCGGACAGGTGAATCAATATCAATAAGCAAAGCGGGAATCCTCATCACGTTTAGTATTGTGGTTGTGGTTTGCGTTGGTATTGAAAGTGCAAATGGGATGTGTTATCATTGTGAAGGCAAAATTAGTTGAAAGAGTACAAGTGATGAATTTAAATCTGGTCAAAAAGTTTTGTTATTGCAGTAGCTCAACCAAAAGAGTGAAACGCAAATTACACAGATTCAGTAAACATAAAGGGGATAAAAAACATTCGGAAAAGTCATCGAGTACCTCGTTTCTATATCAAAATTAATTTGGATTATTTCAAAGGTAATATTCACATTTATTGAAAAAGTGAATATTGGATTTTTGTTCAACGCAAGCTGTAATTTTCAAAATAAAAATTACATCATGAAATTGTTTACTCCACGGAGAGTACATGAGTTTCACTTTTTTAAAAAAATCGAACTACAGTAACTGCAATAAACGCTTTTCTCATCTATTGACATGCATTTGTATATGACAACATGAACATGAAAACAGTCATAAGAGCTCAATTTGAAAGCATATTCTTTACCCTCCATTGATGATTTCAGTTCCTTCACCGTGAGCAAAGCCAACTAAAGGAAGGGGGGAAAAAAGTAGGATGCATAAGTCATGTTTTGAAAACATGAAGTTGTAAAAAATGACAAGATTTTAAAACAATTTCAACAGCATTAAAGGGATTTCAACGAAACTTGGGACTCAAAATTAGTCAGGTCAATTTTTCAATAAGTCGCCATTAAATTTCAATTATCACACGTGCACAAATTTGGGGCTTTCTATGGATGAAAGTGATTGTAACGGTCCCGGTAGGAAATCATGTTTCTGAATTGGGCCTTGAGTTGTAAAAGTTTGAGAATTGATACAGAGTTACAGCTGTTATAAACAAAACAAAGACAAGACAATCCGGTGACATTTCAAAACAATTGTGATGGAACGAATAGTTTTCTTGGTTTTCGGTTGTGGCGTTTACTGAAGCATACAACAAAATTCCAACACAGAAAGTCTTTCTTAACATCAAACAGATGAGCTCATGCACCAGAGGGCTTGTTCTAAATTAAAGTTGTCACAGGTTGCTTCAGTACTATTTGTTTTGCTACCTCAATGAAACAAATACACTTGAATCAGCCAACAATGACATGACGCTTTGAGCATGTCCCATGAGGTCTAATAAGAACTTTTCCACGAGCTGTTTTGATGAAAATGTGTCACAATGGCATTGGAGGTGGGGGCTCTTTTGAACGGAAGTGACACCTGAAGTCACAGACATCCTTTTGACTTTGAACGACACCCCACACCTCGAAATAGAAAGTGTCAAATTGCAGAGGTTCAACCCGAGTTCACTTTGGCTGGATTTAAACTGCATGGTTCAAGTGACACGTTATTTTTTTGAGGGGCCGGGGGTTTGCACAGATGGGATTTGTGTCATGACAGCGTAATTAGGAAAAAATAAAAAAACTATGCACGGAAACTGCTTCCTTCAGATTCAGGTCTTTTACAAATGTGAATAAAAACCTGTTAAATGTCATCTGCCAGTGCAAAAACTGAGTAAACACAGATCGGATATACTGAGTGTAAGCCAGTGTCGTTTGTGATATACGCTACTGTAAAATGCCTCTTCCTTATGGTGGTACAAAACACAGCAACATACTGTATCTAAACACAAGAGCAAAAAAATAAATAAATAAATAAACAAACAACAGCAAAAAAACAACAAAAAAAGAAAACATCCGCAAATTCCATATATCTATTATCCGAGCCGCTTTTCCTGATGAACTTTGCGGGTGTGTTGGACCCTATCCCAGCTGTCTTCTGGCAGTGGGCAAAGTACACCCTGAAACCAATTGCAGGGCACACAGAGACGAACAACAATCATTCACTCTCATACTCACAGTCACACTTTGGGACTAAAGTGTTCCAAGCTACCAGGCATTGGAATAGGAGTGAATACCGGAGTACCCGGAGAAAACCCACAACTTCACACAGGAAGACCGGAGCCGGATTCGATTAAAAAATAAAATTAAATACAAGCAAATGTAAGAAAACACACACACACACACACACACACACACACACACACACACACACACACACGCGCACACACACACACACACACACACACACAAACTATTCAACAATTCAACAAAAAACAAAACAAAAACCACAAGAACATATAAAAACAGGATTAAAAAAAAACCAACAGCAAATTAAAAAAAGAAACGTAAGTGAAGTAAGAATAATTATATTGTGTTGTTTTTCCATGTTTAAAGATGTTTCGCAATAGCTTTGTGCCGCAATAACTCGCAATAGCTTTGTGCTGCAATGGCTCGCAATAGCTTTGTAGTCTTTGTATAAACAGCAATGTCATAGGATGTTTATGATGATGAGCAATGTCATTTGTTAAGAACAAAGATAGCGTGACGTCAGGCACGCTTAGACTATAAAAGGAGAACTTCGGATACTCTTAGTAGAGCCGAGAATTAGGAGAGTCGAGAATCAGCAGAGTCCAGAGTCAGCGGAGTCAAAAGTCCAGAGTGGTATTGAAGCTCGCTCTACCTGGGGTGTTGGCTCTCCATCCTATTGACGCACGGTAAGAGCTAGGTACTATTCTAAGAGCTCGATACACTGATATTTGCTTGTTTGACATATTCTGTGGCGCTAATAAACGTGCAATTTGTTAGTAGCAGATTTGTCTCTTGTGTTTCATTTCTGAGTGCCTATCTCCAACGAACCTATTCTAAATTTGATACTGAGCCAGGGCGAGGTATCAGAAATGTTTTAAAACAGTAAGTAAAAGGAACAGCCAATCAAAAAACACAAAAGCAAAACTCATCGCCAGAGCTTGTCAAATGCTGGCTTTGAATGTGTTTTGTTGTCTTCAGAATGTTGTTGCACCTTTCAACACCCAGGCATACATTGTTCACATTCTTCCATTCACGACACGACTGACTGGAATGATAATTTTGTCATCATCTCAGCAACAGTACCGATTCACGCTTCTGCTTGGCGTTGCAGAAAACCTCAATCGACAAAGGACTGTGTGTTATTGCTTTTCATAGGTAGGAGAAATAGTTTTTTTTTATGTGTTTAGAGTCCATATTACATTAACTGAGGCAAAAAACTTGGAAAAGTGCTGCCTATGCTCTTTGTTCAAGCTAGCTGCCAAATGACAACAACAGTGAAGTCTATTTAGTTAAACTAACGCATGAAATATGAGGTTTTCTCTACAAATTTAAAGGTTTGGGGGCATCCATGACCAAAAAAAAAAAAAGCTATTGACGTTGAAGCTTTGTAAACGTGGCCTTTGCTATATGTGGTTTGATTGCAAATTTCTCCATTGTTAGACAAATAAATGTTTTCTTCTTCTTCTTACCAGCCGGTGTGTACGCGAAGGACGTGGTGTAGTGGCCCAGCTGTTTCCTGCGGCGGTGGCGACAGTAGAACCACCCGCTGAGGCCCATCAGAGCCAACCAGGCGGCCATACCCAGCCCGGCGATGAAGGCCGGCTGCCGCACCACCACGGTGATCTGCTCCGAGATGCTCACGTCGCCACCGGCGCCTTTCCTCACCGGCGTGGAGGTGTAGCCCACCGGCGGAGCTGAGGGATGAGCACACAGTTAGAGTCAAGGTCCTGCAGCCTGTCCAAGTTTAAGGTGAACAACACTCAACTGGTTACCAGTCAATCGCAAGGCCACTGAGTGGGAATCAATCACTTGCCAGTTGCACGAAAGTAAGCAGTAAGTGTGAACCACAACAACAACAACAAAACTAACAATTGTATTAATTTTAGAAATGAGCATAAAAAAGAAAATAAAGGCACACAGCTGGAGACGACTACAAAGAATACAAACGATAAAACAAATGCATTTTGAAAATGATGAGTAAAGAACAACAAATAAATAATAAACATGATGGAAAAATGGGTAAATAGAGAAATAATGAAAACTAGTTATAAAGATGGAGAGACAGTCATATAGACAGATACAGGTGGACAGACAGACAGGTATGTAGGTAGAAAGATAGGTATGTGTGTGTGTGTGTGTGTGTGTGTGTGTGTGTGTGTGTGTGTGTGTGTGTGTGTGACATTTATTTTATATATATACAGTACGTGTGTGTGTGTGTGTGTGTGTGTGTGTGTGTGTGCGTGTGTGTGTGTGTGTGTGTGTGTGTGTGTGTGTGAAATATATTACACACACACACACACACAAGCACACATACATAGAAAGCAGTAACTACTGGAGATAGATAAATACATGGCTAGCCAACTAGCTGGATGGCTAGCTAGATAGCTACATTTTCAAAAAATGAAATACAATAGAGCAACTAAAAAAGATGATTCACGAAGTAAATAGATGAAAATAATCAGTAAAATCGTTGTATAAAAAAATCAATGCAAATAAAATAGAAATGAAATATACAGAGCTGTGTTTTATATATATTTTTACAAGTAGATAGATCATTAAATGGAAATATTAAAAATAACTACAATCAGGGTGTTCTAAAATAAATCAAGTCATAAAATAAAAAACAAAGGGATTGTTAATAATTTAATAAAAAGCTAGACAATGGTGATAATTAAATGGATGAATAAAACAAAAACTACTAATAAATCAGAAACATGAAAATTAGAAACACCAATCATGCTGATCATATAAAATAACGACAGTACAAGAGAGTTAATTAGTCGAGCCAATGGGTGTGACTCACTGAGGACAAGGTGGACAGGTGAGCTGGGGGTGCCGACGCCCAGGCTGGTGACGGCGGCCACGGTGACGGCGTAGCGCACGTCAGGTAGCAAGCCGGTGAGCAGGATGGACACGACGGCTCCGTCCACTGTTCGGTTGACGTGCTTCTCCTGGTCCAAGCTGCTGCTCACACACCACACCTGAACACAACCCACACACACACAATTAAAAAAAAAAAAAAAAAGCAGGTTGTTACTTCGATCGAAAAAAAAACAAAACAAGTATTCTTTTTGGAAAGTGGCTTGAGAATTGTGCCTGGTGAAGCAGTAGTGTGACTAATGAGCACACTGCTGGTCTTGACGTTACTGTGGTGACTACATAAAATAGAGAAGAAAATTTTGTTATATATGCAAAAGAGTTCTACCCGAATCAATATTTAGAGTCTGCATTTAAACCAGAGGGAGAGTTGGAGCAAACATGGCGAGTAGTTTAAGGGGATTAAAAGTGATCCTTGCCTGAGGCAGATCACAATCGCACTTCTTCTCATTACAATATCACAGACAGACGTGCACACGGAATCGAAACAATACAAGTCTGTGCTCTGCTTTAATGTTCTTTTTTTTTTTTCTTTTCTTCTCAGAAATGAGGTCTCAAGTCTGAGTCATCGGCATGGCGCTCACACTGGGAGAGAGTAGATAATCAGAACGCTGCCTTTTTATTTTTTTATCAGCGTGCTGAGAGTAGATGACAGGCACAGTGGAGCTGAGAACGCGATGACAACAGCATGTACTGGCAGCAGATAAGAGGACGTGAGTAATCACCAATTTCAAAATGCAAATGTTGAGATACAGAGCAAAGGTGGATTTCAAAAAAACGTCGGCTCCATTTTCATCCCGCCACGCCCAGCTGCTCCCAATGACTTAAATGCATGAATTAAAGCTGCGGTCAGGGAGAACTGCGCTGCTTCCCCATACTGCATTGCTGCGATGAATGCGAACAGGCAGGGGTACAAATGTCAACACGCTGACCAAGTTGGTTATATAACAAGTAGCGGGCAGCAAAAGAAACCGTGACAATAACAGGCTCTGAAGACATTCCAGTCAATGTACATGCTAAATGCTAATAAGTCATCCGACCATTGAATGACCGTTACTGTGGACAGCAACGTCAGCACGAATGCAATCACAAATTACGACAGTGTGCTGCCTAGTTTAAAATGATTATAAACCATTATAATTGAAGGAGGTCAAGTCCAGGAAAAATGTGCACTAGTCAAGGTCAGGAGCATCAAAGCTAGCTACGTTACAGTATTTATTTCTTCAGCCATGAATATAAAAGTCTTATTTTACATATTGCACAGTGGTTTTATGTGAGGCCTTAACTTGATAAGATTTGCTTCTGCGCTTTCATTTTTAACCTGAATACATTTTTTTCATTTTTTTGTATTTTTTAATCTTCTTCTATGACTGAAAATAAATCCCACTTCAAATTTACTGGTCGCGCATGCACAAGTAGATAAAAAAACATTTACTTGCACGGTCTCAAATTTCAGGGGAAAAATGCCACCATTTAGGGGCAGTCATTTGATAAAATCATAAACTGTGTGTGTGTGTGTGTCTGTGTGTGTGTGTGCGTGCGTGCGTGCGTATGGTAATTTACAGTATTTACCAATAGACATTTTTATTTGGGGTGTGACGACAAAAACCAAATTGAATCTGAAAACCGTTTTTGATGTCAAATATGTGAGCGCAACTATTAAGGTTTTGGTTGTCTAAACACACACGAGTGCTGACTTGGGTTGGGGACAACTTAACCGAGACACACGTGACACTATACTCTCAGTTGAGCAACCTTCCCAAAACCGGATGCCTCAGTGCGACCGGCGAATTAACTGAACAAATGAACCAACGCTAGTTACTGCGAAGGTCCTAGAACACACAAAAAATTGATGTGGCTAAATGAGTGAATAGCTATGGCAAAGAACGAATACGATGCACTCAACAAAAGACAGCGGCACAATTACACAGGGACTGGCTAACACGCACAACAAGACAACACACACGCGACACAGCCAGCCACCTCTGAAAGCAAGTCATTTGTGGTGGTTTAATGAGTGTACTTGGTGGCACAACAGAAACCAACAGCTAATGAGGCCACTCTCCCCTACACTGATTGGTGGGCTGAGTTGGGGACGAGGGCCACCAATCAGGGAGGAGCTTGTGGAGAGCACAAAGATTAATCCTCATAACAAAAAAAAAAAAAAAAAATGCAATTAGCGGCCACGAAATATCGTGGGCCGTGACAGACAAGTTCATGTCAAGTGATTAGAAACACATTCCAATCCTCAAGTGAGCTGGATCACACTGAATCGAACCGTAATCCCACCGAATTGAACAGAATCACTTTACTTCAAAAACAGTATTGAATCAACTTTTATTGCAGAGAATATTAATAATTAACCAAGTGTCTCAAGTGGGTGATTCAAGGTACCGTTTTTAGGTCAGATTGTCGCTTTAACAACGGAAACCGTAAAGTCCTCACCTTGTACTCTCGAACGACGCCGCTATAAGCGCTACGAGGCGGCGGCTCCCAGGACACGCTGATACTGGAGCTGTTGGTGAGCTGCACCACCGACACCGCTTGCGGCGCCGCGCTCAACACTGCAGAGTGAGAAGAAAAGAACGGCACTGAAATAGTAATTTATCGTTGCCATCAAGCATGCACATTTTCCATTAGCGGCAGTTTTTCCTCTGCGCCAGACCTGCTCCACATGTAAAGAGCCCTGAGAAATCCTTCTGTTGTGATTTGAATTGTGTTGAATTCTTGCCCGTGGTGTCGTTTACCTTCCTCCGGGGTGCGCAGCAACACCATGAGGCTGTCGTGACCCTGCAGCTCATTGAAGTAAGGCCTTATCTTCACCTCATATTCAGTGTTGCGGAGCAAATCCTCTAAGACGGCGCTGTGGTCCGACGTGGCCTCCACATCCTGGACCAGCCAGGAGCTGCCGACGGTACGGTAAAACACGCGGTAACCCTGAACGTTTTGGGAATGACGGGCCACCTGCAGGGAGTTGATGCGGAAGAAGCAGAAATTTCATGATGCGACCATGTTGGAGGCGCTTTTGGGGAAGATAAGCGCATTTTTTTTCCACTCTGCCTGTACGACTCACGGTCCAAGAAATCTTGGCGCTGGTGGGAGACAGAACGACAGGCTTTGAAAGGTAAACCGACACCTCGCCAAGTTCCCGCTGCACCTGTCTGTGGTCCACGCCTGTTTCTGGAGGACTCCCATCTGGAACACACAATTCTGTAAGTACCCGACCACAGCGAATTAGCAGAAAATGATGAACTTTAGTTGACATCCAACCCGGGTTGAAATAGTTCATGGGTTTTATAGTTAGTTTTGGTTTCGGTTTGACTTTTGCTTTTTAAATGGACAGTCAAACCTCGGTTTTCGAATGTCTCTGTTCTCGACCAAATCGGTTTTCGACCAGAAAATTTGAGATTTTTACACCACAGATTACGACCAAAAACTGGTTTTCGACCAAACTCAGCAAACCCGAATATGCCACTTGTCTCCTCTAGGCTTCCTTATTCCTTGTGTAGCGCTCATTGTGAGCAGACGTGTTTGTTGTCATTTACGCAAATCTTGACTGTTTTTATGTTATTTCTGCATTGTGTCTTAGCCTCTAATCATGGGCTGATAAAATAGTTTCGGATTTTGAACAAATCGCTTTTCGAACAGCCTTCTGGAATGGATTATGATCGAAAACCGAGGTATGACTGTAGTTTCTTTTGAGAGCTGGTTTGTTCGTTCGAATACGGTTGAGGTGGGTTTTGGCAGAAGGTAAGGTGGGTTTTTTTATGTTCAGTGAACTGCTGATTTTGGTGGAAATGTGTGTGACAGGTGGTTTTGGTGGGCATAAAATTGTTTTGGTGGACTTTTTGCTTTGGGGCAAGATCACTTGTGTTCAGTGTTTTTGAAACTCGTAGATTCAATGATTGAAAGGTAATTTGTGAGCAAATGTGTTGGAACGTAGGTTTCGATGGATATATGGGACAAAAATGATATTGGTGCAACAATGGGCGAAATGAGGTTTTGATAGAAAACTGGGTGAAGAGTGGTTTTGGTGGAAATGTGCGATGCAGATAGATTTGGTGGATACGGAGGAGAAATGAGCCTCTGGCATGTGGGTGAAAATTGTTTTTTTTGGTGACAGGTGGTCCTGGTGGAAATATGGATGAAAAATATTTTTGGTGGAAATGTGGCTCACAACTGCTTTTTTCTTCAACAGTCAAACCTCGGTTTTCGAACGTCTCGGTTCTCGACCGATTTGGTTTTCGACCAAAAATTTTGAGTTTTTTATGCCTCGGATGACGAACAAATTTCGCTTCTCAAACAAACTGAGCGCACTTGAATGCACCACTTGACTCCTCTCGCCTTCCTTATATGAGGAAATGACGCTTCCTCGGGTAGACGAGGAAGTGAGGCTTCCTCGTGTCGCTTTCCATTGTGAGTAGACAGACGTGTTCACTAAACTTTTTTTTTTTAAAGAGCGTGGTTTCGGTTTTCGAACAGCCTTCTGGAACGGATTATGGATGAAAACCAGGTTTGACTGTATTTTTATTTTTTTTTTGAAATCTGGCATAAGGATGCTTAAGGGTTTTGGATCTCACCTTGCGTCCTGACAGGCTCCGAGATGGGGCTGGGGTCGCTCAGGCCGTATGAGTTGAGGGCTCTGACGATGAAGAGGTACACGGTGTTGGGCAAGAGCCCCACGACGGTGTGCCGCTCATGCCTCACGTGGTCGGCCACCGTCTGCCATGTGCTTCCCACCGATTGGCTGCGGGTGACAATCAATCAAGCCGTCAAACAAAATGCCCTCACTGCGCTTGTGAATTTGCCAAACAAATGAGCGAATTCGCTGATGGCGGACAAAACGAGACGTCATGTCACACCTAAAGGTGAACCCGAAGGGATGCCTGCTGATGCTGATAATAAAACGCACAACGTTGGAAACTGGCTGCCCTTTGTGTGCTCATGTTATAGCATTGTTATCACGCTATCTGCTGATAACAAGGTAATCCTAGTAGAATGATAAGCGGGATGAAAGTTGCGGAGGCAATGACATTTGAAATCACACGCCATCAAATGTTATTACAGTAATAAACTACAGCCGTATTAACAAATAGGAAGTCTTTTCCACCAGTGGTGGAAAGTACTGAAATATAAATCCCATCTGTTTACACAAATATTTATTGATCTGACGCCTTTTTACTTTTATCACTTATTAGGTGGTACTTGTTTATAACTGTCAGTGCGGATACAATTGTTACTTTTGCACTTAGTGGTTTGTACTTTTTTACTTTTGCTTAAGTGTAGAAATTGAATTAGTACCTCTGTCGTTTTTTTGTTGTTGTTTTTATTTTTGTTTTAAAAACAGCCAAAATCAATTACCGGAAACGAAAAATATAGGAAAAAAATCCGAATTGGTGAATCCACAATAATTGCCGTGATAATTTGGTCACCCCTTTCTCATCTTCCACAATAAACTTCCCAGTCTTGCTTTTGAATCTCTTTCCCGACGCAGCCAGTGTCGCTTCATGTCACTAAACAGAAGCAGAACGCCCTTTGGCACCGATGAGTCATTGGTGAAATGTAAATGGTTTGAGATGAAGAGGCCAGGCTTCAATAGGTTGGGAAAAAAAAGTTACAGATTAAAACAGACAGCAACACAGTGCCGGGGTGCATTAAAAAGAACTGGCGATCTTTTCTTTGAAGAAAAAAAGGGTGGAAAGTGCTGAAGCCGAATGTCTGGACTGCACTTGATAATACCCACTGGCGAACCACCCCGAAAACTTTGTAAACATTTAATTGTCTGTCTGGAGTACCACTGCAAAGACGATGTTTACAATTGTTGCACCAGCAAATGATAATATTATTTAATCATGCAAAATTTTAACTGACATGACCAGAAATGTATCAAGCATTTCTTTCTTTTCCGACCACTGCATGAGGTGGCGCAGGTGTACCTAATAAAGTGACCATTGAGTACAGACCGGTTGCCGCCCATACCTGAAGGCCTCGAGGACGTAGGAGGTGACGGCGGCCCCGCCCTCGTGCGGGTTGGACTGCCAGGTAAGGGTAACGCTGTTCCTGGTCACGTCGGTCACCACGGGCTTCTGCGGTGGTCCCGGCAGCTGGATGAACTCGGAAATTCTTGACGGGGACGAGACAGCGCCTTCTGTTGAGGATTGGGACAGTGAGAGGTTTTGCAAATGATGTGTTCGGTAACACAGAGACCAAGTACCTCTGACAGTAAGCATCCCGCTCCAATTCGACTCCCCGGTGGGGCTGGACGCCACACACGTGTACATGCCCGAGTCCGCTTCCTTCCAAAGTCAGCATTTGAGGACGACAAGTGACATAAATTGGGAAAAGGACATCAATCTACAGAGACCACAAACATATGGAAGATATAAAACTGCTGACTGGATACCACCAAATTCATGATAACAATTTCATGGTTTGGGGCTCTCCTGAGGGGCCTTCGCTGACAGCTAAAGCTGAGAGATCTTTCACTACCTTAATCTGGCTCCAGGCAGAGCAAAGCATTCTCCCGTGCTGCCTTATAAGTAATCATCCATCCATCCATCCATTTTCCGATCCGCTTTCTCCGCACAAGGGTCGCAGGGGGTGCTGGAGGCTATCCCAGCTGTCTTCGGGCAGTAGGCGGGGGACACCCTGAACCGGTTGCGCACCAATCGCAGGGCACACAGAGACGAACAACCATCCGCACTCACACTCACACCTAAAGACAAATTTGAGTGTTCAATCAGCCTGCCATGCGTGTTTTTGGAATGTGGGAGGAAACCGGAGTACCCGGAGAAAACCCAGGCAGACACTAATCCCTTTTCATTCAATTCGGGGGTGCAAAATACAGCACCAGAAATCACAAAAGAAGGAAAAAAATAGTAGTTCTGCTCATAGGTGGAAATAAACAACAAAAAGATTGAACAGTGACAGCATGGAGCTGATTAAAAAAAAACAAAAAAAAAAACAAACATCTTTAGAAATGAAATTAGTTGAGTTGTGTCATAGTGTAAGGTATGGCAAGGCCGGTGGGTGCCCCTGTGGCCCAAGTGGACAGAGGTTAGGGATGGGAATCGAAAAAAAAAATAAAGGAGCAGTTCATGCAAACAAATGATTCCTAGAAGCTTATCCATTTCTCTTACATTGCAAATGAGTGATGGCATCAAACGCAAATAGACTTATTTTTTGTTCCGGATTCTTCCAACATGGTGCTCCTGTACAATATAATCCTCTATCATTTGTATTATTACTGTATTATATAAACGTCTGTAAACCTCTTCACCTGAGTGTTTTCTATTTGTATTTCAAACAGTAATCCTGTGTTGTCACGAGGGCACCCCATTCTGTAGCAGTTAGTACCAGGACTCCTGCCGCACTGCACTGCAGCAAAGATCCAGAGACCTCATGAGATCATGCTCCGGAGTGTTGACCTTGGCGGTATGCAAGCGGGTGAACATCTCCAGATGACTTCAGCTCCTCAATGAAATATTGATGGCACGCTGTCGGTGCACCGGCGGGGTAAATATTTTTAGTCCCTGACGCGTCATCTTCATTTCTACTCTTTTTTTTTTTTAGTACTCCCTTGACACCCACACGATGCTCCACTAATGCATCTCTTCTGTTCCATTGAGCACATTGCCGCGGCAGATCAACCACTTCCTCTTCCTCTCAGTGGTGCACTGGAGCAAAACTTAATGTTAAGTTTACGAGAGCAGCCAAAAAGCAGGCCTTTTAATTAGAAGCGAGTTAAGATGATTAATGGGCTATCTCTAGTCAATTAAGGATAAAGGATGCCGCCTCGCCACCCTCCAGGTGGGGGTTACGGCACCCGTAGCGCGCACTCCTTCATCAAAGCACAGTGCATTAGCATGTGCAAACAGGAGCCTTCATTAACATTACAATTATACACCGCTTGAGCACGTAATTGCAACGGAGAGAGATAAGAGCCACCTCAGAGACATCGCTCTTGGAAACTCACTCTGAATGTTATGAACCAAATTGGAAATTGGCATGAAAGGCGACTTGAATTTCGGGAGGAAAGCTAAAAGGAGGATGAAGGACAGACAGGCTCCTTTACCTTTGACCTGAAACCTATTCAGAGACTTTAAACTGTTCATAATTTGACCTTGATATCTTCATAACGGGTCGATCGCAGGAGGTTGGTTGATCGAAAAATAGATCTTCGATTAAAAAAGGTTGGGCATCCCAGCTTTACAGGATGCACTGTAGGAAAAAAAAATGAATCAAGAAGGCTCATTGTGTATTTGTAGCCAATTTCGTCATTTTGGTGGGAGGGTAATATAGATACATATGGCGTGTGTTGCCTTCATTGTAAGGCTAAAAAGGCTTTTAATTTTATATATATATATATATATATATATATTAGAGCTGTCAAACGATTAAAATATTTAATTAAAAACGGAACTGTAATAATAAACTCATAATAACTCATAATTAATTGTGATTACTCACACATTTTTTATCGTTTCTAAATTTCCTTTTATGTTTTTTTATCTTATTTTTTCCCGTTTTAATGCTCCCATCAACATGGAATCATGGATCAGTCTTCTATGTGCGAAATGCAAATATTTACTGAAACAACAATTTCGATTTTCAATTTTACATGAACATTTTTCACGTGGAGCAGTTATTCACACATAATCTCTCACACAATATTACTGTCCATCAACAACAGTGAAAAAAATATTTTATCACACAACAGCTCCTTTAACAGCTCTTTTTAGGGAATCAAAACAGAGCAATATAAAATTATAAAGTGGACATCTAAGGTAAACTGTTACTCAGCCAATAGTGGATTTAAGCCATGGTTGCATACTTCGTTATAACATCTGATGCTAACGAGTGGTGTCTGCATTAACAGCAAGTCGCTGTGTGGACTCCGACCACTTGGCAATGACGACAGTAGCTTGAAGCAGACTTAACTATTTGAGTCAATTGAATCCTGACGAGGAGCGCCAACACAATATTCGTTGAGCCATGAAAGACAAGTCAGAATGCTCGAAATTGGCTGGCACTCAATATGGCTGGCATTTAAATTCAATTGGCAATCACATGAATTGGTTTGATGTGTTCCGACTGTCTGCGAGTCCACAATTTTTTCAGAATGTTAATTGACTGAGATCCAGTCAGAATGTGTTTGAATAAACGAGTTGGGGTGGGGCCCAGTGCAAGCATGGGGGCAAGCGTGTTTGGAGAGCAAAAAGTGCACACCGTGAGTTGATGCCTGGAAAAAAAAATATCAATTACATCATCGATTAATCAATGGTAACTGCTCTATCATCATTTTAGCGTTGACGACAAAAAAATCGGAAGTCATTCAAATACTGGAGTGGTCTGTGCAGTGGTTGTCAACATAATCGTAAAGCAAGTCTAAAAAGAATCAATTTGGCTTTTTTTGCCTTTCAGTACACCCAACTGTCACTCACCTTTATGTCTCTTATTTCCAACGTGCCGTTCGCCGCCACCGTCAAGCGAGCATCGTTTGCCTCAATCGTGTCTCCGTCCTTCTCCCAAGAAATCCTGACCGAGGGTCCTCCGATGACTCGGCAGTGCAGGCGGGCTGTGGCGCCCAGGGACATCGTTTGATTGGCAGGGCCTTGGCGAATGATTGGAGGGATCTGGCCTGAAGGTCCTACCGTGGAGGGATTGATCAGAATGACCTCTATCATCCGGTTTGTGAAAGGCATCTTTTTACATCTATGTATCAAATATTGATTTGGCTTGTCTGAGTAATTTAGCGAAAAATAATGGCTAGCCTGTAGTTAATGTTAGTTAATTTCAACGGAAAAAGAAGCCCCTCTGCTCCATTAGTCCAAACAATAGAGAGGCCATTACAGTAATTAGACAGTCCCTCAGTGAGTATGTCAGAATTTTTTTAATGAACTGTTGTCAATTTCGGCTGGCTAACAATTGACCCTGTCTTCTGGATATTTCTGCCTTTGTCAGACAACACGTAAGGGTTTGTTTACCGGTGGTGCCAAAGAGTCTGCCACCCACAAGAATTATCGCTCACTACAAACTTATATGATGAGGTGAAAGGTCAAGATGGTTCAACCAGATCCGGTGAATCGTACCTCCTTCCACCTCCAGTAAGGCCTTGCTGAGCACGCTTCCCGCCACGCTGATGGCCTGGCAGATGTAGAAGCCAGAGTCCTCCGGATGGACGTCAGTGATGGTCAGCTCGCCTTTCATGGACACGGTGTAACGACCTGATTGGGATGGCGGCTGGCCAGGGAACAGCAACATCTAAAACACACAACAGCGACAACATGACGGTCATATACAGTAAGTATGATCTGCCCTCGCAAATAAGAAAGGACAAATAATTACGTTGATGAGATAATTAGATTGGCCTCGATGCTTAAGTGGGGAAAAGGGAGGAGCATCTTCGAGGGATGGCCGTTATTTGAGGAAATAGCTAAGTGCTTATGTTTAGGCGAGCAACAGAGCTGAAATGGTCTCAGCATGCAACGGTGCCTCTGTGACGTGGGATAATTATAGTTTTCACCATCTTTTTAAATGGATATAATGAGATGGCGATTAGACGGATGGCTACTATTTGAGTAGAATATGGGTAGGCACTGCTGTTTTGGTTAGCAACCGAGTTAAACGAGGCTCAGAAGACAATTGTGTTTAGAACTGAGGTGATTACAGACAGATTTGTTTTTTTTTAATATAAAGTGCACTAGTTGGACAGCCACTATATGAGACTATTTCTTATGCGGTGGTTTTGATTAGCAGCAGAGTTCAAGTAGGCTCAGCAGACAAAAGTATTCATGAACTGATGTCGTTACTACACTTTTGGGAAAACAGAGGAGTTTGTCTGCGAAAATGTGGGATAATAAAACCAGGTTAGCAAGAGCTCTTCTGATGTTTTCCGCATGATGGCCACTTAAATGTTGTATACTTTTTTTTTTCCATTTTCCAGAGTGGGAAATCGCATAGATGTGTTTGCACCCCCATGCATGTTATTCCTGTAAGAGGCTTAGAGTTGAGTGGAAGTACCAGGGTTAGAAGGCTGCACATAATCCCCACAAAGAGACCCCCCTGTGACCCAGTCCACCTCCCTCCCCCCAAAAAACAAAAACAAAAAACAATCAAAAAAAAAAAAACAGACCAAGTTCCCAGTTGGCTTGAGGCAGAGAAAAGAAACAAACAAACATTTGAAGCAGCTTCCTGTTGCTGATTATTTACAGCCGCCATGTGGAAGGAGGACACTGTTTGTCTTCGAGTCATGCCCGCAGAGGAACTTCACACACCTGCTGTACTTCCTCCTCCACCTTTCCTTCCATCCGCTCAACACAAGCTCCTTCCACCGTATGCCGCAATGTCTTCCAAGAAAGGTGTCACAAGTTTTGCTTCGAGTCACCTTGCCATTCAAGCGACAATTTAAATTCCTCACCTGACTGCCCTCTTTCTGCCAAAAGATGGCAGGCGGGGGGTTACCCGTGGTGCCGCACTGGAAGGCGACGCTCCTCCCCTGGGAGGCGATCTGGTCCCGCGGCTTGGTTGCGATCTGAGGTGACACTGCAGAGAAGAAGACAAGAACTAAGGAACAGAAGACGGGCTTGTTAAGCATATTCGTTTTCTCACTGTCATCATTTCCCGTAACACACATAAGATTGCACAACTCATCAATGATGAATAGGCAATTAAACCTCATGGCTTTTAGTCCGGCCTTATGTTTGCAAGCAGGCACATTTTGAGCATCTAACACGGGGGTCGGCAACCCGCGGCTCTAGCGCCGCATGCGGCTCTTTAGCACGCCCTAGTGGCCCCCTTGAGCTTTTTCAAAAATGTTTGAAAATGGAAAAAGATAGGAGAGGGAAATATATTTTTTTGTTTTAATATGGTTTCTGTAGGATGTGAAACGTGACACAAACATTCTTAACCTTTTACAGCGCTGTAAAATGTGTAGAGAAAATAGTAAATTTCAACATTTCTGTCAATGAAGATATGCGTCATAGCCTGCGACATGTTTCTATTAGCAGGGCGGGATGTCAGGCAGGTGGCTATTGTAAAAATGCGTGCGTATGCGTGGTAACGGGTCGATCGCGGGAGGTTGGTTGATCGAAAAGTAGACCTTCGATCAAAAAAGGTTGGGCATCCCGGCTTTACAGGATGCACTGTAGGAAAAAAAATTAATCAAGAAGGCTCATTGTGTATTTGTAGCCAATTTAGTCATTTTAATGGTAGGGTAATATAGATACATACGGCGTGTGTTAGCTTCATTATAAGGCTAAAAAGGCTTTTAATGTTTTGCAGCTCCTGATGTATAAATATAAATATAGATATACACACACAGGGCGGCCCAGTGTGCCACTGGTTAGCGCATCGGCCTCACAGTGCAGAGGCCGTGGGTTCGATCCCGGCTCCGGCCTTCCTGTGTGGAGTTTGCATGTTCTCCCCGGGCCTGTGTGGGTTTTCTCCGGGTGCTCTAGTTTTCATCCCACATTCCAAAAAGATGCATGGCAGGCTGATTGAACACTCTAAATTGAATTGAGGTGTGAGTGTGAGCACGGATGGTTGTTTGTCTCTGTGTGCCCTGCGATTGGCTGCCAAACGGTTCAGGGTGTCCCCCGCCTACTGCCCGAAGACGGCTGGGGTAGGCTCCACCCCCCCCACCCCTCCTCCGCCACCCTCGTGAGGATCAAGCAGATCAGAAAATGGATGGATGGATAGAGAGAGAGAGAGAGAGAGAGAGAGAGAGAAAGAGACAGACAGAGAGAGAGAGAGAGACAGAGAGAGAGAGATCCAAATGGCTCTTACAACATTTTAGGTTGCCGACCCCTGATCTCACACTATCAGATCATGGATAGTGGAACCTCCAAAGCCCTAAAAGAGCTCCACTTTGGTGTTAACAAAAAATGTTGTGGAAAAAATATGCATCAGTAATCGCCTTTTAGTGAGCAAGTGAGTGAGTGGGTGGTTTTCGTTGCTATAGTTGAGTTAGATAGGCATACTGCAGCAGAGATTTGAGTCAGAAAAAATTTAACACAATGGGCACTGATGTGGTCAAAGCTAAGAGAGAGGCAAGGACAGCAAGTAAGGTTAAGGGTTCGTTCAGAAAGACTCTCCAAGTTTGCTCTACTTCACGCCGACCATTTGGAAACTCAGAGTGATGTTCAAATACGCTGTTCAGTTATTCAGAGTGTCTCAAGAAAGGCGTGCCGGAGCGTGTTCTTGGCACTCCAACTGGGGACAGAGCGCGCTCAAGAGTGTCAGGCAGAACAGACGGAAACAGTTCAAGCAGAAGCTGCTGATTGATTTATATCATACAGCAGGGGTGCCCAACCAGTCGATTGCAATCGACCAGTTGCCCCCAAACTAGTCCCAAGTAGATGGACATAAAAATAACACACTGCACCCTATGCAACCTCTCAGTTTCACTTTCACAAAAAAAGTATTTAAAAAATAAAATAATATCGCAAAGCAGGTCACCTGGAACCGACGGCGGTGCGCGACCTGCATCACCGGAAGTTGTTCGCGGCCAGCAGTCTGCAATTGCAGCTTGCGATCACAGCTGTTGCCTCATATCTTTTTTATTTTTATTACCCGCATTCAGTTTGTTCCATGAACAATTCACCGATGGCACTGGCAACGAATGGGAATTTGGAGCGCCAGGAGAAGCATCTTCAAACGGTACACGTAAGCTATGATAGTGACGTTGCACTCAAGACGCTGCCAAAGGGCGTCCCGTGCCGCCGCGTCTGGTCTCGACAAAGGTAGGCACTGATTCCTTTTTACAAACTCACAAAATCTTGTATCGACTTTATTTTTCTGTTTCGTTCATGTTCGAGGCCTGTTATGGCTGTGGCTCATCATGGCACACGTGTGTGTATGCGTGCACGCGCGGTTAGCGGGTCGATCGCAGTGGGTCGGTTGCTTGAAAAGTCGATCGTCGGTCAAAACAGGTTGGGCACCCCTGTCATATAAATTGCATGTGCTGCCTCTCCGAACACACCCACTCTTCAGTCGTGTGAGGGCACCAGAATGAATTTTTGAACACACCCTAAAACGCATTGGCTGTGACACATCCTGAGACTTGTCGTACTGCCAGAGAACAAAGAACGACAAAATTGGATTCACTTCTACTTGACAGTTATGTGGTAAAAAATGAATGCATGGACATTTTGGGGGGAGAATCACCAACTTGAAATGAAATGAAAGGGAGTGTCAACATTGTTTATTTGGAGTATGGTGTGAAACATTGAGTTCCGTGAGTCACATGATGCCATCTCTTCATGTTGATTTCCATCGCCCGTACTTTTTTTTTGGCAAACACACTCGCCTCTGAGCGCAGAGCTTCTCCTGCCTCGCCTGCTCTTGTCCACATATGCACGCAAACACAACGCTGCTGCCTCAACACACACACACACACACACACACACACACACACACACACACACACACACACACACACACACACACACACACACACACACACACAAATGCTGTTGCTGGCACATTTATAAGCATTTAAACTTGTTCTTTTGGCAATAGTTTTACTTAATTATTCCACTATGCCTGTGTGTATTATTCACACTTTGTCAAGAACACGACAAATTTTTAACATTAGAGAATATTAAGGCTAAAATGTGCAAGTTCTGTGTTCTATGCTACCAGTCACGTTTCTACTCCCAAAATAGATCTTCAGGCTTTCCGAGGTAAGTTTGTAAGAAATATAAGAACCAAAATAATTGGGGGTCCAGTCCATGGATGACATGATTGCACTAGCGGTCACAATTTCTTCCTCCTACTTTATTAGTCTTTCAGGGATTGTTCTTTTGAAAGCGGGATCCACACAGACCACAATTCCAAAGAATTTGGTACCTGGTGTTAAACATAAATACAATGACATGCGTCCATGTGTGGTCAGTGATTGTGATGTGAAATGAAACCATCGTAGATTAGGACGCGATCTGAAGATTGCACTTAATAATCACTGCAGTTGTCATTTCAAGTACACTACACATTGTCACCTACCAACAATCATGCCTAATTTGAGGATTGTTATTATTTTTATTTTTTTTTGTCACCCTCCAATCAATCAGCAAAGGTCCTATGCACAGTATTAGATATCTTTGAAAGATGTTCTTGAGTGATTATTCTGTGTTGTGGGGTGTGTTAAAAACGAATTGTCTGCTCGGAAAACAGCTGACAATCATCAATGTTAAACCCGTTCAACATTGACAATCAAAAATCCTTACATTGACCATCCGGAGTACACCACACAGATTGTAAGAGCAGTAGTAAGACACTTTGCCCATTTTGTCATCCTCTCATGAGTCCCTCATGAGCTGATTTTTAAACTGTTTTGGAAAAAATTACACATAAAAAAAACAATCAGGGAAGACATCACTGTTTATATTGTACTCTGTATAAGTCAAAGCAATAATAATATTGCTTTTAAAGTATATCAGACCAGTTTTGAGTCAAATGTTTCCCATCTCTGTTATTAGGTAATTGCACTAATTGGATGCTAAGAAATGCTACGGGGGAAGAGTCCAGAGTGAGAATTAATTCAGGCAATAGAAGGACAAACGGAGACATGGGAGGATTTCTGAGCCCGTGATGTTTCAATTTGGTCTTGTGCTTATCTTGAGTTTTTTTTTTTTTTTTTTCTGTGCCCCTGAAAGCGAAGGAAGGGGCGCTGTCTGTCAAACAGGAAAATAAGAATACGAAACGAGACAGCATGGGGGTGGAAAAGGGGAGTGGAAGTTACACAGCCGGCCAACTGGAATGATGATCGCGTTTGAAACAAGACAGAGCAAGATGGAAAATTAATGAGATGGATGAAACACGCAGCTACATCACAAAAGCGCTGATAATATGGAGAAAAGAAAAAACACACAGTGAATAGGGGAGAATGGCAATTTGCCGGGATTGGATTTCATTTAGACTGATAAAAGCATTAGTGGAGGAACGCATTTAAATCAAGACACAGGGAGGAGAAGCTCGGAACGCGAGGAAGACTGGGCAGGGGAAGAGGAAGAGGAGTCATGTTTTATTAATGCAGCGACTGCTCGCCATCAGGGAGTTCGAGTGCACGTCCAGCAAACATCTGTCAAATGACATAATCCCAACAGTTTAGCGTAATCCCGATTGACGCACTGAACGCTAGCCCCAAACAAGCACTGGACAGCAAATGACCAGATTTTTTTTTTTTTCTTTTTCAACGTGTGAAGAAGCTGTGGATGTGAACAGAGTATTAGTGCTACACTAAAAACATGCCCCCGCCGCTATCGCCACAAATCAAATGAAAGAGATTTAAATTGTAGTGTTGAAAGACATAGATAAAGACAAATAAAATGTAAAGATAAGAACAAAGTCAATTTTTTATATTTACAGAGAGAGAGAGAGAGAGAGAGAAATATTCATTTATTTTTCAATTTATAATCCAATGACAGCATGTTTCTCTTTGTTTTGGTTTCAGTTTCCGGCAGGAGTGGAGGGCGTTCTGTCCAGCGCCGCACCTGTCATGCATTATCATCAGTGGACGACTTGAAGACTGCCACGCCTACAATTTGCTGTCGGATTATTCGCCTTGCTCACGACTCTCATACCAAGTGCTTATTCTCGAGGGGCAAGTGCTTTTTGTTCCTTATACTTTTTCCTGGTTCTATGTTCCAGCGACCTAAATTGATCTGTAATATTCCGGAACATCACACTTACAAAAATGAAGGTATATTTCGGAAAAAAAGGTTTTGAAACAAACATTCGTATTGCATTTCGAAAAAATGGAATCAGTTTGTATTTTTCTATGGGGAAAAAAAAAATTACAAGACTAATTCTGAGGAAGAAAACATGAGAAAAAGTTATATTTTTATTTTCCAGAAAATATATATTTTGGAGGGGGTAAAACAATCTTTCAATTTTAGGAAAATATATAATTTTTTAAAATAAAAAATTGTTTAAAATGCAAACGCAAATGCCATAGCCTTGGTAGAATAACTTTTTAAAAATATTTTTTTATATTTTATATAGACTAAGTAATTCTTTACAGAATTTTAAAAGACAAGAATGAAGTCATAATTGAAAGAAAAGTTTTATAATCTTGAGAAAAATAAAAATATGAGTGAACTGCACCACGTTTTCATGCATGTTCAGCCGGCATCCAAAATGCACGGCGTGCTGCTTACCATGCACTTGCAGCATGGCCGAGGCCTCCGTCTTGCCCACGCTGTTTTCTGACGTGCACGTGTACGTTCCTTCGTCGTGCTCTTTCACGTGGACTAAACGCAGGCTGTTTCCATTGCGGATCTCAAACCTAACAAACGGAGAGAGGAAGCGATGCTATCATTTGCACTGATTTTAAAGGGGAAGTCAACCCCCAAATTTTCTTGACAAATGTGCCTCCACTAGCCTAAACATGGCATTATGCTTACAATTGTGTGTTTATGGAATATGAATTCAGCAGCAAAATCTACCCATTTTCATTCAACTCAGGGCGCGGCCATTTTGCCACCTTCTGCCAACTGAAAACGACATCACAGCTGCTCGAATCTCACCTGTTTTCTGAAACTGAGTCAAAGTGGTTGTTACCTGAGCCGAGAGCAACTGTGATGTCATTTTCAGTCGACAACAAGTGGCAAAATGACCGTCCTCCTGAGATGGACAAAAACGGGTGGATTTTACCGCTTCACTCCTATTTTCCACAAACGCAATATTAATCACAATGCTGTGCTTAGACTATGAAGGCTGCATAGAACTTATTATTGCGCAGAACATTTTTGGGTTGACTTCCCCTTGAAGAAGCCAAGCTGGTATTAATGTGCGTAATAAGCTCAAACGGTTGCCTGTGTTGCAAAGAATGGAAAGTCATTCCAATGAGACATTAAACTAATCCTCAGCAATGAATCTCAGATATGAACAAAACTTCAAAGCGAGCAAATGCAGAATTATTTAATAGCCTTCGCTAAGTATACTACATACTGAGTTGGAAGAAGAAGGGGGAAAGAAAATCGGTCACAGGATAATTCAGCCAGCTAATGAATCCTTTTATGGTCCCTTCTTTATTAAGTTATGTCAACCCACCAATCCACACACTCATATTCATCCACGAGTAATTGAGTACACATCTTCTCGGTCACATGTGGAACATTCCTTCCTATAAATTCCTAAACCCTGCCTGACCTGAGCCTCACCTATAAAACCAAAACAATGCATGATCAATATGAAATTATTAATTATAATGGAGATTAATTTATTGCTTGTGTTGGTTAAAAAAATGCAAAAGAAGAGGACCTTGAAAAAAAAATCACTGCATATTCAATCGCAATACTGAGATTTAAAAAAAAAAAATCTGAATTAAATTATTTTTCAAAATCATTCATCCCCACCTCTCTCGGGGGAGTTCCCCATCCTCTCGCCGCCATCGCACAGTCGGAGGAGGATCGCCGTGGACCTCGCACAGGAAGTCGACGGTGTCATCCTCCATGACCACCTGGTTGACCGGTCTGCGCACCAGCACGGGTCGCTCGTACACCACCAACTCGGCGGGGTCGCTGTCGCGCTCGCCCACCATGTTGGTGCCCACGCACACGTACATGCCCGCGTCGCCCTTCCTGGTGTGTGAGATCATCAGCTTGCCCCCGCGCACCTAAAAATAACCGCATCACTGTTAATTCGCAAAGGCAGCTTTTTTTCATATTCAAGCAGGATTTTTGAAAGAAACATTTGTGGGTTTTCTCCAGTTCAGGGTTGACTTGACCTACTGCCCGAAGACAGCTGGACTAGGCTCCGGCGCGCCCGAGACCGTCGTGAGGATAAAGCGGTTGAAATAATGTACGAATGGATGGCTCAAACAATACAGCTAAGTCAGCATGTTGAAATTGAAATAATTCAACAACAAAGTCGATTTTATGAAATAATAACACAATAAAAATACCGTATTGGCCTGAATATAAGACGGCCCTGATTATAAGACGACCCCCTCTTTTTCAAGACTCAAGTTTGAAAAAAGACTTTTTGAACACCAAATTAATTTTTATACAGAAAATAATTACAGTGCATCTGAAACAAATGATTATAACAATATATTTGAGAGAAAAAGCATGTTATTTTGCCTCATTCATATCTAACGTGCAATCACATTCGTAAATGAATGGCTTCTGGTTTTTGAGATGTAAATGACATAACTTCTCCTCAGCTGCCGGTTAACCTGGCCGATCTTCGATCCACTTTTCTCCAGATTGTCACTACGTTTCTGTTATCTCTTCTATTATTTTCTTCTCTTTTCATTCTTACCGCTATTTTTTTATTTTTCTTCTTCGTGCTACCACTATTTTAATTTTTATTCTTCGTGGCAGGAGTTCACTTTGGCCTGAAGAGTCAAGTTCAGCATTCGCTTCAATGATATCTGGCGCCATCTAGCGTCGTGAATGGGTATAATGTCTAGACCCCGAATATAAGACGAGCCCCACTTTTTCAGTCTTATTTCAATTCAAAAAACACCGTCTTATATTCGGGCCAATGCGGTAATAAGGATTGAAGAACAAAATTGTACTTCAGTCTTGGGGAAAAGGTCAGACTCAACAGAAAAATGTGAATATTTCAAGAGCAAAGCCTGAGATCGATAAAAACCTGTGGATTTTGCGCCTCAATTCATGTTCCACAAATGCAAAATTCATCAGAGTGCCTTGTTTAGACGAGTTGGGGAAACATAGAAGCTAATATTGGAAAGACGTTTTTGGAGTTGACTTCCCCTTCATGGTGGGGCTTCAATATTTGGCCATCACTCACTGAGATGCGTTCATCTTTCGTGTTGACCCTGACATTGTTGCGCTTCCAGGACACCAGGGGTTCCGGGTGACCACGCGGCGGCACGCACTCCAAGACGGCAGGTTCGCCGGCGGCCACCACCACGTCACTCGGGGCTTGACGGAAATCATCTCGGAGGACTGCGGACAAAAACACAAGAGTGAGTTAATTCAGGGTTGGCTGTCGGGTGGGCGAGAAGTGGGTTGCCATATTGCTGGGGAAACATTTGAATTGTTTAGTCTTGATTTTCGTGACTTCTCTTTTAGCGTTTTCCTCTGTTGTCCACCCTGGCGGAGCTAATGAATAATGCAGATCTTCCCGTCCAACTCTGAGTAAACAAATAACATTGCAGATTCATAATTCATAGGGACGAGGCGGGGGGGCAGGCCTGTGTGTATTTACAAAAGCATTGCGTTATCTTTCCAAATAAATCAGTAATATACTGCAGCTTTGGACGTGACTAAATCGAGAGTTTGCATCTGTGTATATGGGAGAAGTTTGACTTTGGAAAGTCTTGATATCGTTTAATTTCCTGTTGTGATTGACAGACCAAAACTCAAGTGTCAAGCCGAGCCGTCTCCTCCATGGCAGAATCCATCATTGTAATCTCGCTCAGC
The DNA here is from genome assembly GCF_001891065.2 of Hippocampus comes. NCBI lineage: Eukaryota > Metazoa > Chordata > Actinopteri > Syngnathiformes > Syngnathidae > Hippocampus > Hippocampus comes. The sequence continues at coordinate 1,266,766 of NW_017805453.1, forward strand.
AGATCAACTTGGAAACTTTGATCAGGCGGTTTAAAGTACCCCAAAGTACCCTTTTGAAAAATACTTCAGTCTGCTTCAACATGGAGGTAGCTCGTTAGCATCATCACTTCAAGTGAAATGTCTTATGTATATGTGTGTGTGTGTGTGTGTGTGTGTGTGTGTGTGTGTGTGTGTGAGAGAGAGACGTTTGTATGAAAAAGTGGCGTGGTTTGGTTACATACACAATGACATCATGAAGTTGTTCTCTAATAGATGATTGAATCCCAAGCGATAGGCTTCTTACACATCTCTTCCTCATCATCTTAATTTTTCAGATGATACAAAATTTCAATCTGAATAAAAGGGAGTGAATGCGAGCTCTCCCAATGATACACGTGTGCCTACGAGCTCACCGGAAATGATGACAATTGCCGTGCAGCATCAAGATTCAAACCCGCCGGGCTCCTGCAAAGCTCATTTGAAATTAAATGATGGCAGGGTTGTAAAAATGGAACGTTATCATCTAGTGTCTTGGGTAAACGGCTATGAATATTCCAACAACTTTGCATGAGTTCTGCTGAGGCACCTCAAATGATTTTCGACGGAGGAAAAGTGACCTTTTACAGAAATGAGGCCTTATTAGAGATGACGGTAAGTACGCATACGCATTTATATTCATTCACCTAATGTAGATGGGTTTGACCAAGCAGCAACACCGCTGCAATCAACATCTCAGTTGAAAGCAGATGAACCAATTGGAATTCTATTCTTGTTATGTTGATTTCGGCAGTCGTTTATATAATGTAGAATATCAGTTTTGAAATGTCAAGTTTAAATTCGTCACGCTAACCACTTTGCATTTTCGCCTTTCTCTGTGTAACACGCAGGCACTCACAGCCACGCCAGCGGATTAGCTGAACATTTTCATGGTGCAGGCGTAGCTAGCGGGCTACCTACCATGAATAGCCGCTGATGTGAATGAAGACGTTCAAGCTTTAATACAATGGCAGAGGAAGACTCGGGTTCACTCGGCATCGTTTTCGCCCCCCCCCCCCCCCGCCAATAAGCTAATGCTATATCTCCGCAATTGAGCATGACAACTTTTTCGGTCTTTGCACATTTCCAGAAATTATGTTCAAACATATACAGCGAAATGTATTTAGAAACTAATCTCTGCATTCATTGCAGTGTTTTAAACCACAAAGAGCATCCAGAATTTCTCCGTTGTGCTTTGAATAAAAGGGGCATCCTATTCAAGCTGAGCCATTTTGAAAAGTAATCAAATTGTGATTTCCCCCTCCTCCTCCATTATTGGAATTTAACTTGATCATATTACCGTATTTTGCGCACTATAAGGCACACCCAAAAGCATTCACTTTTCTCAAAAGCCGACAGTGCGCCTTATAATCCAGTGCGGTTTATATATGGATCAATATTCTGATTTCTGACGTAGTATTTTAAATGCTCTGTCATGCGCTTTGTTTCAGCTGCAGCGGTTGTGAAAGCTCTATATAAATGAAGCTATATTGTATTGTATTCCTTTAGCGTAACTCCATCTAGTGGATGCATAACGCAACCGCAGCCACTATTGTAACTTTTATGTGTCTTATAATGTGGTGCGCCCTATATATGAAAACAATTTCAAAATAGGCCATTCATTGAAGGTGCGCCTTATACTCCGAAGTGCCTTATAGTGCGGAAAATACAGTAATAAGCTGTAAATAATAAATTCATTTGTATTACAATAAACAACATTAGATTTACTATTCATCAATGTGTGGGTCTGATACTCTAGGTTCGGCTTATGCTTCAATAAAGGCAAATGAACCATTAAACGATTGAGGGCTTTTTTTTTCATCAACTTTAATTAGAGCCGATAACATCTTAAACACTTTGACTTGCAGTCTTTCAAGTGTTCACCATGACAACTGTACAAAATTCTACTAAACGAGTGTGACATAAACATCAGTAGGAAAGTCATAAATTAGATCATAACAATACTGGTTGCCAGCCAATCGCAAGGCATACATAGACAAACAACCATCCGCGCTCACACTCGCACCCAGGGACAATTTCAAGTGTTCCATTCACCTGCCTTGCATGTTTTTGGAATGTGGGAGGAAACCGGAGTACCCGCAGAAAACCCACGCAGGCACGGGGAGAGCATGCAAACTACACACAGGAAAGCCGGAGTCGGAATCGAACCCTGCACCTCTGCACTGCGAGGCAGACGCGCTAACCAGTCGACCGTTATACTAATAATAATGCAAAAAAAAAAAAGTGGCTTGAGCACTTCAACTTTTTTTTCCCCATTAAACAGTAATATGAAAACGGGGACTGCACTTCATTAATGAATTTATGTAGACACTGTCAGAATAAAGAACAGCTCTAAAATCTACTCCATTCTATTTTGTTCCATTCTATAGAGTTGTTGCCGTCATCCACTCTTCAATCCTGGGATGCGAAAACAGAAAAGGGCTCAATTTTGGCTCTTGTTGTGAGCACTGTTCTGAACACTAAAAGAGAAAATCCGGTGATCTCTTTCCAAACAAACCCGCATGACATTTGCTCTGTACGCAAATGGTCTCTGATGCAGCTATCAATCCAAAGCCTTGGATCAAAACCTTTAAAGCGGGCACTAAATAAGAGGGCGTTCACTTAACTCTGCCTGAGGGCTTCGACAGACAGATGGTACTTGAGAGAGGAGAAAGTTCCACAGGGTGACAAATGAAACTTTTCCTAGGCTGCATTCTTAAGCGCTTGTCCAAAGATGACGAATGGTGGTTCCATTGTTTCCCTTAAAGTGCAGCTAATGAGATCCTTCCGGGTGGCACTTCAAACTTTCACTGTGACAGAACTGGACGCCCGGGCCTCCCTCCCATCCCACAGCCTAACTTCTCAGACAAATGATCCTCCTCAAATGCTCGCTGTGTCCGTGCTCGCTTGCGGGGAAAAGGGGGGGTGGCAGCTGAGACTTTGACCCTGCCTCTTTGCAGCAAGACTAATCGTCCCACGAAAAGTACCCGAGGCGCTTCCTGTGCACTTAAATAAAAGACAAAATGGGGCTAAACGAGTGTTGCATCATCATTCCTCACTGGGAGCCGACTCTCACTGGAAAGATGTTGATACCCCCACTGAGCTTTGCAGAAGGGCCTTCATTTTGAATATGATGACAAATAAGAACGAGGTAGACTAATCCCCCCCCCCCACCCCACCAAAATAAAAAAACGCCCATGCACAATTTCAGTTGATGGCTCCTTTTTATGCTCATCGATTGTGAGCGTGGAATAAAAACAGCTGTGGGGCGATTTAGTCAACAGGCGATAAGCTATTTACATAAGTGACACACTGAAGGCAACATGATGCTCCTCTGTCACATTGTGAAGGGGAAAATGTGCAGCCATGGGGAAGCGTTTTCCCATCAAGTCTTCTCAAGGACATGTGAGCACATGTCAGCTATATATAATTCATTATTATGCATTATGAACAGTGAAAAGACTACGATTTCATTTTTATGTCTTTTTTTTTTGTTATTGTTGGTATTATCGATTGAGTAATAAAGGGATGCTTTGTTGATTTCCCATTGCACCAATACTACATCGTACCTTACAAGGACCATACAGGGCTCCGTACTATTATACGGAACAATACGACACACCAGGGATGGCCAACTCGCGGTTTGCGAGCCGCATGCGGCTCTTTGGCAGGTTGAATGCGGGCTTGCACATGACCAGCGTTGAAAACGCCTCGGCAGTGGCGCTGCCATTCAAACAACTACGCTAAGTCCAGCAGAACTTAGATGTCAGCCTATTGAATAGACAGACCTGACCTGCCTATAAATAATTTATATTTACTGATATTTTGTTTGTTTGTTTGTTTATTGAACATAAAAACATATACAGTCATAAATTGACAGAAAGTAAGGTCAGTAAAATAGTAAAAGGAAAGAGAAATCAGTCATCATTCAACACAATTATGTTCAAGGGAGTAGGAAGAAGAAAATAACTTATCTAGTCCTACTCCGATATACTTTTTGTTCTACTACTTCCCCCTTTTATATTTTTTGCTGCTGTAAATTGGGAATTTCTCCGTTGTGAGACAAATGAAGGTTTTCTTATCATCAAACCCGCTACTTGATTGACATACAGGCCAACCAGTCAGATGTCAACTGAAATTATGACCGTTACGTCATCGCGCATGCGCAAACAACGGCGCTAAACGCCAAGCTAGCCAGCGAATTACGCCTGATTTTCAGGCAGGGGTGCCCGATACGTCGATCGTGATTGACCGGGATCCAGCGGACTGGTCCCAAGTTAACCGCGAGGGGTGGTAGGAGGAAATGAGGTGGAAAAAAAGATTTGTGTGTTAATATTTTTTTTTTGGTTTTGTTGATGTTCCGGCTGTACGTCATCGTGGCGTGCGGGCATCCGTACTAGCTCGTGTGCATGGTTGGGCGCCTGCGTGCGTGCGCGTGTATATGCTTGTACGTGCGCGATCGGGTCGATAACGCGAGGTTGATCGTTTCAAAAGTCGATCTTCGGTCAGAAAAGTTTGCCCCATGTGGCAAGCAGACCCGAGTAGTACGTAACCGCTGAAGCTCGCAGACGCATACAGACAGAGCTTGCTTCGAGTGGCGACAACGGAATACAAGCCCGATTTGAAGAGAATTGTTCAAGAGAAGGAATGCCAGACGTCCCTGCACTAAGGCGCTAAGCAACATCCATAGTAAGAGAAAAACGTTGTTATATATTTTTTGTGGACTTGGTCGAATTGAGAGTTTGTGTGTGTTAGACAGCGCACACAATATTCATTGTTGAACATGACCGGCCTGTGGTCTTGGTCCTGTAGGAGTCAATTTCTGTCATTATCATGCTGGTGCGTGACATTGACAATCAATCTGGCTGAGCAGAGGTCTGAGTTTGTGTGCGTGTTATTTGCTGATGGAGATCTGTTGCAAAGCCAGTTCTGTTGATTTGAATTTCTAAAGTGATGACTGCAGGATAATTGGGATGCATTTGAAACATGTGCTCCACCTGTGTTTCACTGGCATGTTATTGATGACATTATTTCAGATGATATATCAATTGGATTTATAAAAGAATAATCCAACAGCTAAGAAGCCTATGATTTAGTCAACATTACTGTTGAAGTGGCCTCCGTTTGTGTTTTGCATTGAAAACTCATGAATCGCTGCGGACTGTAGCCCTGCTTTTGATTATGAACTTTCCTATACTCGGGTGTGTGTGTGTGTGTGTGTGTGTGTGTGTGTGTGTGTGTGTGTGTGTGTGTGCGCGCGTGCGCGTGCTACTGTTTAAAAGATAAAAGGAACAAGTGGGTCTTATTGGCTTTTTTTTTTCTTTGAACATTTCATTTGGCAGTAAGGCCATTAGGAGATGTGGTCTGATTCCAGTGGCCCGTCACACCTAATGAAGACATCGGCGGCTGAGGCGAAGGCGATTGCTTTAATCCTCGCATTGTCTCATTGTGCGGGTGGAGGATGACACTTGTAAACCCGTAATGTCCTCCGCCTCTCAGCCACACTCCAATTACACAGGTGCTTCTTACACCCAAGTGCCGGGCGGCCAAATTCCCCGCTGGGGGCTCCCGTGCAACGTCTGACAATTAATTTATCTCCGCGCACATTGCTGCTTTATTTATTTATGTATTATAACACTCTCTTTGTATGCATATCATAACAAGCTGATGTGACGACTTTCTCGGCTCATGGTCAGAAATTAATTTTGCCGATAACAAAGCGGAAATTTGCAAGTTTAAAAATGTTTTCTTTATTTTTCCCCAAGCAAATGTGTCTCAAGTTCTAACTCTCTTAAATATCTATGTAAGGATTTATGAACACATTTACTTGAACTATAGGGGAAATAACGGTCATTTGAACCATTTCCAATTGAATGGGAGAATCTCTGTATGGGCTGAGCCCCTGTTCCAATGCCCGTGTTGTGTTGAGCAGAACCATGCCATAGCATCAATGTAGTTCAGTGTCTGACAGCTGGCGCCTGGTTGTACAGCGAACTCCCATATGCTCATGGATTGGCTTCTTCTCTGATTTATTTTTTTTTCTTTTTTTGGGGTTTTTTTTTTTTTTTTTGGGTGGCGATCGAGGCTATTACAAGGATGAAACAGAATATCTTATAAGGAGACATGTCCACTACACCAGAATCACATTCTAATGCAAATCACGTCAACCAGTGATGTTCATTCCGCAAAGGATAATAAATGATCACTTATAAACTGGGCTTCTCATGCGGTGCATGCATAATTGAAAAAAAAAAAAGTGACATTATCATGGTTTGAGGGATAAACTGGGGTCTTCCGTAATGTGGGAATACGTTTTACGGCACAAATGTGCACAGACAGCTTCTTATCTTTAATTCCCTATGGGCTCTTTGTAAATCAGTGTGCTGTATTTGGCATGGGAAAGAACACAGAAAGGACATACATCATTGGAAAGTTGGTCAGCTCAACTTGTTCATTAATCATCAAGAAAGGGGCTGAATCTATACGGAGGGACTAATATACTAATGACTTTGCCTCCTCTGGTAACCTTCCTCTGACAGCCATACTATTGGGTTACAAGGAGAGTCACACTTGTGCAGTCCCCTCATCTGCATAAAATTAATGGTGCATGCATATGCAAATGAGCATTTTAAACAATGTTGATTACTGCATATGTATTCATAGGCCAACAGTCGCGCATGTGACAATCAATCTGGCTGAGCAGAGGTCTGAGTTTGTGTGCGTGTTATTTGCTGATGGAGATCTGTTGCAAAGCCAGTTCTGTTGATTTGAATTTCTAAAGTGATGACTGCAGGATAATTGGGATGCATTTGAAACATGTGCTCCACCTGTGTTTCACTGGCATGTTATTGATGACATTATTTCAGATGATATATCAATTGGATTTATAAAAGAATAATCCAACAGCTAAGAAGCCTATGATTTAGTCAACATTACTGTTGAAGTGGCCTCCGTTTGTGTTTTGCATTGAAAACTCATGAATCGCTGCGGACTGTAGCCCTGCTTTTGATTATGAACTTTCCTATACTCGGGTGTGTGTGTGTGTGTGTGTGTGTGTGTGTGGGTGCGTGCGCGTGCTACTGTTTAAAAGATAAAAGGAACAAGTGGGTCTTATTGGCTTTTTTTTTTCTTTGAACATTTCATTTGGCAGTAAGGCCATTAGGAGATGTGGTCTGATTCCAGTGGCCCGTCACACCTAATGAAGACATCGGCGGCTGAGGCGAAGGCGATTGCTTTAATCCTCGCATTGTCTCATTGTGCGGGTGGAGGATGACACTTGTAAACCCGTAATGTCCTCCGCCTCTCAGCCACACTCCAATTACACAGGTGCTTCTTACACCCAAGTGCCGGGCGGCCAAATTCCCCGCTGGGGGCTCCCGTGCAACGTCTGACAATTAATTTATCTCCGCGCACATTGCTGCTTTATTTATTTATGTATTATAACACTCTCTTTGTATGCATATCATAACAAGCTGATGTGACGACTTTCTCGGCTCATGGTCAGAAATTAATTTTGCCGATAACAAAGCGGAAATTTGCAAGTTTAAAAATGTTTTCTTTATTTTTCCCCAAGCAAATGTGTCTCAAGTTCTAACTCTCTTAAATATCTATGTAAGGATTTATGAACACATTTACTTGAACTATAGGGGAAATAACGGTCATTTGAACCATTTCCAATTGAATGGGAGAATCTCTGTATGGGCTGAGCCCCTGTTCCAATGCCCGTGTTGTGTTGAGCAGAACCATGCCATAGCATCAATGTAGTTCAGTGTCTGACAGCTGGCGCCTGGTTGTACAGCGAACTCCCATATGCTCATGGATTGGCTTCTTCTCTGATTTATTTTTTTTTCTTTTTTTGGGGTTTTTTTTTTTTTTTTTTGGGTGGCGGCTTGTTAAGTTTCATGGCAAACGCATGTTGAATGTTTATCAATGTTTTCTGAAGAATTTGGGGGAGTGGGTTAAAAAATATACAGATATTTTTTTCCAACGCAAAACAGAGCAACACATGGGCTAGGCTCTAGAAAAAGGGGAGTTTGCCTCAGTTGCTTCAAGATAAGATACATCAACATTCTATTTCCATCAATTGGCACCGGAGGAACAATTTTCACTTATAACCTTTATCCAAACTATGAGTTTATAGTGTGTCAGAATGAGGCATTCGCGTCCAAACGGGAGAAAACGGCTCCACCCAGCACAAGTTAGACTCCTTGCTAATCCCTCATCAGGAGTAACAGGAACATCTGGATGGAGAGCCTTTTAAAGCAACTTTTCTTTTTTATTTGTCCTACTTTACTCTAATCCTCCCACGCCATGTGACCGTCTCTTCACTGACGCCTTAGCATCGCCAACGCCGCAGTATGCCGTGTGTCGCAATGAGGCAAAGGAGGGAAGAGGCACTTGCGTCTGCCCCCTCATTGTCTCATTATTTTCTTGTTCTTGTTTTTTTTTTTTTTTTTTTCTTTTCAAGGATTTGGAGCCTTACAGAAAGAGAATAATGACACTGGCTGGCATCAAAGAGCAAAAAAACACTTAAATACAAGGTACTTACTGGCTGGAAGACACAGGAGGCAAATGTAACATAAAAATACTGCAATCAAATCTTACGTGGCCATTTTAGGTACAATTAGAACAGGGGTCGGCAACCCAAAATGTTGAAAGAGCCATATTGGACCCCCCCCAAAAAAAAAACCAAAACAAACAAACAAACAAACTCGTCTGGAGCTGCAAAAAATTAAAAGCCTTATATAAGCCTCATAATGAAGGCACCACACATGTATGTATCTATATTAGCCTACTATCAAAATGACTAAGTTGGCTACAAATACACAATGAGCCTTCACGATTAAATGTTTTTTTTTCCCTTCAGTTCATCCACACAATCCAAAAAAAAAAAAAAAACACGTCTGAAGCCACAAAAAATTAAAAGGCTTATATAACCCTCATAATGAAGGCAATGCACACCGTATGTATCCATATTAACCTACTGTCAAAATGACTAAGTTGGCTACAAATACACAACGAGCCTTCACGATTACATGTTTTTTTTTTTCCCTGCAGTTCATCCACACAATCCAGCATGGATCAAATTAGAAGAGTTGACTTATCGCCTTGCTAATGAATGTCAAGCTCGCTGAAATCTGTCAGCGGGTTGTAAAGTCATCCACTGAGCCTCACAGACAGCTAAGAGTGAAACAGATGTATGGTTATTCATTAGCGCTCCTGAGACTTGGACGGGAGTCCTTTCCACCACCTGTTGTTGTGCCACACGCCCGTGTGTGCGCGCACACGCGCACACTTATGCAAGACCACCACCTTAAAACTGGCCTCTCATTAACACACTCCCACACACTTCCATCCTTGTCTACTCCGCCAGAGCTAATTGGGTCACATTTTAGCCCACAGTCAGCACAACCACCCTCATAGGGGAAGGGGCGAGGGGGTCTAAGACCGCCACCACCACCATGCTGGTTTAGCATATGCCCCTCTACTTGCTAGAGGAAGCCAGATTAGAAGCAGACAGACATGGTGAGACTCTGGCTGCAAGAGAAGTGTGCCTTTTCTATTACTTCTGTTATTACGTTGCTGACAGAATGCGCTCCATGCATTGAGTCTGGAAAGTATTCTTCAATCTTCACCTCTTCCACATTTTGTCGATACAGTATTGTTTTGGTTTTTACTTTAAAGATAAGATAAGATAACCTTTATTTGTCCCACACTTGGGAAATTTGCAAAGGATATCCCCTTTGACATGCATGACCTCATTTTCGAATGGGGGTGCTTAAAATACTTTAAAAAAAAATCCACAACAAAATGTAAAACATTTGAACACAAAACGCACAGCAAGCACACTCGCACCCAAATCACTCACACTCGATGCTGCCTTAAGACGAGCCTCTCACTAGCCGCCATATTTCCTAACATTAATTTACACATACAACAATATTAATAATACATATACCATATTTTCCGCACTAAAAGGTGCACCTAAAAGCCTTTCATTTTCTTAAAAGCTCACAGCGCGCCTTAAAATCCGATGCGCCTTGTTTATGGTCATTACGGTAATATTTCGACCCCAAAATGGCTCCTTGCTCGAGACATGCTAACATCGCAGAGTTCAAACTTAAGGCGATCGGTTACATAGTTGAACAAGGAAATAGAGCAGCGGGAAGAGGGTTCAACGTTAACGCGTCAATGTTATAACTTGCTGTTGGTTAAGTGAACTGTGTCGCTGCTTTATTAAATACGTTTTGCTAACATATGATTGTTCTGTTGGCGTTTCCTTGAGCGTAGCTCCATCTAGTGGATGCATTGTAGGTTGCGTCTTATAATGCGGTGTGCCCAATGTATGAAAAAAAAATCACAAAATAGGCAATTCATTGAAGGTGCACCTGTTAGTGTGGAAAATACGGTATTGCATATATAGCATGCACAACCTAAGGCACAAGACACACTGGAAATACATGATGACATAAGGTAAATAACTGTAAACAAGTCGAGTGTATGTCCAAATGAAATGAATCCAGCAAAAAAAAAATTGAAATCAAAAACGAGAAGAGGAACTTTTATTCCAGTCCGATGGGGCTTGAAACTTAAAGGCCCGCCGACCGATTTCTTTTCTTATTCTTTGGCAAGACACGCTTCAAAATATCAAAGGAACGGCTTCGGGACAATTGTGAATGGCCTTGAGTGGCTCATCGGGAGCCCAACCTTGAATGTGAGTCAAGATCTCTCAGAGAGATTTAAAGGGTGCACAGATGCTACCCATCTAACCTGATGACGCTTGAGAGATGCGGTAAAGACAAAATGGGATGAAACTGGCCAAAAGGGGTGAAAAGCTTGTGGCATCACATTTAGAAACCCTTGAGACTGTAAGGCAGCCCAAAGCCCATTAATAAAGTATTATGGATAGAACATAGGAGTTGCACTTTTTTTTGGGGGGGGGGGATGAAGCTCTGAGAATACTTTCTGGATGCATTATATCATCTTTGAGAGTCGTGTAATGTATCTGAGGAGGCAGCAGGCTGTGTGTGTGTGTCTGTGTGGGTTGTTTTTTTTTTTTTTTTTAATGCGGATGCGAGATGCAGAAGAGGCCAAGCCGTGCAGAACACAGCGTCAGTCGGGAAGCCTCAACACAAGATAAGACTCCAACTGCTGTTTTGCATCTCCCCAACCGGGGGGACGATCCGACCTTGCTAATCTTTGCTGCAGCTTCCCTAATCAAGGCGCCGACTAATCCATTTCCTCGCGCCAAGCCGAGTGGCGGTTCAGCCGGGGGCCGAGCCACACTGGCGCAATTAGGCGGAGGGAAGACAATGGCGCATGTCCCGGGTCGACGGGAAAGAATAATAGCCGAGCGAGCGTGTTGTGTGCCCGCTCCCTTTGCTTTACTCCTCAGTTGCACAACCAAGACAAAACGCACACTCTGGCGCGTGCAGTCAAATCTCAAATGATGCAATTAAAGAGCAAGTCCGCCACAGTTCAGCAACAATCAATGTGATTTGTTCCAACCCGGCGGACCCGAATAAAAGACTGCTGTTTCTGTGCAACAGTAAAATATGCACGAATGTGACCCTCAAGCTACCACAACAACAGTGCCCTCCATAATTATTGGCACCTGTGGTCAAGATGTTTTCCTTAGCTTTGAGGGAATTCTGTTTGTTTTTTCTAAATAAAACAGGACCACAATTTAAAAGCATGTATTTCAAGTACATTTATTCAGTACACATTATTCTTTGACATCAAATCATGGGTGGTACAATTAATTAACAACCGCCTTTTGCCAACAAAAAGACACCTAATCTTTTGGTGTTTAGCTCATTCCACAGGTTTTCAATGGGGTTGAGGGCCGGGGACTGACATGTCCATGCAAGGAACTTGATTCTGTGATTGGTGAACCATGTCTACAATTTTAGAGTATGAGAGTATGCTTCTTCAATTAAAAAAAAAAAAGTTATTTTAAGGCTTTTCACACATCTTAACCAGGGGTGTCAATAATTATGGAGGGCTCTGTGTGACAAAATCAATAGAAATCTTGTACCAGTGGGATCTGCGCATGCAGTATGAGAAAAATTGGGAAAGGAAAACATGACCGGCAGAGGGTATATCAGATAGGCTCCAGCACCTCCCGTGACCCTTGTGAGGATAAGCACATTTGACAATAAAGTTGTATCCAATCCGATCCAATAAAGCGGATCGGAAAATGAGTGAATGAATGAAGATAAGGTTTCCGTCTAGCCACGCTACCCCTTACACCGGACATGCTGAATGAAAAAGACAGTAGATTGTTGTCACATGTACTAAACAGCCAGTAATGGCCAGAAATTCCTGCAGCTCCATCAACGATGCTGTCGGCCTCTCTGTAACCTCCCTGGCCAGATTATTCATGATCTTTTCATCATTATGGAGGTACGTCCAGTTCTTGGCAACCACCTCACTGAGTTTGCGTTTTTTTTTTTTTTTTATGTAAAAAAAAAAAAATGTAAAAGTTGCTCTGAACTTAGCATTGACAACTTTGAATGAATAAAAAATATAATGGGGGGGTTAACTACAGTATGTGTGATTATTTCACACTCAACGATGAATAATCAAATAAGCTTACTAGCAACTTCCAGCGAAGCATTGCGACTGACGGCCTCTCCCAGGTAGTTGCGTGCCACGCAGGTGTACACGCCCTCGTCGGGTTTGCTGCGACGGCCGTGGACAATGCGCAGGAAGAAAAGCGAGCCGCTGGGCAGGAGCATGCGGTGCGAGCGGGGGTCGTCCTTATCCGTCTCCACGCGCTCGCCGTCCTTGTACCACTCCACGCTAGGAGGCGGGCGGCCCTCTGCCTTGCAGTTGAGGGTGGCCGGCTCCCCTTTGGAGACGATCAAATCGGACGGGTCCTCCGTGATCCAGGGGGCGCTGTCTTCGAACCGCACTCGTGACCCTGAGAGAGAGAAAGTTGTTTTGAGACATTTTGAACAACAATCCATGGAAAAAGTACGGTGATAACCGAGCATGCCTTCCTGTGTGCCAGCTGGCAAAGAAATGAGAAATTATCCGCAATTAAAATGTTTTCAAATTTTTCCGCCCTAGTGTCCTGTGAATCCCAAAGGACAAGGTCTGCGCCAAGCATTTAAAATGTCGAGGCTGTTGCAGTAGAATGAGATTGGCTGTTGGGCCAAAAGCTGGAAATTGAGAGAATGAGAGGTGAGCTATGGTGATGAAGATAACCCTCTCTCTGTCTCTGCATCTCCCTGGGGATCCATTACTAGCTTTTCCTTGCCACTGAGGGAGGAAAAAAAAAAAGGCCAGCAGATTTACGCTAAGCTTTTAGAGGCAGACCCCACGTCCCTAACAACGTGTTACTCTTCGCCATGAATAATTCAAAACGCCGGTGCTTTTAGGTTGATTCTGATGAACAGATGGTCTCCCCCGCGCGGAATTAACCCGAAAATAAAGAGAAAATGAAATGGTCATTGCACCGCTTTTACAGGCATTACTTCCAGCACGTAATCTGGCCCAAAAGAAAAAAAACATCCATTAAGGCTACAGATGAACAGTCTAGAGTAACCGAATGACTCACATTCTAATGTTGCATTCGACTTAAAGGGCTGAAAAAGCTCCTTTTTATTTTATTTATTTATTTATTTTGCCATAAGCAGATTGACATTTTTGATGAACCTTGAAGTCAACATCTACGAAAGCAACGCCAGCGCGCCGCTGCCACCCCCGAGGTGCTGCACTGCTCCAAGCACTTGATGCAACCGTTTATCGAGCCATTAGAAACGAAGCCTCGGCGCCCTCACTGGGTCACCGTAAAACACACACGGCTGTTTGTGAAAAATAGAATTCACATTATTTCATGCGTGACCCTCAAGCCAATGCTTTGGCACCAAGACGGCCTCTTCTGTTAGTTTCGCCAGTGCGCTACTTTGACACAGTTTGCAAAGCACATTTTTCAGGCCCAGGGAGGCTAAACAAGTCCTCAAATAAGTCTCAAACCTTTTGGAAGGCCCAAACTCCCTTTTCTTTGCCACTGTAACCAGATTACGTCACAAAAACAAACACATGCTGGGAGAATGTGACTTCTTATGGCAGATGCGAATGCACATATACGGCTCACAAAGACTTTGTAAAATGCTTATAATATGAAACCGCATTTGATCGGAGCATCTGAAAGCAACCGCATCTTAGTTTTCTCTCAACTAAGATGACGAAGAATCCTCACACAAGTCCATCACAGAGAATTAAAAATATGTTTTCACAGCATCTTATTTAAATAATTTAAGGATAGTATGAGAGTTAAAGTATTGGTGGCCTGAGCTTTTTCCCAAAACCTTTTTATTTGTATTAATGTGTTCTTTCTTTATCTAATTTATTTTGGAGTGTAGTTTCACCTTTAGCCACTAGGTGGCCGCAAACTATTGTTTTTATCCATCCAAACATCCAGCCATTCGACGAGGGTTGCTATATATCTATATATATATATATATATATATAGATATAGATATAGATATAGATAGATATATAGATATAGATAGATAGATAGATATATCTATATATATTAAACACAAAAAACAAACCAAAAAAATAAAACGGAAAATGCTTCAAATTCAACCTCGCGTTTGCTCAAGAGATTAGAAAGATTACGGAATGTCTCAATCCTCTCTCATCCTGCATTTTATGCCGATAGAAAGTAATGGCCATAGATTAATTTTATCATGTACATCGTTGAGCATTATTGGTGTATCTGGTGAGGTTGTCTTCAAAGCAGCCCTCGCTTATAGCACAGCTGGTCTCAAATCAAACTCCCGCAATGCAGGAGGAATTATTGGGAGCCACGCTGTGGGGGCAAAAAGTCATTAAAAAAAGTGGGAGTATCAAGTTATAATGTGAGAAAAGAATTGGTAATGATTTAGAAAAAAAACCTTTTGGGGGAAAATATAATTTATAATATTAGGGATATATTTTTTCAGTGGAAACATTCTATTGAAAAAAAATAAATCAAAGTTTGGATGATAAAATAAAAATGATGTAAAAATATATATTTTTTAAATGTTTAAGTACTTTTCAAGATTAGAATTTGATTACGGATTTTTTTTTTTAGTTTTGTAAAAAAAATGTAAAATATATATTTGTATTACAACTATCATTAGATTTGTTTTCTTCACACAGGAGTATTGTGGCCACAATGAAAGAAGACAAAATTACATTAAAAGTTGTAACATGAGAATCAAGTCATTATATGATTTTAGATCGTTTAACTATTTTCATTCTTTGATTTTTAGATTAGTTTTTTTTTTTTGTAATAGCAGGAGGAAAAAAAAAACTTTGAAACTGACTAATTATGGCACCACATCTGCAAAACAGCCTTTTGAGCGTCGCTGTGTTTGTGGGGAATAAAAGTGCGTTGCAGTAGGACTCGATGGCCGATTTCTTCTGGAGCACATGCATGTGGAGCTCACAAAGGGTGCACATTTCACATTCATGCTGCGTGAAAACAAAATGTAATTTAGTGCATAACTAGTCGCACAATGGCTGTGTGAACACATCGTGCTACTCGGCAGAAGTTGGAGACCCCTGCCAATAAGAACACTGGTTTAAACAAGGCAGCACATTCAACACCCTCCAAACCTAATTACAATTTTCAGAGAATGGTAGCAATTCAATTAGAAAAACATCTCTGGAGACCATTCAAAGGAGACGGAGAGGCCGTTCAGGGAAGCACAATAACGACGTTGAATAAATCATATCCAATACGAAAGGTACTGACTCATTAGGTGACCATGAAGGCCCATTATCAGTTTGAACAATCAATATCTTCTCCTTTTAGACTATTTAATTCAATATAGGTTGAACATCTTTCACAAATCATTGTATTCTCTTTTAATTTAAAGCAACAAATTACAGTCTTTAACAGAGACAAAAAAAAAAAAAAAGAGAGTCATAAGCCATTTTCTTATATTCTGAGACTGGAGATTGTTGAGCAATAATCTGCGCCCCACAATCAATAGCCCTCTTAGGGTCGAGGCTAAATATTCTGTTATTAACTTCGAATGAAATACATGCAAATGCGCTTGTCATTTTGATGTTGGGACCGTGTTTGCAGGTGCTGAATGTAACTTGCAAAGTGACTTAACTACTTTCAAAACAAAGTCATCAGTAAAGTAACGCAGGTTATTTTTAATAAAGTAATCAAACAAGTGACTACATTTTCCAGGTAGCTGTGGCAACACCGAGTACGCCATTATAGAGTGCTTTTTTTTTTTCTTTTTGAAAACACACTCGGAAAAAAATATTTGGTTTGGTTTTGGAGGATGAAACTGATGATATTCAATTTGTGTTCATTTCAATGTGGAAAAATGATTTGAAATGGTGTTGACTTAAGAATCTGGTCACAGAACAAATTCTCAGCCCGAGGCACATTGTACATGAGCAAGCCCCGCCACAAACCGAGAAATCATCTGTGAAAAGAATTTGCCTATAGCAAACCGCGAACATGCAGGCGAACGCTGTACTCCGTGACCTCCCGTTGTAAGCTGCCGATGACCTCCACGCAACATTGAAGAAGCACAAGCAAGAAAAGCTATTCATTATTTTACCAACACCTTTTGAAGCATGAAACCCGCCAATTCCGCTCTCTACGCATGGACTAATAACTCAATTGACCATCGGGAGAACTGAGGAACTAACTCACAGACAAATGACTTTAAATGGACGAAATTAATGACACGCCGCCGCGGCACAAACGAGCAGGCTTCTCATTCACAAGCAGTCATTTGAAACATTGTGCCGCTTCAGCCAGCCTGGAGCTGACAACCGTGTGTGTGTGTGTGTGTGTGTGTGTGTGTGTGTGTGTGTGTGTGTGTGTGTGTGTGTGTGTGTGTGTGTGTGTACACAACA
>NW_017805453.1:1283965-1319392 GCF_001891065.2 Hippocampus comes
AGCTGTGTGATGTGGGCCGTGTGTGTGTGTGTGTGTGTGTGTGTGTGTGTGTGTGTGTGTGTGTGTGTGTGTGTGTGTGTGTGTGTGTGTACACAACACCGTTTGCCAGCATGTCACCGTGACACCACTCTAGCATATTCACTTCGTGCGACTCCCGAGCTTCCTCTAGTGACAAACCTGCAATCAGGGACATGTCTACGCCACAATGAGCAACCGTGCCGACACATTTTCCTCGGAAGAAAGATACATTTGGCTCGCTAATGTTTAAACGGTGACAGGATGATTGCTTGAAAACATCTTTGAAGAGGAACAGTCCAACATCACCTCCTGCTTGAAATGCGCCACAATCTTCCCCGTTCCAAAGAAGTCAACCGCCAGCGACCTGAGTGATGACAGGATTGTTGCCCTTCCGCCTGGGATCATGAAGTGCTTCGAGAAACTGGCTGCACATCATATCAGGGGCTCTCTTCTACCCTCAGTCGATCCCCACCAGTTCGCTTCCAGAGAAAATCGATCTACTGAGGACGCCATTCAAACAGCTCTCCACAACGCACTGAACCACCCGGAGCATCCAGGGAACGATGTGAGGATGCTTTTCATCGACTTCAGCTCTGCCTTCAACACAATCATACCAGACATACTGACAGACAAACTCTCCCTCCTTGGACAATCAATTCCACAATCTGTTGGATAAAGGATTTTTTTTAACAAACCGACCACAAACTGTCAGGCTCAGCCACCACCTTTCCACCACCATCACGCTCAGCACAGGCTACCCCCAAGGTTGTGGACAGAGTCCTCTCCAACTTCGACTGGTCACCAACCAATCCCCTACAACTCCACTGGAAAAGACTGTTGCTTCCCAGCTCCATTCCCACCTTGCCTCCAATAACCTCTCTAAAAAAAAAATTCTAATCTGGTTTCCGCCCGGTCCACAGAGTGTACGGAAACAGCACTCATCAAGATCACCAACGACCTCCTCCAAGGCTCTGTCTTAGGCCCACTGCTCTTTATTTTCTTTCTCCTCCTCCTTGACCAATTCAACATACACTGTTATGCCGATGATGCGTTCCTCCTTTTGACTGCTTCTCCATACCTAAACGTTGGCTCTCATCCAATTTTCTACAACTCAACAGTGATAAAAACGAAATCTTATTGAGAGGTACCAAGTCCTCTCTAGCCAAAACTTTCCATGACACTTGACAACACCTCCCCTCGGGTTAGGCGTCTCGTGTCATCCGAGACAGCGCACTGTCCTTTCAATCACAGGTAAATGCCATCACTCGATCTGCATACTCTCTCTTACAAAACATTGAACAACTCCGTCCATCCCTCATCCCCCCACAACATTGTCATTCTTGTTCATAGCCTCGTCGCTTACCGCCTGGAATACTGCGGCTCTCTTCAGTCACCACAAAAATGACAACTTCTCCAGAACCCTTTTTACCCACCACATTACTCCAGTCTTACAACAACTCCACTGACTTCATGTCTGGTACCGCATTCAAGGCAGAATACTAACCTGCACCTCCCTCAGATCTTCGTCCTCCCGCCACCTCTCCATTCCTTCTGCCCATCTAACCACTGTTGAGGACAGAGCCTTCGGCCGCTCTGACCCTCGTCTTTGAAACTTATCACCTGGCGTCCGTAATGCAGACTCATTATCACTCTTTAAAATTTGTCTCAAAGCACACCTATTTCGGATTGCTTATTTGCTTTAATGTTGCCCAGATCATTTACTATGTTAACCCTTTCATGTGCACCCTGTAACCTGATAACACATAAGATGTCCATTGTAGTCACCACCGTCCCTGAAAGGGTTAATAGGTTTTTTATGTTCTGTTATTTTATTGCACTACTTTTTAATTACGTTGTACCTCGAATGCCTGGAAGGCGCCGATGAATAAAATGTATTCTAATTATTATCATTATGCATCAAAGCGAGGATTGTTGTATTCTAAACAATAGATTTCCCAGTAGTACATTTCAATCTGGCTACAAAGCTATTGTACCCGTTGCATTCTCCTTCTTCTTCGAAGTCAAAGATATGTTGTTAAAGGGAAGGCGCAAAAATACATATCGTCAATGTACAACTTGCTGGTTTCATCAATACAACGAACAGGCCTTGTGAGAGGCGCAAGGAGCTTCTCTGGCAGAAACACAGCAATTTTCTCTTTCATGTGATATTTCAACACAGATATTTATCCTCCTTCAATCAAAACAGACCACTTCTGTGATTTATTAACAGCGCAGTTGATTTCTCACTCACCGTGACCCGACTGTGAGGAGGATTAGAAGGCACTAATCGCCTCGATTGTATCTAAGCTGTGAGGATTTATTCATCTTCTCCCGGCGTACAAATACATCAAGGCGGGAACAGGATGCGGGACACAAACCATTAGCGAGTCTGACAGACAAGCTCTTAATTGCAAAGTGAAAGACCGTCTCCTGATACGTTTACGGCACATCAAACACACAAGTTTCTCAGACAAAATGATAGCTGGAGGGAGGCCTGTTTGGTGTTCCGTCATCGAGCCTCAGGGCCGCTTACCGAGGTACTATCTGACCACCTGTAACACTTGCTAGCTTGAGGAAAACCTCAGTGTGGTCCCAACAAACAACATAAACTGACTTATGGTTAAATGCAGCAAAAATTAGGCCTGATAGTGACGATAATGTGTTGGTATTGTGTGGTGCAAGTTGTCATGTATCCTGATTTTTAAGCACGATGGGGCTATCTATGCCTCCGAACCATTTGACTGGAACGTATAGTTCGGTACTGATGGTGTAAAGGGGATGGTGAGGGTGAGTGCATGTTTATACTACACGGATTCAACACTTTTTTAAACTTGTTAAACATCTTTTTTAAAAAGGACAATGAAAAAAAAACAGTGCTCAACAGAGTTTGCTGACAGGAAGATCAAATCATGGAAATCATTTATTGTTAAGTGCAATGGAAGAGGAGTTTGAAATGATCCAAGTGTTTTTGGATCATAGTTTGGGATATAATGAGGGTTCGAACTATTAATATAAGCAATAATAACCTATTGCTTGTGGGCTTTGTTATTCACGTTGGCGGGTTCAGTGTACAGTAATTTTTCTTTTTTTTTTTTTTTTTGGGGGGGGCACCTTTCGCAAGCTTTTGGCTTTGGGATCTTTATGAACAAATAAAAAAGACTCCATCTAAGCAGGAAAGTAGCACAGTAACTGTCATGGTAGCATGTTGAAGGAATGTTTAATCTGGGAGACAAATTTTATACTTTATGCCATGCAGGTGCTGGTTTAATATGGGTTGTTAGTGAATTTATGGAGTCTTCACCATTTATGCAGGTAGATGCAGACTTTTGGTGCCCTTTTTTTTTTTTTTCTTTTTTCAAATATTCCGAAAAAACTCTTGGGTGGGTGCGGGAAGAAATCATAGTTTGTATATTGAATAATGTTGGCAGTTTTAGATTTTAGGGAACATCGATTACGTGACTCATTATCTGCAGGTCCTCATTATTGTCATTATATCTCAGAAGAGGGGACATTTGGGATGCTTCAACAGACCAGAGACACAAGTCATGAAAAGGACATCTTAGATGGGCCATGTAAAAGGGACTAAGGCCAAGGTGTGAGATTAAAAATGTTATGGCGCTCCGGTATAATAATGAAACATTTAACAAGGAAATTGATGACGCATAAAGTTGATTTTATAAGTCACAAAGGATGAGACGAATTGATAATGAGTAAAGAATGTGAAGCCACTGATAAGGAGAGATGCGTTGGACCAGGAGAAGGAGTGCCTTATGGACATTTTCAAAAAGTCAAAGGTTTGGCATTCCCCCGCATGTAAATTCATGTTTTTGGCCTTGGAAACTGATCTTTTTGATAACTTCAGCCTGGTTAAAGACTGTCTTGAGCGTTTTTTTTTTTTTGGCTTTCATCACGAAGCGTGTGCATGTGGGTGGAGGGGGTGGGGGGTGCAACAACTCATGTGGCTTAAATGTTTCAGTTTGGCTGTCTAAAGCCGTTCTTGGCCCTGAGCTGAATAAATACAATAGAATTACAACATAGGGCAGCCTTTGCCACACTTTTTAAGACAAGCAACCCCTTCAACATTCCAACAGTTGGCACACGTCCCTCAAACACCCTTTACAAAAACTTTGTAATGTTAATAAAAAAAAAAAATCCAAGAAAAAGCAAAAAAAAAATTTAACAGACGCTAGGTCATTTTTTTTTTTACAGTGGTGCCTTTCACATTGAAGTAATTTATTCAGTGGCCACATCCGAAACACAAAACAACCACATTTCAAAGCATCTCTCTCCAAGTAAACATGGTGAAGCGGCATTTAGCGGTTATGCTGCACACAAGTGGAATACGACGCCAACAGAGGTAAAGTCATCCCCAAGAGTAAATGCTTTTAAATTCAGTTTAAAAACGATGCTGTTTCCCTGCACCATGGATTAAGTGTTTTTATGCATTCATTCTTCACAACCTTCCACACATAACCAAGTAAACTCTGGTCAATTCCAACTCATTTAATCCATTTTCAGTCATTTACGTACTCCAAAGGCCAATATAAAGGCAGGTGCAGTTCTGTAGCACTCCCAAGTGTTCTCTGCAGGAGGGCGGTAATGTTTTTGATGGAGAAATTTAAAGCAAAGTCTGGTTTGATTCTATTCTGGCCTCGCTGCGAGCCATCTGAGCCATTGTTTGCCTCCTCTCGGTCTCTCAAATCATCTGCTGGTGATGTCATCACCGGCTGTACCCGAAAGAGGGACATCATCAGCCTCCGTCAGCGTGACTCAGGAGACAGCATATGAGACGACGACCACTTTCTGCTGAGCCTTTATCAAAAAATAGTCTTCATTTTGTGCGTGTGTGCGCGTGTGCAGAGAGATGCTTTACCGAGACTGTCACCATGCAACCACAAGCAGTGGACGCAAACGACCGGGCCAGATTTGTTTGTCACCACCATTCAGCGCAACAGGCGCCAACGGAGCTCACATCGTAATGGGATCTAACGAATTAACAGAGATTTGTGTCCCCCTC
This sequence comes from Hippocampus comes, assembly GCF_001891065.2. NCBI lineage: Eukaryota > Metazoa > Chordata > Actinopteri > Syngnathiformes > Syngnathidae > Hippocampus > Hippocampus comes. Next base: position 1,289,001 of record NW_017805453.1, read on the forward strand.
ATAAGAATGAACTGCGGGGATCAATGAAGTCAGTCACCTTACCACTATGCATGCTAAACATAGTCAGCGTCGAAGACGGTCATGCCGATTTTTTTTGTTTTAATATGTGATTAGAAATTCGAGATACAAGTGCCATTTTCAGACCCTCATTCACCCAAAAGAAACAATTTATAAATAAGTAAGTGCGATTGAATGTCAAGACTCTGAGAAGACATACGTCTAAGTACATCCCGGGGGATTGAATGGAATTTATCACTACCTTCTATACAATGCTATTGTCCAACTTCAGTTGATTCTGCCATGCAGCCAGGGACGAGGCTCATAAAGCCTCAGGTTGTTCATGAAAGTAATTTGGAAAAGGTTCCAACGGTAATTACAGTACCGTATTTTCCGCACTAAAAGGCGCACCTAAAAGCTTTCCATTTTCTATAATGTTTAAAAAATATACACTCATTAAAAAAAAAAAATAAAATAGCAACACACCTTTTCTTTTTGTCACGATTGAACGGTTAATGAGGCCGAGAAAGCAAAAGGAAGTGTGGTTCCACCCAAACAGAAATATAATTCCTTTTTTATTCGAGAATGGGCAATTCCAAAACCAAATTAGAATATGTATCTTTTTCATTTTATCATCAAGCTAATATTTTGTAGTTAAAAAAGTTCGGAAAAGTGGAGTCAGTCATTTGAAACAGTGCCGTCTTTTCCAATGTTGGAAAGGAAGCACTCTTTCTCTCTCTCTCTCCTTCTCCTGATGACATCATCCAACAAAAGTTGAAGGAAAGATGGCATAAAAAAGAAGAGATTTGACTTTCTGAAGAGGCCCCTGATATAAGGTAAACTAACATGTTTATTTTTTTGTCATTTCTCGTCATGTATGCTTAAAGGTTGATAAACCTGCCTGGCCAATGAGTGACAAGCAGTGGTTTGATATACTTTTTTTTTTTTTTTTCACTGAGATGGTTGTGAATGGTAATTCAATGCAAATGTGAACTTCCAAACCAACAGTACTGATTAGTAATGGCTAACAGAGGGCAATTTAAACAGCAGGATAATTAAGCCCCATAGTAAAGAGAGAGCACTTGTTAAGACAGGAGTCACAATCGAAATCAGATTCAACATGTAGTTTTCTTCATCTGATTAAAAAAAAACAAAAACAAAAAAAAAAAACTAACTTCACAGCCCACTTCGTGTTTACACTGAAAGTTATTGGCAGTTGTTATCATCCGAAAATTACTTTTTTTTTCCTTGAACTAATTAATGTGACTCTTGAGTGTTTATTACTTACTTTTATGTCTTCCCCCAAAATAATTAGGAGCCGGTGTTTTAGCCTATTTAATCCCCAATTTTTTTCCAGATGTATAAACATCAAAATCAATCAGAATAATAACAATAATTTTAAAAATAATCACAATAATAATGATCGGCCCGGTCGACCTCACAGTGCAGAAGTATTGGCTTCAATTCCGGCCTCCCTGTGTAAAGTTTGCATGTTCTCTCTGGGCCTGCGTGGGTTTTCTCCGGGTACTCCGGTTTCCTCCCACATTCCAAAAACATGCATGGCAGGAATCAGATTCAACATGTAGTTTTCTTCATCTGATTAAAAAAACAAAAACAAAAAAAAAACTAACTTCACAGCCCACTTCGTGTTTACAGTGAAAGTTATTGGCAGTTGTTATCATCCTAAAACTACTTTTTTTTCTTGAACTAATTAATGTGACTCTTGAGTGTTTATTACTTACTTTTATGTCTTTTCTGAAAATAATTAGGATCCTGTGTTTTAGCCTATTTAATCCCCAATTTTTTTTCCAGATGTATAAACATCAAAATCAATCATAATAATAACAATAATTTTAAAAATAATCATAATAATAATGATCAGCACGGTGGACCCGTGGTTAGCGCGTCGACCTCACAGTGCAGAAGTATTGGCTTCAATTCCGGCCTCCCTGTGTAAAGTTTGCATGTTCTCTCTGGGCCTGCGTGGGTTTTCTGCGGGTACTCCGTTTTCCTCCCACATTCCAAAAACATGCATGGCAGGCTGATTGAACACTCAAAAATTGTGCCTAGGTGTGAGTGTGAGTGCGAATGGATGTTCGTCTCTGTGTTCCGTGCGATTGGCTGGCATCCGGTTCAGGGTGTCCCCCGCCGACTGCCCGAAGACGGCTGGGATAGGCTCCAGCACCCCCGGGACAATTATGAGGATAAGCGGATTGGAAAATGGATGGATGGATAATAATGACAAGTAATTATTGACACATAAGTGAAAAAGCATGTTTTATGATTGGTCACAATTCTGACCGGTGGGATAATATTCTGCAATGTCACATAAAAACTCGGAAAGTGCTTTATTTTTATTTTTTAACAACACACGCAGAAGATCATATATGTCAACAATGAGTTTTGTTTTCTTTGAAAATAAACATGCGGTCATTTGCATATTTTGTACATGTCAATATAACATTCTAGTGCAGAATTCAACAGATGTACATTCCATTAAGTCCTAGAACACATTTGTTTGGGAAAAACGATTTCGAATTACTGTCAGTGAGTCAAACTGTCAATACAGGAAAAGATCATAAACGTAATATGAAAGAGAGGCCTGCCATGTTTTCAATTGTGGTGCCTCCTAATTGCATAAAAATTGTGATTGAATCTGGATCATCGGTCGGAATGATCCAATAGAAATGATCAACCAACAATCTGCACAATCCACGAATTGTTTTCCCCAAGATTTAATTTGGGGTTTGGATTAAAGCTTTGTAAATGTAATCTGCTATTAACGCAATGGTTGGAATGCTTTTATAATCCAGCTCGCAACAGTAATAAAAAAATAAGCGTTTAAAAGCATTTTTGGTTTGGATTGTGGGGGTGGGGGGGTAATGGGATGGAGTGGGGGGTATTCTACATAGAAAGAGATTTTATTGGTACACTAGTGGTTGTTTATGGTCATAAAAGGTCTAGGTGTGGTGTGTCCTTTGGGCCTATACTATCTTTTTTTGGTGTCATTTGTCCAACTTGGATTGTTAAATCACAAGGACAAGACTTTTTTTTTTCATGCGTACACAACACAGCCTCGACTCTCATTTAAAACTCTACTTGTATAGTTATGCTTGACTTCTCAGCATTTGTCCAAACTATCTTCAATTTACGGCATTTCATGTGCTTTAAAGGTAAAGGATCCCTCGTCTCTGTGAAATTGATCAATGGCCACCTTGATTCACCACTGAAATATTAATCTTAGCTTAGCATTTCTTGTCTTTGTTTCCAAAATGTCTGGCGGAATGAGGGCCCTTTCATCAACTCGAAATGTAACACTACCAATGTAATATAGTTCGATATAGTGCTATAGTAGATAGATAGTCAACAAGTATTTTTGTGGAAACATAATTTACATGTCCTTAACATCATCTGACACGTTTCCAGATAACCATATCAAAACGTACCAGAAATAAAAATGCATCCCCAAAAAATAATTTCATTCAAATTAAATGTGAATGAATTCCAAATGTAATTCCAATATAGGGTATATATTGGAAAAAAGAAACAATTGGCACATCTTAAGGTTAACCTTCTAAAGCAATTTTGTCAAACCCAAGGCCTGGGGGCCAGATCCGGCCCGCCAGGTCATTTTATGTGGCCCGCGAAAGCAAATCGTATGTGTCATCTTGCTAAAATCTGTACCGGAATGTCAAATTGTCATGTGTAATAAATAACGTTGATATTTTGCAATAATTTTGTTACTCAGTTTACACTCCCTTAAATAAAAATTAAACAAACCATTAGAATTGACTTGACTGATTTCAAAACTAGTAATCTATTAATTTGTTGTGTACAAGTAATACTTTTGTGGTTTCACTGTCATTACGACCCTCCGAGGGAAGACAAAACTCCAAACTGGCCAGCTACTAAAATGAGTTTGACACCCCTGTGCTAAAGGGTTTATAACAGCTTCATAGATTGATTATTACCAGTTGTTTGGATATTTTACAAAGAAATCGCCCCAAGTCATAAGATTTGCACGTGGCACTAGCTTAAACATACCTCACACAGTAAATTGTGGTAAGTAGTTTCCAAATGTTTACACTATTAGTGATTCAGTGTAGATAACATCATGACTAACCGAGTCATAAATCATTTGTGCCCTTATCGTAAAGTAATTTTAAACACCACATTTGGGAACCCGATTGCCGTGTTGACTTGTATAGTGCATACACAATATATCAAACAGCTGGAGAATGTCCAGTGGAATAAACTTTGATGTTCTACAGGTAGAAATAGTCATGCACAGCTCTTTAAATTTGAGAATAAAATGATGCTAAAGGACGGCACTGGGACATTTTTTTTTCTTTTTATTGGTACATATTACATAACATGCAGGCTGCCGCTAAAGTATCGACACAGACTACAAGGACATCCTCTTCATAATAAAAAAGCTGGATGATGCCAATCATCAACGGCAATAATTCCAAACCAGTATGAAAACTGTCCAGTTTCTCTTAATTAGTCCAAAGTCATTTTGCAAAAATAATGTCTTTTTGTTGATCTATTTATGCCAGCAACAGATGACAGGCAGAACAATTAAAATGCTCATCCACAAGATGGCATTTAAGCAGTGCACCCCATTTTTGTATGGTGGTGTCCCATACCATTCTTTACCCCCTCATGTTAAATATGTGCCTCGGCTCAAAAATGGTTGGGAAAGTCGTCAAACACAATCTGCGTATGCAACCCATGCCTTTATTGTAGCCATGCCTTACCTGATGTTATGGTGCCGGTGAATGTGGCCAACAACCCAAACAGCAGATGTCGAAAGTTCATCTCCAAGCCTCTGTGTCAAAGCTCCAATCCGTGATTTTTTTTTTTTTCTACCTTCCTTGACACTCCAAGCAGCTCCTGCTTTAGCACTGAAGCTCTTTAGCCCCAGCTGGATGATTTCAAGCAAGTGAAATCACCCCCAAACAAACTTTACCATCTCTCCCAGAGCGCTTTGTCAGCATCATCATCAACATCAGCATCGTCACCGGCCTGGAAGAACCTACAAGTCGGCAGTATCACTTGGACCCGCCCATAATCTCCCACACATGTAGGCTGTCTGATTGAACCCTGTCAGAATACAAAGAAAGGGTCGCTTTAACTCAGTCAAGCTCAGTCGTGAATAAGAAGAGTGTATTCTCGGCGTGCGCTCCAGACACCAGTGTGAGGCGAGAGCTGCACTCTGCCGGATGGCTGCAACAAATCCTCACCAAGCTCCACTCTTTAAAGGGACAGACACGACATCTGTGCTCCGTGTGAGTGTGTACGCACACACAAATCCCCATGCAATGGGGGGGAAAAAAATACAATGCAATCTCCCTTTGTTTGTTTTCGGTGTAATAGCTTAGTAAAGCTCTGAGCGAATTAACAGTGAGGACATCACAAGGACAAAAATGGAGACTGGGCCAAATTGGAGTGAAAAGATAAGTAATTTTTAGCAGCATTACGGCTCACGTCTATTTTCAGATACCGGCTTTAGAATGACTCCAAGCAAACAGAACACGAATACAGTATTTTGTTTTTAGATGGACAAAAAAAAGCACAATACAATTAATTTGAGCGAGGGACATACATAAATACCATTAATCTGACTGATCCATCCATCCATCCATTTGCTGATCCACTTTATCCTCACAAGGGTCACGGGGGTGCTGAAGCCGATCCCAGCTGTCTTCAGGCAGTAGGCGGGGGACACCCTGAACCGGTTGCCAGCCAATTGCAGGGCACACACAGATTAACACCCATTCGTGCTCACACTCACACTGCGGACCAATTTAGAGTGTTCAATCAGCCTGCCATGCATATTTTTGGAATGTGGGAGGAAAACGGATACCCGGAGAAAACCCACGCAAGCCCGAGGAGAACATGCAAACTCCACACAGGGAGGCCGGAGCTAGAATTGAACCCGGTACCTCTGCACCGTAAGGTCAACGCATTTACCACTGGATCACCGGGCCTAATTCAAGCATTTTTCCTCTCTTCCGATCAAACTCAGCAAGTCTCAATTATCGCATCATATATCTAAAAGATTATTCTGAGCCATTATCATGTGACGTGCAGTGTGTTCACAGTGATTTTTCCTTTGTGATCTGCGTGGAAAAAGGTCAGGGCAGACGATTGTAAATGTTCAATATCACCAATAGGACATCCTTATAATGTATGGCCAACACAGACGGACAAATAGATTTTAATATAAACAGATAAGATCACTGTAATATTTCTCACGAGTCATTCCTCACAAACGAAATGACAAGAGTTTGAAGTACCAATGTGGTTACCAGATAAGCTAACAAGTAGCCTAGCTTCTTCGCTTGCTACTACTACTTCTTCTTTAGTTGCATGCAGTCTCGATGCCTTCCGGCACCATGTTGCTTATCACAGGTCAGTCTTGGTACTACAATAGAGACCCAAAATTGGTGGTGGAACACATCTGACATTTTATATTTGGTTGGTTCAAATGCGGGTGGGTACGCATCTTCAGAAATTGTTTGGGTACAATTTTTCAAATGAACACACTGTGTCTTGTTTGTATGTGTCAGCGGGGGATCAATCTGATAAAATAATAGTGGTGAGGTTCAAGTAGTGGCTGATTGATGATCTGAAGCACCTGTGCGCCACCTGTGCGCTGTGCAAGATAGCTAAAATTAGGTGCGCGTGGCAACAGAAGCTAATTGAGATCTGCACTACTGCAAGGTAATACCTGTAAAGTAATCCATTTCTCACAAATTCTAAGTAAAAGATTGACGGGATTCATTTAAGGATTCTGCTAATAAAAGCTCATTCACTTCACTCTGAGGTGAATTCAATAACCCCATATGGGTAAGCAGTTCCAGGACAAGTTCAATGCTAACAGGCTAAAGCACAAGTGTCTTCGAGGGCCTGCATGTTTTGGATGTTTCCCAACTCCAATACACCTGATTTTTGCTTTCTGCGAATACAACTTCAACAAGATACATGGAGTTTGCTAGGTCAGCTTGCTGGTGTACAGAGGGAAATGGAGAGACACAAAATCAACAAGCCATCCGCCAGCCATGAGTTACTCATCCCAACATAAAAGCGCCGAATGATTTTGCCGTGTATAACTAATCATCCTGTGGGTCAGAGCAGAGCCACCATGTAGCTAATTTATTCGGCAGCTGTTGTTCCCACCCACAATCTGGCCATGTTGGCGTCTCCACAGGCTTAACTGGGTGTCTCTCTTGTGGAGTGCTGTGGACACACGTCTCCCTGGAGAGGGGACTGGGGGGATTGGGGTGGGGGGGTGGGGGGTACAAGCTCACTTTCACTCAGAGCAAATGGTTCCGCCATCTCATCCCTCCGCCTCATTGTGTCCGTGTCACACCAGGAGAGGCGGTCATGATGGAGAATGACTTTTGGTTGCCTTTGTTCTCTCTGAATGCGACTCAGGAATCGGGCTGCTCAAGAGGAGTCCAGATGTCCGTTGCAGAGTGGGACACAAAGAGAGGCCCCACAATTGCTCCGTTTCTGCTTTAGTCGAAGTGTGCAGTTTATTTGTGGGGGGCCACAAAGAGCATCGAAGCATGAAATAGAGGTGAATGTCCTGGAGGTGTCACTTGAGAGGATTAGTGTCATTGTCCTCAAAAAGCCCCAAAAATGTGATCAGACACTCGCAAATAGTGTCTTTGATGTACAGTGCCGTCTTCTCCATTTTGTGTGTGTGTGTGTGTGTGTGTGTGTGTGTGTGTGTGTGTGTGTGTGTGTGTGTGTGTGTGTGTGTGTGAAGATGTTGGAAATGCTTCTTGTCATTTTCTTTGTGGTGAATGACTCGTGAGACACGTTATCAAAGGGGTCAGCAACCTTTTCGAAACTTGGCTATTGCTTTGGTACTGATTAATGCGAAGGGCTACTAGTTTGATACACACTTCGAAAATAACATATTTGCTGGGATTACCTTTCATAATTAATTCATTTGTGTGAAGACACTGATCATTTTAATGATTTCTCACAATAATTGAGAAACATGTCAGTATCAATATGGAGCACTTTAATTCTATAAATCTCGGCCGATGTTTACATTTCCAAATGATCACTTCATCATTTCAAAAATAAAAAATCACAATGTTTCATCACTTGTGAGCTATCTTTAGAACAAACTCGCAGACTACTCATATGATCCTTGTGGGCTACCCTACCTGGTGCTTGTGGGCAACATTTGGGTGACCCCTGCATTATGCAAACTCAATCCGGCTGTAAACATTTAGGATTTATGATCTCAACTGTATCTCCGAGCTGATTGATGGACAGAAAAAAAATAGGAAAAAAAATCACTCTTAACACACAACCACACCACAGATTAATTGCCTGACTTTCGTCACTAAAAGTAAAGCCAAACTCTCAATTGGATGTCTGAGATTTGGGCCTTTGCTGACTTTTGTCCCAAGGAAGGGAGAAAAAAAAAACAAATGCACATTCATCCAGATTATTGGCAGCTTTAGCTTTGAAAGGCGCACACAATTTTGCAGTTGCACCCGCAATCATTGCAGGTTATGACAACTCAAGAGCGGGAACTCAGTTCAGTTAACATGAAAATGTTAATTGCACCTTTTGCTTTTTCTTTAGCTTTTTTTTTTCATCAGTACCATGAGATGTATGTATATTGAATAACTTCTTTTCAGACGTGTACTTCAGTTCATGTTAAAAAAAAATCAATTGACAAATTAGGTTGCACTATTGAGCACTCATTTGTCATTTAGACTTTTTCGTGTGTTTTATTGTTTTAGCATATTCATTTCACAATGTTTAGCTGATTTTAAAATATATATAAAATTGCTTATAATGTTCATTTGAATTGAAAACTGACGGTACATTTAAAGGTTTCAAAATGGCAAAGGTTTTGAACCTGGAACAAATGACTCCGTTTGACATTATTTCCTATGGTGAATCATTCAAACAAATCCCGTATTTTTTCGTAAAAGTAATGGAAAACAGCTTGGAAGTTAAGGGAAATGACTTCCAGCGCAGAAAATGGATGCCACCTCGCCGACTTGGTCATTTGGATTCAGGTACAAGCTATTCCCTGGACAAAGTGCGCGCATCAAAATGTCAAGCGCTCCATTTAAAGCACATGTAATATATTTGGAAAGAGCAAAATTTCCGTTAAACCCCTAAAGCACAATCTATATGGAAGGATTTTGTATTACTGTCATTCCAGGTTATGTGCATGTGTGTGATAAGGAATTTAAAGTTGCCACCGCAGGTTATGTTGTGTATGTTGTGACAGAAGGGGGGTCGAGATGGTGAACTGGAACAGCCAATCTGCTTGATGTAGAATGTAAGATTCAGCTGTCCGCTTAAACCTCCCGGACTCTGACCTTATGTGTCTCACTTTAGCTCACTCTGACAAAATGCAACCTCCTGTAATATGTTTCCCAAAATAACCACATACACCCAAAAATCATCAAACAAAGACAAATGCCATCTATTCCAGGGCCTTCCACTTTAAAGACATTTTCCCCATAAGAAACAATGTAAATAAAACATATACAGAGAACCCCTGATACTGGTGGTGTTATCGTTTCCATAAATGTCCCAATGACTTGCCGTTACAGTACAAAACTGGTGGCATCCCACAAGACTCACTGCTCACGCCACAGATTTTTACAGTTTGTTATACTTAACCTGAACATCAAAATTACTTGGTGCTCCAGTAGTAAAGATACCGAGACCGCCTGGGCTACAACAGTCCTGACATTCGAGGTGATACATGACATGCAATTAACCGGCTTGCAGAGCAGTTTAAGAATGTGCTATCACTCAGCACAAGGAGGTAGGCAGTTATCGTCGTACAGCACACGTCAAAGGGTTGAGTAATATTTATTTTGAGCCCTCTTGGAATTGCTGTTTAATATTATTCGTATAGAAAAGTTGTGAATCAACTATCGGGAGGTTTCGACATGCCCAAAAGCTCACCAATTTTTTGTAAGCAATTACATCCTGGTGAAAGCTGATGTATTTTAGTGGACATTATGTGTTTTAACGGCCACAAACATCAACCACCAATCTGAACTAAACAAATAAATAAATAGTAAACCTGTAACAACAGTATTTTACATATTTGAACTTTTTTCCCTCATCTCTCACGACAAATGTTTTGGCCCACTCTTGGTTTCAAAAAAATAAAATGTGGCCCTTGGGCACCAAAGTTTTCCCACCTCTGCTCTAGTATGGACGTTGTATGGTGATGCGTCTGCTGGTGCAAATTAGCGCCTGTTAGCACGTCATCTGAGTTGTTGACCTGAGCGGCCACTTCTTCGGCACATTTCATTCGTGTGTGTGTTTGTGTATTGCGCAAAAGGACCTTGAGACAGTCAAATGAACAACAGGGCTTTATTTAGAGTGCAATCGGGCTGCATAGAAGCCTTTCTTAAAGCACCACTCAACATTTCGCTTGCAGTCCCTTTTAGCTCGTCCAGTGTGCTCAACATTGTGTGACTTGTTTGCAGTGAGCCGTGCGCACGCAGGCCCTGCAGGAACGCTGCTGCTATCTCTGTGATAAACTGATATAATGAGCCTGAATGAGGCGATTTGCCGGACATCGCACTGTTTCACATTTCATTTGCTCACAATTTCACATTACACTTCCTCTATGAAGTGTCATTCGTTTGCACGACAGCCCAGGCTTTGTTCAAAACGTTGCCGTTTTCGATCCATCCATTCCCGAGAGCTTTTTCCTTCATGAAGGTCGTGGGTAAGCTCAAGCCTGCACAGCAAAAACTCAACTAGCCAGGACGACATTTTCAAATGAAGGAAAATGCTTGTTCTTCGTCACCTGAGATATTTCTTCTTCCCAGATAGATTTTGTGGAATGTTTCACTTGCCTCAGGCATTTTTTGACTCGGTTTAATTAGTTTGAAGACATCGGTAGAGGCTTTCAAGGTGAGCTACAATGATTTCTCTAAAGAAATGCTGCCAAGTTAAAGGTTCTCCTGGCAGATAATTCTACTTAAATGAAGTAACATGTTCCTCATTTCATGTCTTTCTTGCTTTTTAAGGCCAGTTTTTGCCCTGTGTTCAAATTGAGTTTGTGCGAGAAGGGCGCACTCCGGAATGGCCGCTATAAGTCACATTGCACCTATAGACAACCATTCACGCACAACCACGAACAATTTCGAAAGTGGGAGGAGAACATACAAACGCCAAAGCCAAGAACGAACAGGCTAATGAATAGGCCCTTCATGCTGCCGTGCTGCAGCTTTCTCTTCATAAAAAGTAGCATAAATCTTCAGCTCTTGTCAAAATGGAGGCCTAATTAGTTGGTAAAGCACATTCATCATTATTAATTATGCCTTATGGGCCATTGTCTCGCAATGTGGCCTTGAGTAAAACGTCTGGGAAAGTAGGAGTGGAGAAGTTATAGATAACTTTATAATAATTCTATATTCATTATTAAAAGGTGAGCTCGATAAATATTCATCAAAACAAATGCCTGGAGAGAGACAGGGCAGGAAGAATTTGTGTGTGTGCGTGTGCGTGTGCGTGTGCGTGTGCGTGTGAGTGTGCGTGTGCGTGTGTGTGTGTGTGTGTGTGTGCGCGCGTTTCTGCACAACATCCCTAGTGCAGAGGTAACAAAAGAGTCACCAAAAAATAAGTTCACTTGGAAAACAAAACAAAAACAGCATTTGTGTCTCTGATTAGTCAGCTAACTATAAAGAGGCTCCATCACGGTGAATGCACGTTCAGGGCCAAGAAAGGCTCACAGGTGCTCATTTGCAAGGTTGCATGGCTGGGTCAGGAACACTTAACTAGTGGAGTTTTTCATTAATATTAGCCAAATGATACAAAGATAAGAGAGACAGATCATTGCGACTGCGACTACAACAACTAATCTGCGCCAATTTGCACAGAAAGGGCGTCAGGCCAGTAACGCCAACCTTTCTTAGACTATATGAGAAATGAGAATCTGGTCTCACTTGCCACAGAGATAAAATTAAGATTATATATTTAAATAAAATACAAAAATAAACGAGGCAGAAACAAACAGATGCCAACAAAAGGCAGAGTCACTGCAAATAAAAGCAACAATTTCCATAGAAGAAACCAGAACACTAACAAGCTTGGACTTATTAATGTTAGAATTGAGTAACTTTAATTACCGCCAATGCAAAATAAAGCATAACTGAGGCCCATTTACTATTCTTAAAAGCCAACGGCTGCTAATTTGACCAGTGAATATGTTAGCTTAGTCAGCGATGCTAACTAGCATTACTTCAGACATCGGCGGCCCGGAGGTCCAGTGGTTAGCGCGTCGACCTCGCAGTGCAGAGGTAACGGGTTCAATTCCAGCCCCAGCCTCCCTGTGTGGAGTTTGCATCTTCTCCCCGGACCTGCGTGGGTTTTCTCTGGGTACTCCGGTTTCCTCTCACATTCCAAAAACATGCACGACAGGCTGATTGAACACTCAAAATTGTCCCTAGGTGCGAGTGTGAGCGTGGATGGTTGTTCATCTCTGTGTGCCCTGCGATTGGCTGGCAACCAGTTCAGGGTGTCCCCCGCCTACTGCCCGAAGACGGCTGGGATATGCTCCAGCATCCCCCGCGACCCTTGTTGAGGATAAGCGGATTGGAAAATGGATGGGTGGACTTCAGACATCAGGTAGAGGTTATCCTATTGTTGGCTAACAGATGCTCACTCGAAGGCTGAAACACTAATCATCGGTAATAGCAAGGGCGTGTGGCCAGGATTGCTAATTAGCTTTGTCTTCATTCAGATTAGCATTGAGGCGAATGGCTACTAACTCGAAGCTAAATCACAGACAGCGCAATATAGGGACATACGGATGCAGAAATCACACCAATTAAAAGCTGATTGGTCACAGGCTCGATGACAAGCAGTTTAGCTCGGTCAAAATGGACAACATTTAGACCTTAACTACGTACAATGAGGAGAGACACGCGTACGTCAACTCAATACATACTTAACAGCTAAGTAGAGGCTTAGTCCCACCAAATTTGAGATTGATCGGTGCTAATTTGCAAAGCTAGGTAATGAAGAATGAACATTAACTAGGCAAGTCTTAGAGAACCCTTAAGTGCTATTTCACCGCAAACTAACAGTCCTACCCACAAAAAGGCAAAGTGTAACAGATGCTAAACGAAAGGCTAAATTGTTTTTCATGGTTAAATGATTGCAGGCATAGCTAATTGGTATCGAGGTCAGGAACGCTAATGAGTCTTGATTTCATTATTATTCGCGGTTTAAACGACACCGACTCAAGGCTGAACTACTGCTAATAGCGTAACGAGGACAATTCGTTAGTAGAAGCTAAGCGAAGCCTTTAGACTCAATTTGTGTAGTAACAGAGAAAATGGAGAATATTTTTTTCTTCCGATTTTCAATTGAGTGACAGTTAGCTGAGATGATTTCCACTTAGCAAACGCATCCATCTGGTGTTTGCAAAAATTGAAGAGGAGGGAAGAAAAAAAACAAGTGACTTTCAGGTCCAAAATGTTCACTCATTGATTGCTTGGTAGACCTGCCATGTAATTGCCGCTTATCCACGAGAGCCTTTTTTGTTTGTTTGTTTCACTGGACTATTTCATCACAGGCACAAAAGCTGTTGTCTCAGCTTTGTGTTTGCAAGGATGATTTTTCGAAGCATTATTGCTTATGCCTGTTCCTTCATGTCAATTCTACACAAATGTACTCTATTGTGCAAACTGATGCTCTCCCCAGTCCCTTTTCTTCTACCGCGTTCCAAGCAGAGGGATCAAATTTAAACGGGGAGAAACCTCAGACCCGTGATTCCAATTGAGGCTCTGGAAGGCCCTCTGCTGACTGGAAGCCTAAGTGCAACCCTTACCATTGGAATGTCGGAAGTGTCAATGGATCACTTATTGGTATTTAATCAAATGATGACATTATGGTTAGAGATTATCCCCCCCTCTAAAAAAGGAGCAAGGGATTAAATTTTTCTCTATAATACTGGTAGGTTAAATACCATTATTTAAATCTTGACAAAAAGTAGAGGCAAAAGCATCCATTTTAAGTTTGTCGATATATTTAACCCCTCCATGCCCCCTGTAATCTGATAACATGGTAAGATGTCCACTGTGTAGTAACCGCTGTCCCTGAAAGGGTTAAAATGAATATTATAAAAGATTAAAAGAATATTGGCTTTCTGTTGGGAGAAATACAATCATTATCTTTTTTACATTGACGCTGGTCCTGGGTTTGACTATTCAAAGGGTGAGCCGTTTTACTTGAGCTTTATTAAACAGTTACGGTTACCTTCTCTTTACATCTATCTCGACGACAGTTGAAAATGGAAATTAAAAGTGTGCATATCGAGCTAAACGTTTTTATGGTGGCAACGGGTGGAGATCTAGCATCATGGCGGAGATTGTAAATTTGAAGTAGACACCGTTTATGCTTTCATTTCACTGAAATATTTTTTTCCCCCAGTGAGTATCTCCTGACTGTAAAAACCCATCCTCCATTTTGGGTGAAAACACATTTTCCTGCCAAGAGTGGCCTCTCCGGATGTTTTTTTTTTAAGCATGAAAGACAAGAATGAATGAACACTAATTATACTCAGCATGAGATGATGCATGTCCTGATTCAACAAGGTCACGCGTCTTCTTTCTTGCCTAAGTGCGACGAAGGCACAATACGAGCATGTCAGCTCGACTTCTACTTTTATCTTCTAAGAGGAGGCACAGTACAGTCTAATCTTATCGTGACAATAAACCTTTTCAACATGACGTCACATGTTCTTGTCACAAATCTCAAGGGATCTCTGAATTCACTACTGGTATTAAAAAGAAATACTTCAGAGCTTTTTGCCCAGTAAAACACGAATAAGTGCACACCAAGAGCCTCTACAGACTTGGAAAGGCTTCGAGGGCCTGGAACGGTAATGTTCCACAATCCATTGGTAGCACAACATGGAAGCATTGCAATGAAAGTGTAAGACGAGATGAGCTTCTAATTCTTATAGCGACTTTCAAGCATGTATACTGAAAAAAAAATGGTGTGTTGAATGTACTCAATTTTATTTGATCTTGATCCAGATATCTTTTTGGGTAGACTTTGCATTTATTTTTTAAAAATGTCTACCAACCACTTGTTGAAATTAAATTTAATTGAACAAAATCTCATCTTTTGATTGATTATATATATATATATATATATATATATATATATATATATATATATATATATATATATATATATATATAAAACTTAAAAAATTAGACAGACACTTTCTACACTGAAAAATGTTTTTATTGAATTTATTCAATTTTATCAAGTGGTTGCATAAAATAAAATAATCTGGATCCAGATACATTTTTTCAGTACACATCTACTTATAATAAATGACTCGGAGACTACACATTTAGTTAAAAATGTATCTAGATCCAGATGATTTTGTTGAACCACTTGACCAAACGGAATAAATTCAACACACTTTTTTTCAGCGTAGAAAGTGTCTGCTTAATTTTTCATTATTTATTTCTTTATTATTTTTAATTTTTCTTTCAAACGACAAGCAGTATCACTTCAACGTTAATTTAATGATTCCTCTAACTCAGTGGTCCCCAAACTTTTTCCTGTGAGGGCCGCATAAGCTTTCGCTTCTGTGATGGGGGGGCCGGGGTCAGTCTGGAACAGAAAAAGGGTGACCGCAAGAGTACGGAAATGTAAAAATGGATTGTTTTCCAGAAACCCACACAAAATGAAGCCGCCTCTTGACAGATGAGACTGACAGACGTTTCTTTGCGCTGAAAGAAACAAAAACAAAAACATCGTTTGTCCACTTTGGTTTAAATACCCCGCATTCTATTTTTCTCTTACCGAACCTTTTCGCCATGATCCCGTTCTCTGAGAGAGGGGCCGGTTTCGGACTCGGGCTGAAAATGTGTTTAAAGCAATAAAAACTCAAAATGAGTGTCACACCTAAACAAAAGGGCTTATGCACACTAATTAATAGTTAATAATGAAAACGGTTCAGAACTAAGGAACATTTTATTGCAAAAGCCCAACTTTATGATCAAAGACAAATCCATATCGATGAAAAATAAATCAAAATACTCTGTGGTATTTTCAGGGGGCCGGACCAAATGCGGAGGCGGGCCGGATGCGGCCCGCGGGCCGTAGTTTGGGGACCGCTGCTCTAACTGCTTTTCAAGGTGAGTACATTCAACAGTGCAAAAAGACAACTAGGTAGCATGGATTGCGTTCCAAACCACCGCAGTGGACATTACTCATGCTTTTAAATGGCATTGGCACTGAGTCATGACTTTACAGGATCACTACTCTGCCAATATTCATGTGTGGGCAATACTTTTGTGATTTTCTTTTTCCATTTTTTCAACATTTTTGCATGAGTGGGCGTCAAAGATTTTACGTTCCAGAAAACTTGTCACTCTGATTTCACGAGAGGACAACCGGTGGCTCTTCCACAGGACATTTAACATGTCACAGAATCTATAAATGGAAGTTTTTTTTATGTTATCTATCCGCATGAAAGCTTTTAAAAACATTACACCATTTAATTGACTTTTGGAGGCTAACTGGCAGCCTGAGATTATTAGACAGCAGATTGCGCAAACTGTCAAAGCACTTTCACCAACGTGTTTAGAAAATGCTTTTTAGGTTCATGAGTCGTAAGTGAGCACATACAAACAAGCATTCACACTCACGTTCACAATTTTAGAGTCTTCATGTGCATTTCAGGGATGAGAGAGGCAATGAAAACCCATTCCAGATTCAAAACTCTCCGGGCTGTGCGACAAACGTGCAAACATCGTGATGCCGAACACAGAGCTAATGAAATATTTTTGCGACAATGTCTTGCAGCGATTATTCTCATTCCTCTCTTGTTGGCCATGTGAGATGGCAAAACATGAGTGTTAGGTTGGAGTGGAGAACAATGGAAATGAGGGAGGAAAACAAAAAAAAGTCAGACTGTAGTGGGAATCTCTCAAGCAAAATACTTCAGCGTCAAACAACAAAATACGTTTTGGAACTGAACAGTTAAAAACAGCTAAAAACCCCTTGATGCCATTTTGCTCAAATAACCTTTATTATCTTCAAGTATTTTGTACATCTCATTTAAACGGTATGTTGTTTTAGTCAGTTGTCCTTTTTCTCTACTTTGAGATGTAGAGATAACACCTTTCCGATCGCGCAAGTGTCTCGGAGCTGTCAAATCTATTGTACAACCCCAACAGACCCACGATGTGTTGTTACAAGTGATGGCCACTAGATGGCAGACGACATCAACATCATAACGTTCTCTGTACTGGTCATTGTAACTGTGGAACCACAAAGAGCAACAAGGAGAAAAGTCTGACTTAAATGGCTGTTAAGTGAAACAACAAGAGTGCCCCAAATAAAATCGTATGTCATTGTGTCATATCTCTCTCTCTCTCTCTCTCTCTCTCTCTCTCTCTCTCTCTCTCTCTTATGTGGAGTGGACTCCCTCCACCTGGCAGCATCACAGATAACAACAATGTCAACTGGGACAATGGATGCATTCAGGAGCGCATAACACACGGATATCTGGCCTTCGCTTTAGATAAAAGCACACCTTGCTGGATTTATGACCCAAAACCTGAAAAAAAGTAGCCTTTTTTTGTGTTGAGGTGGACTGAACCAACTTTATCCAAGCAATCTTGATAGCTGCAGTTAATTGCGTCATTGGACATTGGTATCTTTTTACTTTGTGATAGATGTTTGTACATTGGTGACCTTGCTTTCTGGTTTCCTTGAATTCATTTGGCTGCCTCTGCATATCATTTTGTGTCTCTCTGACTTTAACTTGCTGCATACGGTACCTGTATCTGCCGCCTTTTTCCTCACCTCACATTCACTGTAAGGTAACTCTGTGCCCCTCATGCAAAGTAGTGGTAGAACTGTGCCAATGTTTTATCAAGACAGGGACAGGGCCCACTTTTATCAGGGGCCCAAGTGCGTCACTGGGCCCCGTTTTACCTTTTCAATGTTGAATCCACTTGCCACGTTGCTCCACATGTTTCCAAGCTCCAACACACCAAAAACATGTGCAGTTAATTAACTATGAATTACTTTTGCTTGGTCTGCTTAGTTTAGCCTGTCCCTAGGTATGAGTGTAAGCGTAGATGGTTGTTCGTGTGTGTGTGCCCTGCGATTGGCTGGCAACTGGTTCAGGGTGTCCCCCACCTACTGCCCGAAGACAGCTGGGATAGGCTCCAGCACCCCCCGCGACCCTTGTGAAGATAAAGCGGATCGGAAAATGGATGAATGGATAATAATAATAAAAATAATATAATAGTTATATTTTGTAAGATTTATGTTTGAAGGGTAAGGTTCGAGAGGAATTTGGGGGGGGGGGGAATAGCTATAAATTACAGCGCATGTTAAATCCATATTGCGCAAGTTTTTATAGGCCAAGCTTAAAAACAGAAAATGAAAGTATCGGAAACACCTGATGTGGTCGAAAAAAAGTGAAGACATTTTTTCAATCAGCATAATAATACGTTTAAGGACACAGAATCTATCTCTAATTACAATTTGCTGTTAACTCATATTTTGCTTATTAAGAGTATCTCAGGTTAAAAAAAAAACAATAACGGCAATTGAGGGTGCATTCTAATGAAGACAGTGCATTCTGAGTGGTTATTTTTAGACCCCTTGACTAATGAGTTTGTTTTGGGAAAATAACATTGTGAAGCGTAATTGCTTTGAGGTTTCCAGAGGTCAAAAGTTGAACAAGTCTTGATGAGCTGCAGTAGCTTTAGTGTGCGGCAGGGGGCGCCAGAGATACGGACAGTCAAGTGGGAAGTAGACTCCACCGCTACGCGCACTCACTCTCGCACTCGACTTGGCGGATTGCACTTGTTCTCGTGCTCGTAGTAGCCAACCGCACAGTTGAAGGTTGGAGCAAGGCGCAACCAACGACGAGGCGGAACGTTGCACACACCCACACACACGCGGGGCTGCGGAGCTTGTCGTCGCCGTCAAAGTGTTCGTTCGGCGTCGGCGGGGCCAGCGTGCCATGTCCGCCGTGACATGAGAGGAAGCTTTCTCCTGCACAACTGCACGCGTCGCTCCCGTCCTGGCTTCTTGTGGAGTTACCTGAGCAAACGAGTCGCAGGTGTGTGAGTGTGGTGGACAAGTTTGAAGAGGCTCCCTTGCTTGCTGGATGTGGCGCCATGGAGATGCACTCAAGACTGCGAGCCTTGATGATTATCTGGTGGATTGTTCAAGGTAAGATGAGTAATTAGAAGACGGAGCTTCTCGTCTATTTTGCACGTAAACTGTGGCTGAACCCAAGGTCAAATGATTGCTGTGATCTAAATTGCGCTATTCAAAATCACATTGTTCATACTCCCACGGGGGACTAACTCGGTTTTACTATTCACAATGTAATGCCGCAACTTTCAATGAGTGGAATATAAAAATTCAAATAATTCCAAGTTCACTTTACAAAGGTCCATAACAATGAACAAATTGCTGTTAATCGATTCAAATGTATTAAATTTCCCTGATTGTAAATGACAAACCAACATACACTATAAAACAAATCTGCTTAAAGTGGACTATGAATTTAAAATTTAATGACAAATTTACATCACGAAGTATAATATCATTCACTGAACAGTTAGAAGCTACAAATTCACATGATTATAGAAATTTACATGAAATAATACACTACTACAATTTGATTAGATTTTTATGTTAATCTTAAATTACATAAACAATTTACAATTTTTATATACATAATTTTAATAATTTACATATATATATATATATATATATATATATATATATATATATATGAAACCATTATTTCAAATCAATTTGACAAATTTACAATTCAAATTCATTGCTAATTAGGTGCACAATCAGTTGAATCACAATATAAATGATACATAATACACAAAGATATAATTTGCAATTCAAAAAAATTGTGAATAGAAAAAAAATAAAACATACAATAAAATTTTACCCTAATATCAATGAAGTAATAATAATAAATTCATTGAATATGAATTAAAAACTACAATGAGTCGACAATTCGTTCTGACTCCTGACTCAAGTTCAAGTCAACTTTATTGTCAAATGTGCTCTGTGCAACATACAGCACAGATGAAACATCTTTCCTCTCAACCACAGGAGAGAGAGAGAGGAGCCGCTGCGGGTGCCCGCGCCGCCATCAATAAAACAGTTAACATAAAATGACAAAATAATACAATACAACACAACACATAAGACAGACAGTCACAAACCACTTTTCTGAGTATGCTTTGTTGTTTGAAGCAGTTATAGATGAAATGTCTTTATTTGAAAGGATCAGGCATCAGTCTCCAGCTGGAGTTTATCATTATGTTGTAGGCGACCCTATTTTGGGCCGTGACCCTCAGTTTGGGGAACCTTAATCTAGAAATGATTCCATTGGAAGTTCTTTCAGGATAAATTGTCAAATATCAAAGTTGTTTCAGTCCAAAACCTGGATTTTCTCTTTTTTAACTAGATGATCTAATGCAGGGGTGTCAAACTCATTTCACATGGTGGGCCACATACGGCCTCGGTAGATGTCAAGTGGGCCGGACCATTAAAATGATACCATACTTTGCTATAAATAACCAAAACAATATGTCTTTCCTTTGTGTTGGTATAAAGAAGCACAAGAACATTAGGAAAATGTTGAAATTTAATGAACATATCTTTTACAAAACATTTCATGAAGCACCTTACATTTCCTTTGACAAATGTGCAATTTACTTTACATACATGCATTGCAACTGATCCCACTGATTGTACAAACTTTAACAAGTAATTGGTATTGAAAAATATAGTAATGCACTTTAAGATTAAACGAGATTTATAAAGAAAGGAAGTTTTAAACCATTTACACGTGCATATAAAATCTAAATGTAATCCCTGCCTACACCTTACAAACTAAGGAGAGTGCTATTAAATGTGTAAATGTGAGAATGCTATTGATAGCGTCTGCTGTCATGGGTCTGTCTCAGTGATGGACTGAGGCTGCTGTTGTCTTCTTCTCTGATCAAAACAGTGTCCACTTGCGGATACTCAATGAATTGCACCTTATTAAAAATATTAATTCTGTGTCTTTAATGCATTTTTTTCACTTTTAAATTATCCTGCGGGCCTGATTGAACCTCCTTGCGGGCCGGTTCCGGCCCGCGGGTCGTATGATTGACACCCCTGATCTAATGTATGGTGTGCATGTCTCTTCAAAGGGAGAAATAGTTTCCAGTTTTTGTTAGATGCATCTACTTTCTCTGGCAGTTTAAAGGTGCACTTCCATGTTTTGGAAAGCCAAATGCAGGAACAAGCGTGCTGACAAGTCATAAAATATGTCTTAAAAAAAAAATGTATTGCTCTGTATTCCACTGTGGTTGTGCCGCTTGTGTTTTGAACCGAGGGGAGTCCTGCTTTTAAGCACACAGCAGAGGAGCGCTTCTTCATCTTGAGAGGGCATAATGTTGTCTTGGCACGCTTGAACGCTCCAAAAATGAATTTCCACGATGTCGAACGATGTTGCTTTATCGTCCCCGGTGAGCTCTGGAATGACATAAAAGCAGAGATTTACCTGGGAAAAAAAAGAAGCAGACATGCTCACATGATGACTTATTTATTTATTCAGGGAGGGCACACAGGCGGACAATAATTGCATTGATTTGATCTGATGAGGTCGTACCTTGGTGTTAATCGTGGCTGCTTTAAAAGTTCATATTTAGCAGAGCAACGTGATATTGTGTCACCAAGCGAATGCAAGCGTTTGCACACATTAAATATGATTAATTTCCCCCTCTTTCTCCAAAGCGGCTCATACTGTGTATAATTCAGACGCTTTTCGGAGAAGCCCCGAAGGCTCCTCAAACTTGTGTGAGTCAAGTGAGCACTGCATCATTTTTGCTTTGCACTCTTGTTGAACATTTGGATTTAGTGAAGCGCTATCCGTGGATAGGACAACTGCGTGACATGAGTACACACCGCCTTCACTGGAGATGCGGATAGTCCGGTCCGTCAACGTTGGGACATGGACAATTCTCATCTTTTTGCCTGTATACGCTACCACAAGATGTGCTTTCACTGCAGCCTTTCAGTTTTAATTTGAAGGTGTTTAGATCCATATCAAGTGAACGCTGTAAGACTTACAAGTGTACTGTATGCCTCGCACAAAGTAATGGGGCAAATTAACAATAGTAAAACTATAAATTCATGTTTTAGTACTTTGTAGTCAATTACAGTCTGAAGTCTGGAATGCATATAGGCAGCACCACATGTGATGCTTTGCCAGGCTTCACCCACAACTGTCTTCAGTTTCTACAGCTTTGTTGTCAGCAAGATCAATTGGATTCAGGTCAGGTGATGGACTTGGCCATTGAATGACGTTCCACTTCTTTGCCTTAAAAAAAAATAATAAATAAAATAATAATAATAATTCAGGTCATTGTCCATCTGCACTGTGAAGCGCCATTCAGTGTGTTCTGAAGTATTTGGCTGAATATGATCTCAGAATTCATTGTGCTGCTTTTGTCAGCAGTCACATTATGAAATACAAAGGAACCATTGGCAGCCATGCATGCAAACCTGGCCAGTTGCCCCATTACTTTTGGTCCCTTTGAAAGTTTGAGGCATGCAAACTGTTGGAATTCCTATATCATGTATCTCATTCGGATGTAAGTAACCTCAAATCAAAAACTGAACATCTCCACTTAAAACTCATTTTCGTTGTCTTGTATCAGAACCATTGTGCTGGTTTTTAGAGCCTAAACGATGAGAATTATGCCTCAATATTTCCGGACCTGATTGGGAGTCTCCCAGAATAACAAGAGCTGAACGCAAGCTAATGCTCTGCTTCTTTCACAATCTTTACATGAGTGCCCTGACTAAACTCTCCACCCACAACATTTGGTACACCTGCAGTACAATAAAATGTAGCAAGAAATTACTGTCAAACTCATTTAAGCTCTGTGATATCACCGAGCATTACGTTGGAACATGCAATGGAACAGAATGTTCTAACTTCCTCATGTGAAATACATTAATTCATTCCAAACCTTTATTAAAGGGTGACTTTGCAGTTTTCCAACCGCTCACAAAAACAAACAAACAAACAAACAAACAAACAAACAAACAAACCAAAAAAAACAGACGGACAAAAAATATTGTGGTTTCACGGGATCGCATTATTGCGATTACAGCGTCAATATGTATTATTTTGAAACATAAACAACTTTTTTCGATTGGAGAGCGCGATAGGAACATGTTGAAAACAAGTGAATTTTGTTGAATGAAAGCAAAATGTAGTACAAGTACTTATCGTATTTCCTAGAAAATGATGAGCAACTTGTCTGCTTTTCTCCACTTGTGTGAAGCAATGTCAGAGCTGAAATGAACTGATGTTGGCTATGCTAGCTAGCTAGCTATCTGCCAAGGTAGTGAGTCTATTGTGTTTATTGAACTGAAGTTGGCCATGCTAGTTAGCTAGCTATCTGCCAAGGTAGCGAGTCTATTGTGTTTATGACACCAATGATAGACGCGCTAACTCTCATAGTTGGGTTGTATTTCAAGATAGCATTCGGGTAATACAGTATATTAACGCTACCTTGAATTTGTTGATGAGTGATGTTTGGCACTGTGTAAGGGACGACTCTTTGAAAGCACGTTTTTGTGAGTGTAGCTTTCCTCGACCAAGCCGCTGTACCTGAAACATTCTAAACAATTCATTTAACAAAACGTTCATTGCTACAGTTGTATTTGCAATGGTACATTTAAACAATTATGAAGTGAACTTCTGGATATCATGCAGATACTCCTAAAAATCCCTCGTTTGTCGCCAATGCTTGAAGCAGAGAATGAAGAAAAGCTGTGCAATCTCGGCAAACCCCCAGCTCTGATGATGGAAAGCAGCTTTCACGTTACATGATGCATTTCGTTTTCACACTCAAGAAGCTGATCCTGCTCGACAGCAACTTTACGAATCCAAAATACTGACACCCGTAGCTAATTAGCCTACAAAATAAATCTTGTAATACTCTGCCGTCGTCATGGTCCCACTGATGAACTCGAAACGGGGTGCAGAGATTTTTTTTTTTTAGATGTTTTACAACCATTAACACCTTTGATTATGGCCGTCTATATGCCAGCTATGTCACATGACTGATAGCTCAAAGTGGGGCAAGGACGGTGACAAGGTGACTCTCGCCTCCAGTCTGAATGTAGCGTTAGCTCAATTTTCCCATTACCGCCTCTGAGCAGCACCGTTCTTTTTTGGCCACTGCTATCAAGACGTTGACGTGTCCTCAGCTAAGCTGCTCCGCTGTGGCGTAAACCTCGTGTTTTTCCGGCCAGCGGAACCGCATCACATCGTCACTGAGCTCTGAGGGTCAACTCATCTCATCATGTAGGGCTTCATTAGCTAAAGTAGAAATTAGGCCAGCGTGGGAACAAACCGTATTTCCCATCATTGTTTCCATTTGGGCACAAGCTCAATCCGAAGTGCTTGAGAAAAGTGAAAGAAAAGTAATAATCAAAATTAAATCAGAATATTTTGATTTGGAAGCAACAGTAAACAATAAAGGTTTCAGGCCACATTTATAGAGAGTTTGACTCAATATTCAGAAAATGTTTCCACAGTTGAGGTAGAAACAGAATGCTGTTTTACTCGCTTTAGTTCTGGTTTCAGAAACACTCAATCGGCTTTCACCCAATGAACTGAGGGCTCCGTAAGTCTCATAGGGAAGTATAAGGTCTTGAATATGTTCGGTCCAAGACCGTTTCAATTTGTCGACCAACTGTCAGACTTAAATACCAATTTTTTGAGTCACAGAAAGTCTGGTTAAAGAATTTCATATCGTCGTGATGTGGTCCAATCCAAGCGGCAGCATTCTGGGCCAGTTTCAGCTGTCAGATTGATTATTCCATTATATTTGTTTTTTTTCTTTTTTTGAATAAAACCTATTTACGATCGTGCAGTCTCCTGAAAATTAATGTATGAACCAGCTTTTCTGTGTCTCCTTTTGAAAGTGGAGCGATAGTGGTCTGACGTAAGATCTAACGTTTTAAGAGTGTTATGGTGACAAGTGAATATACTAACTGCACTACCACGATGTGTTAAAACGTATTTTATTTTTTGTAGGTTTGTTTTGCTTCTTAAAACAGTAAACTACAGTGGTGCCTTGAGATACAAGTGACGCGCCTTTGTATTTTTTTGTGATATAAGCCATCATTTGGCATATACTGTCGTGGTGGCAGTGAGCTCAATTCAACTCATTTCATAAGTAGCACTTTGGCAAAGAGTGACCAATTCATCAAAACAGAGGCTTTAAACTGTTTACTGCCACTACCACTTTAAGTTTACTGTCAAACTAAGCATAAAACAAAGAAAAGTATGTATTTAAACCAACCAAAGAACGCTGCCTTAAGAATGCCACGCGAGCTTAACATATAATGGATCAAGCAATTGCCATGGTAACAGTTAGTGTCGATAGTTATGGTTTTAGATAACAACCCCTCAAGTCAGTGATATTTAACTATGAACCTTTAAAATATTTACAAGCCTGTTTTCCATGACCATACAGGTCATGTGGGGATTTATATAATTTGTTACCGGCAACCTTTTTCTCCCCCCACCTATGCAGTCTAATAGCTCGCAGTAAGTGCCATTTTAAATGTAACGCGATGCCCATTATTCTTCCCTGTCACCGACACAATCTCGTGCAGAGACGATAGTGCCATGTTGTACATCTTCACTGTCACTTTTTTTGAGCCCAGTCCGTCTTGGTGAATTACCCCCCTGACGCCATGCATGACTGCATTTGTTAGGCTGACACACTGACAAATACCTTAGTGTGGGTGTTCCACGAGGCCGTCTAATTGACCACACACACACACACAGACCCCTGCAGAGGTTAGAGATTTGCTGATTGCAGGCAGGAAATGCAAATAACTCTCAAATGTAAAAGTAGACCAGATCAGTTGGTAACCTTACAAGTCGTACAATTTGGAATTCACCCAGTTCAATTCCATCATCATGCTTGATGATAAATCAGACGTCTGCAAAAGTCATGAAACTTAAACTCAGTGAAAGTGTAAACTAGGATTTGTGTGTTTAAATTTTTATTTGGCTTGTTTGTATGTGTGTGTGTTCTTTTTGTTTGTTTGTTTGTTTGTTGTTTTTGAGACACCATCGTAGAGGTGCACCAGTGATGGCAGATACCAAAGAGGTCCCATTTCAGCCTCTCATCAGCCTTAACTAAGATAAGATAAGATAAGATATCCTTTATTTGTCCCACACTGGGGAAATTTACAGCCTTCAGCAGCAAGATTGTGGGTACATATATGTAAAGCGACCATGGGCTGCTGTGCAAATGGTTCACATGGGAATATTTTAGTTCCAGGAAGCACAAGCAACCAAGAACTCTTACTAGAATTCTAAGGTGGAAAGGAAAGGTGCTATCTTACAACATGCTAGAATGAATTGTGTATTATCAGTTCCATACAAAAACAATACTTTTACCAAGCAGATGCTAAAAGAAATAGGCTAATAGCAATTAGCTAAAATTGTAAGAGCTAGCATGGAAATGACCAGAGAGGTTTCTTTAATTGGTCAGTACGGTTCCAGTAGATTCTATCATCGGTTAAATGGTTAACTGCTCAACCTATTTACAACCAAGAAAAGCAGCAGGGTTCTGACATTAAGCCTTTATGAGTGCGCCATGTGACATGTTATGGTCGCCCTGCCAGAACCGGCACCGACCTTGTAAATTCATGATATAATACGGCAACTTTCAGTGATTATTTCACAATTACTGTCTTTATGCTGTATTATTTAAGCTTGTAAAAAATATTACTTTTGTGTAGTTACTTATTTCCATCTTCAGCAACCTAATTGAAGAGTTAACATTTAACCTTTTCTGGCCTGGAATCTTGTTGAAGCCATTCTATATTGAAGAATTTAACCTGACACACACACACACACACACACACACACACACACACACACACACACACACACACACACAAAAAAAAACCTGATGATCAAAAGATCAATGACGATTGAGCAATTGAAGTTGATAAAGCTCAGAACATTCGATGTTAAACATTAAAAAAAAATGAGAACGTTCATTTATGAAAGTTGCGCTTGCCCGGTCGGGTCAGCGTCAGTAATTTTCAGTTGGCCTGACACTGTCATGTACTGTAGTGGTCCTGGGCCATCGTGCCACTGATAATGTAGTCATACCACATTTTGTGAGCTCTCCGTAAACGGTTTGAAGATGGCGAATTTATTCACGTTACATTGCTCTGCATGTTTTGAAATGAGAAAAATTGGGCAGACAACCAGCTTCCACCACTTTGTATTTTTATTTCCGTGCACAGCATATCTTCTGTGTATGGAAACATCCTTGTTAGGATTTAGTGACGGCAGCAATTGTGGAAGCAGAGAGGTGTTTATTGGCCATCATGTGACCTTAAGAAGGTGGTCAAAACAGGAAGTGTGATGGGTATTAGCAGTGACGCGGCGCAGCTTGTCGTTTAAACGGCATTTGAAGAAGCGCATTTTTGAAAAAGACTTTGTCACTGTCTGCTGGCTCACTTCTGCTCTGTGCTTACAAATATAATACGATTACATTTTGGCCGTAAACATTGGATTCGATGCCCATTAGGTTGTGCATGCACGCTCCATCCCTCCTCCCAACCTTCTCGCCACCACCGCTGTCGCCGTTGACTCGGAGGCGAATGTGACTCAAACCGCCGCCATCATTATATTCACACACCAATCAGCATTTTGCGATCGCGAATCGCTCGCTTTGATGTTCGCTACAGTACACCGCATTATCCGTTTTGCCATCCACGGCCCACACGTTATCTAACTGGCCTACAATGCTAATCAGCCAAGAGAATCTTGAGCGAGCGTGGGGCCACCAAAGCGAAATATACGAAGGAAGAAAATGAAGGGGTGGCATCACGTGCGCACATCATCACCGTCGCACTTTCCTTCCCTGAGAGAACTTGCATTGAATGTACGCGTTCCTTCACAATTTTAGTTGTGAAAAAAAAACCTAAATGACCTATGATACTATTTTCTCCTGTTGCATTTTTGATGGGAATGTTCAGCCCTTCACTAGACCAATTGCCACTCTCCCGAACAACCAATCAGAGGGTCCATCCATCCATTTTCTATGATGTTAATGTGAAATAGTTGCTGCAGCGAGGGTTACTTATTGATAATTCATTATTATGTGTATGGCTGTAGAGCAGAACTCCTCAATGAATCATTAAAGATGTCCGTTTTTAGGAAAATCTCTCAGGCCGAGGTCCAGAATATCATACGTTTTAGAATGCATTAGAGTTCTTAACCAACTAGCCTGTTCTGCTTCTGTTGTTTGCCCTCCTGGCACACATCCATTTGCTCCACTCGAAATTGATTGTCTGACTAACTAACGTGGAAGGATCTCGAATGCACCCAATTGGTACTATCCTGTGTGCTTACATTTACCCATGTAATAAGCATAAAAGATACCAAAAAGTTCCACAGGTTAAAATAAGACCACTGTGAACGCTCTAAAAGTTGCGCGGGTAAAAAACAAAACAAAACATCACGTTAAACCCTCTAAAAGTTGCCCGAAAGCATCTCATAAAATCCACAAACGGCTGCGCAAGTAAAAGGTTAGAATAGGACCAGACAATAAAAGTTGTGCAAGATAAAAATACGACAAAAAATGTCAACAGTGGCTCAGTTGCCCCCGAAAATACCCTAGCTGTTACGCAGGTCAAAATAAAACTACTTTACCATCTCCCAAATTGCAAAAGTAAAAATAAAACTCCCGTAAAACCATAATACGACAAATGTTGGCTTTCTCAATAGAACAAGGCTGACTTTGATGGAGAAATATTCATGTAACTGCATGTTTGTCATTGTGGTTGTTGTTTGCAACGGTGCACAACTGCGCTGAATCGCACTGGGAGCTATTAGTGATATTTTGGTCATCTTATGTAGTTGTTCTCGGTATGGTGGCCGAAGCGCAGGCGCTTTCTGCCGATTGTCATGCAGTCGGCTGAGGCGTGATCATTGCCTTCATTTGTGCACCGCCGGCCGCAAAATTCAGCGTCTTTGCCTGATTTTATTGTTGACAGAACTATGATGCCGAGAAAATCAGCTGATGATGCTGACGCTATTGGTCGAAAATGATCATTTGGTTTCATCACGTGACTTTGTGCGGGTTTGAGCGGCAGCGTTCTGATCTTATTGTTGACGTCATCCGCTGACATTCAGCTCATTCAGTTGTCTCGAGTGCCTGACCAATTAATCGACCAGTGTCATCGTCAGCTGAAGTTTAAGCGTAGTTTTTCATGAAACGTTAAATCCTGTTCATAGGCGTGGGCGTGCATGACTGACAGAATGCTCCCTTTTTTGACTAATTAAATTTTAAAGGCCATCATGCCGAAGTCCTTTTTGCTTATTATTATTATTATTATTATTATTGTTATGTTACTTATGTACTCCTTCCACCCACTCACGTGAAAAATGTTCTATGTTGTAAAGTTAAGAAATACTGGACAAAATATTGTCAATATTTTCGCCTGCAACTCATAACTACTTTGTTGTTTGTTCAAAACCAAAAATCTGTTGTTTAAAAAAATAAAATAAATAAATCAGCTGATTAATAGGTCATGTGAATTTTCTGGTGTGGGGAGTGTGGGGGGGGGGGCAAACCTCAAAATTGGCTTCACCCTAACAAAACTCAATCATTTACAGTATGTTCACCTGAAAAAAATCTTTTTAGATTTTGTGGACAAGAAATTTGTAGTATAAGCTAGTTGTGCTCCTGCAACGGCGAGGTGGAGGCTAAAAATGGAAAACACAACAATGAACAGTAAGTACGGTGGAAACTGAGCATTACTTCTTGTGCCACGTGACGACACATTCTATTGGATGTGTACCTAAAGTCACGGTAAAACACGTGTGTATTTTACAGGTAGATCTGTTGTAAAATGAAACTCAAACATCGAGACGACATCACACAATTGTTTGAATGGATCGCATTCAAACAATTCGACAACAATTGTGCATGTTTTCCTATTTCCAACCACTCTTTCTCTCTGTCTCTCTCTCGCGCATGCACGCACGGGCAGTGACGGTAATTGGCAATCATTAGTAAAGCTCCAGACCACGTCCTCCATGACAGTCCGCATCTCTTTTACTCCTACTTGCTCGCTGACATGTAAAGTCTTTTGATTTATTTATTTTTTTTCGT
Source organism: Hippocampus comes (assembly GCF_001891065.2). Taxonomy (NCBI): domain Eukaryota; kingdom Metazoa; phylum Chordata; class Actinopteri; order Syngnathiformes; family Syngnathidae; genus Hippocampus; species Hippocampus comes. The sequence goes on from NW_017805453.1 coordinate 1,319,270, forward strand.
GCGTGTGCGTGCGTGCGTGCGTGTGCGTGTGTGTGTGTGTGTGTGTGTGTGTGTGTGTGTGTGTGTTAGATGAGTCAGTTGAGGTGGGGGAGGGGGGGGGGACACGTCTTCATATGACGAATG
>NW_017805453.1:1322879-1340107 GCF_001891065.2 Hippocampus comes
GGGGGGGGGGACACATCTTCATATGACTAATGATGCGGCCGCCGCTGGTGGCTCCGCTCGGACCCCCGAAGGAAATGAGACGCTTTACCTCGCGTTGCCTCCTTGCCTCCTGCTCAGGGGAAGGAGGCGAGGACCCGAGGCATGTTGTGGAGACGCCAGAGGTGTCCCGGCTGATTGTGGCCTATGAATCATCTTTATCATCGTCCCCACCCCCCCACCGGGTGTGGGTGAGGGTCGTGATGATGCAAATCAGGTGCATCTTTTTGAGCATGACTCATGTGGCCACTTCACTGACAGTTAAGAACACAGATTTTTTTTTTTTTTTTTTTGCTATGTCGGATATACGGTTGCTGTCCTATTTTATGTTTTTAAGGGTCACAAGTAGGTCAGTTGGAACTGATCCCAGCTGACTTACTCTACTCTAGGCAACACCCTAGACTGGTCGCCAGCCAATCGCGGGGCACTTGCAGACAAACAACCATTCACAATTATGGGCAGTTTAAGTTCTTGCAGTTCAGAGCCTAACTTGACAACTTGGGGGACTAGTAAAAAAAGAATGTAGTGATAGTGGTGTCTTGAGATATGATGGACCAAATTTACGAATTTTGGAGACGGTACTGTCGCAGTAAAACTCAATTCAGTTCACTTCACAGCAAGGAGCACTTTGACATTGAGCAAACGTCTCATCCAAAAAAGTCACGCTCGCATCATTGACATCACGAAAGCTTTTGAATGCTCACTTTCCACGTCGCTTGACCTTTTTCGTCACTTCTACTTTAACGTTCTATTGTAAGCGCCGTCTCCATCTTGAAAGATCCTGCCGGCGCTCGAGGAAACCTGCTGGAGTCGATTTCTCGGCTTCATCCCGGCACAATTATTCTCTTTTAAATGAGACAAGATCCGCATCGACATTCGCTGAGGCAGTCAGAACGCGTTTCCTTTATTATTATGATGATGATGATTATTATTATTTCAAAAAAAGATGACACAAGTCTTTGATGTGAAAATGTTTGTCTTTGAACTCGGGAGGAAGATGTATTTTCTAGGGTAAAGAGGTGTGAGAAACGCTGGTGTGTGCAGAAATAAAACACTTTTATTTGATTTATTTATTTATTTATTTCTCCCCCTTTGGAAGGAAAATGGGCTGAATGACGGGAGCACGGGAAGATGATTGTCTTGCTCGGCTGTTATAGCCGAGCAATTTTAGGGTTGTTTTCCCGTCTTTCCTGCTCGCTAGGATAGTTTCAAAATGTCAGTTGATGGGCAAATGGCGGTTTCCTCGCCGCTGGAATTGTCTTCTTATTTCTCTCGCCGAGGAGAAAGCTACGATTAGTATTCATCGAAGGGTGAGAGGCAGGTTGCGCCTTTTCACCAGATGGCAGGGGGAGGGATAGCGTGGCCAGATTAATGCCGTCATCTGGCTGCAGGTGTAACCTGGCGTTCCGGGCTCCAGGCATGCTCGCGTGAGGCCAATGAAGGTCCCTGGGGTTACTCATCTACTGCAACGCTCAATTAAAACCCTCCCGACAAGGAAGGCTTGCTTGTGTGGCAGGATTATAATAGCGATGCAGTTTTATTATAGTTCATCTGAAGTTTGTTTTGACTTTTGTTTTTCAGCCTTAGTTTGAATTTGTTTTCAGATTGGGTTTATTAGGCTTTTGTTTTTTTTTTTTTTTTTTTTTTGCAAAATTTTTTCTTCATGCTTAATGAGTTTGTTCCACTGTCAGGAAGTCAATGTCATGCTTGGCCGATAAAACATTCTTTTGAGCGAACTACCGGGACATCCATTTCGATCATTTCAAATGTCCATTATATTTTATAATATGAATGGTATTTTTCCTCTGCATGGCTATGTTTTATTAAATCGGTTAAAACGTAGGAATCAACGTTTACCTTCACTCACTTACTTACATTGTGATCAATTATATACTGTCAACAGTTAATTGTTGAACCTGCATTATTTTGCACTTCAATTTATTTTGAACAGCGACGAGCGTTTCAGACAATGGATGGGTGACCAAAACTGGTTGCTTCTATTTTGCACATTTGTTCATTTCTTACTAATTAATCCTTTATCAAAGTATGTTGTTTGTGTTTTATTTTGAACTTCCATCCATCCATTTTCCGATCCGTTTATCCTCACAAGGGTCGCGGGGTTGCTGGAGCCAACCCCAGCCGTCTTTGGGCAGTAGGTGGGGGACACCCTGAACCGGTTGCCAGCCAATCGCAGGGCACACAAAGATGAACGACCATCCATGCTCACACTCGCACCTAGGGACAATGTAGAGTATTCAATCAGCCTGCCATGCATGTTTTTGGAATGTGGGAGGAAACCGGAGTACCCGGAGAAAACCCACGCAGGCTTGGGGAGAACATGCAAACTCCACACAGGGAGGCCGGAGCTCTGTGAGGTCAAGGCGCGAACTACTGGCCCACCGGGCCGTCCTATTTTGAACTTCATTCTTTGAATTGCTATCGCAAAAAGACTCTTCTGCCTTTGTTAGAAATAAACGAGAGGTCGATATTTAAAATCAATCTGACATTGGTTTAATAGATGCAGGAAATGTGGTCAAGATTGCACGACTGTCTGTGTCTTATGTGTTGTGTTGTGTTAGTTTGTCATTTTTTGTTAACTGTTCTTTTGATGGGGGCGCGGGCACCTGCAGCGGCTCCTGTTGTCTTGTTGTCTGGTTGAGAGGGAAGAAATTTCGCACATTTGACAATAAAGTTGTACTTGACTTGACTTGAGAAGGTTTATGTATCAGCTCGAGGTACTTTTACTCAAGAGTTGACTACTTGTTCTGGGATCGGTCATAAGAAAAGTGGTATCGAACATCCCAAGTTATTTTCTTCATTTACGTTACTTTGAGTGTCGTCTGTTTGCCAATGTAGTGTCCGTTATAAGTCATAGCAAGGATTTTTAGTTTTGTTTTGGTTCCTCTGGGTCTGTAGCAAATTGCCTTTCGATTGAATACCTTTGGGGTGTCAATGCTGGCAAAAGAAAGGGAATGAGAGTGTTTTTGTTCAGCTATCGGTCAAAGGCAGGAATAATTGGCTCAATGGGATCACTGCAACTTGAAGGTGGCCAGAGTAATGACCTGGCCGCCGCTGGACGTGAAACTCCTGCCGGCGAGCCTCACCATATGTCATTAGTGTGCGACCAGCGTCACATTTGATTAAAAAAAAAAAAAAAAGATGTCTCCTTGGCGACATCATGACACGGTTGAAAGGTGGGATCCATTACGGGGCTGTGTCTTGATTCTCCTGTTAGCAAAGAACAGAAAATGAATGAGCGTACGGAGCATTTACCCAAAAGGTGGTTCCAGTGAACCTGGCTGGAAAATAGAATCAAAACTCATTTCCGGCAAGTGATGCAGTTCAGCGTCACGTTTCTAAACTCGGGCGAGTAGGCAGTGTAACGCTTGTAATTAATTCAACAAAATAAGCGCAATGTAAACCAAGGAGTATTCATGGAGAAATTTCAGAATTTTTGCAAGCTTTGTTTAAAGGAGACATGTTATGAAAAAAAAATTGAATTGTTTGGATACCAATGGTTGGGTCTGATGTGCCTGTCCACCCAATCAAGGGTGAAATTAATTTTGTGGCCGGTTTATTTCCCAAAATGTGTCTGAGCAAGCTTTTCTGAATTTTGTGACTGTAGATTGTGACGTGTGGCAAATTTACGTAATGCCCCCCGGAATTGAGTTCTGATGCCCTTGACTTGCCAGTTTCAAAGTGTCAGGATGAGTCTTAGTAGTAGGGCTCGACTAATATTGAGGGGTTTTTTTGTTTGTTTTTTTGGAGGCCGCAATCAATTCCGATATTTTTCCGTACAAAATTTTGATAACCGACTTAATGGCTGATTAATTAAAAAAAAAAAAAAAAAAAGTTTTTTTTTTTTTGGTCCCCTAACGCTTACAACAATAAAGATGTGAATTAAGACAGAACAATACACTCTTTAACAATAATTTGTCCCTGTTTAACTTTACAACAGAGAGAAAATGGGGGAAAAAAATCAGCCGACAGAGTAAGTGCACCAAGTGGTATGCCCACACAGTCACGATTAATAGCAGGTTTTTTTATTTTTCAGACAGCAAAAAGTGTAGGAAAGGACGAAAAAAAGTCATGGAAGTGCAAAGCTGTCCTGATAACAATATTGGTCCCAATAAAAAAATCCCTAACACACTCCAATAAAGCTAATCCGCGTGTCCACATCAGTGATTCAGACCTTAGAATAGGATTAGTTCCGCCACAGTATGAAGATTATTTTAATTATCGCTTGATCCATTTTTTTTTTTTCAGGCAAGTCAGATTAGCTGTGCCTAGGATTTTCTCTCCATCGCCGCTTATTTTTCTCACCTGCGCCTTTTAGCCGCACTACTCACAACTTCGAAACTTGAACACAGTCCACTCAAGGACGCTGGTTGACCAAAGATATGTTTTAAGACATTGAAAATAATAAAGATGGGGAAACCCAAAGCCTGTCTTGAAACCTTACTTTGAAGCCCTAATCCCTGCCTGAATGCCTTACCTTTGCCAGAAACCTCAATTTGAAATGCTAGCCCTGACTAGAAGGCTTAATTTGAAACCAAAATCCAGGTTTGAAACCAGTTTCAAGTGAAATCTTAACCCAGTCTTGAAACCCTCTTAAAGCGTAACAAATTGCTTTTGGCACTTACTGTTGGTTTGCTGTTGTGTTATGTTCGACGCCACAAAAAGAATCACAGTATGTGGTTACCTCCAACTCTTTGTTGTTAAAAAGTGGATCTTCTATGCATTTCTGTATATTGTTTCCAGTAAAAAAAACAGACATTTGCACATATGTCTTATTATTTAAAAACTTATTTAAAAAGGTAATTTTATCTTACATCTGGTCAGGAAGCGCACTTATGTGGTACTGATGAAAGCCGTGGCTTCTCCCATCCCTGATATAAATGCAGTAACAGGTGGACAAATCCAAGAGCTCCATTGGTACTTTTTACTATTTAGCTGGAATGAAGTGAAGCCACTGGCGTATGACATTGAATACTGCGCACAAGCGGTCCGACCATACGGTATTGATTTATTTATTTATTTATTTTGCTTATTTGTATTTCCAGCCAAGAGGTTTGCCGGTATGCTGATTTGGTCGTCTAAATTGCTATGGTGAACACAGCTGCTTCTAGGAGAGCTGTTCACACCCGATAAGAGCCGTAACCATGGTACCTGCCGCAGATGTCATGTCTCCTTCGTTTCTAATGTTCATCTCTATACCATCAACTCGCTCCGGTATTAAGTTTGCCATCAGATGCGGGGATTTGGCTGCGTGCTCTTCCACCTGCTTGCCATTGTTGAAGCGTTCTGATGATGTCACAACAATGGTGCCTTGAGATGCGAGTGACCCAACGTACACATTCTTTTGATTTGATTTGCGAACATAAAACGCCGAACTTAAAGCTGTTTATTGCTACTCCCAGCTGAAGTTTACTGTCAATTACACCTCATGTATACAAAAAAACCCCCAAAACAAAACGATACGTAGCTGAGTATTTCACTTTGCTAACTTATCTCTAATGCTAAATGGCATCTATGTTGCTGTGATACAACCAGGGCCGCATATAAGCAGTGTGCAGGTGCATATGAGTAGTGAAAACATTTATGTGCGTGCCAGATTCAATTGCCTAAGTGTGCATTTCTTAGGCCAGAGAGTCTTAGTTATTTCGGTCAGAAAAGAAAAAAAAAACAAAAAGCTGATGGTCAGAGGAGATGGGCCAGACTGGTTGGTTGGACTGATAGAAAGCCAACAGTTGTCTCGTTAGGTGCCAGCTATCAAGAAGCATCTGTGAATGCATAAACAGGTTGAAGACAGAATCAAAAACAGGAAGTGTGGGTGTCCTTCTCTGCTAAGAACAAGAAAGTGAGACTTCAATTTGCACAGGTTCTACGGAGAAATTGGAAAAGAAAAAAAAAACATTATCGGATCTGATCAATTGGATGTTAGGCTATAACTTCTCTGATAACAAACATTCAGGCTTAGGCTGAACAATCGAATTCAAATCGACTTCATAAAATAGTAAAAGTCTGCAATTTTAGAAGAAAAAAAAGCTATATTTGGTCGGTCAGTAGGCCTTATTATTTATGACTTGCTGACTTATGTGCATATGCCGAACTTCTTTGGTAGCATTTTGTGAAGTTGTCCTTGTGAACACTTAAAACACTCTAAGTCGGTGTTTTTAGTAACTTAAGAACTGTAATTGAAGATCAAATGAAAACCGTCTTTTGTATTAATTCGTTTGTTTACCAATGAGGACACAAGACCAAAAAATGTCTGTATAATACACCTGATTTGATTTATGATACAGATTAGTTTAATAATAATTAATTGTTTAAAGAATACATGGGAAGAGGACCTTGAAAAAATAATCGCATTTTTGATCGCGGTTGAATTAATGAGAAAAGAAATGGCAGTTTGATTATTTTTCAAAATCGTTCAGCCCTAAATCAGGCATTCATGCTAATTACACTTACACCGAAATGTTAGCTTGTAAAAAAAAAAAAAATTGAAATCAATAGAACATCCAGCAATGAAAACTTGACGCAGCTCCAAGAATGTGTCATTATGCTCATTTCTTAAAAAAAAAAAAAAAAAAAGGTTCCCATTATCATACTCTTGCAAGTTGTAAGTGATCAGACCATTTGTGGCGGTTTAACGGGATTTAGGTGTCCTTCATTATTCATCTGTTGGCTGTCACGCAGGCTAATTACCCAAACGAAGACCAACATGGAGACACTTTTGAGTCAAATCCCACAGCGGAGATGAGCGGCATGCCTTTAATCTTCTTCCAATCAACCGAGTGTCAATGCAAGTAGCTTGAAATGAGAAGACAAGCTCGTCTCGTTTCAATCAAACGAGAAAGACGTGAAAAAAAGACGTGAAAGGATCGGACTGTGTTTAGTTTTGAAGCAGAAGTGACGTCGCTTTGGGACAGAAACATGCTCTTTTCTGAGGACTGGATGATGATAAAATAAAAAAATAAAAAAAGAACAATTCCTTCTTGTCTCTGGGAAATGAATAGACATGAGTTTCCTAATATGCAGTTTCACGTGACTCATTAGTGTGTCGTGTCCCTGATTCAATTGGGAGTGTTTATCACTGACCACGCATGCTTTTTATAAAAGGCAAATGTTTGTAACATGACTCGGTTCTGTCAGGAAAATGCAAAATAACACTGGGAAACAGAAAGCGGTGACATCGAATGACATTGCTTTGCCTTGGGTCCTTTGAAAAGCACTTTATAAATCTGAGTTATTATTGTTGTTATTATTTTGGTCTTGTTGCTTTTTGCTTTACATTCCTTTGTCCTCTGTGATATGGTATGCTTTAGATCAGGGGTGTCAAACTCATTTGACATTGTGGGCCACATACGGCCTCGGAAGATGTCAAGTGGGCCGGACCATTAAAATTACATCACACTCTGCTATAAATAACCAAAATATCATGTATTTCCTTTTTTGGCAAAAGCTTGTCGCTTCTCGGCACATACAAGTTCAGCCGCCTACATCATGCATCGCTTAACAAAGTCACCGTCGGAATACGGCTTTGATGCTAATGCTATTTCGCGAGCAATTAGGTAGCTGGCTTTTACTGCTGTGTTGGGTCTGTCTCAGTGACAGACTGAGACTGCTGTTGCCTTCTTCTCTGATCAAAACAATGTTGTTTTCTACTCTGAGCAAAACAATGTCCCTCCCTAGCGGATGATCCATAAATTGCAGCTTATTAAAAATATTCATTCCGTGTCTTTTATGTATTTTTTTTTCACTTTTAAATTATCCTGCGGGCCTGATAAAACCTCCTTGGGGGCCAATTCTGGCCCGCACGCCGTATGTTTGACATCCCTGCTTTAGATTATAAAATGCTCATTTCCCTCCTTTCGTTTCCAAAACATTTTTCCGGTCTGAAATAATGCAAATGAACTCGTGTTCATGACACAAGCTTTCTCGATACAGAAAACCTCTAAAGTCGATATTGTAATGAAAAGGTTTTTGAGTGTAGTCGCTGATGGTGTCGTGGTACACTCGCCTGACTTGTGTGTGGGCAGCGTAGGATCGGCTCGCACTCAGTGACGGTGTGGATGTGGGTGTGAGTGGTTGTTGTGTAAATTTTTTTTTTTATTACTATCATATTTTATTAATTGGATTCTTAACATTGTGCCTGGAGCACATTTACCTCACAGTTCTGGGTTTGAATCATAGACTTTATGCACCAGATCACCTGCAGCCTTTATGAGCACAATTGTTTTAGAAAATAAATGAATGGATTTGTTTGAGGCAAATTTTTCCTGAAACTTTGGGTGATGTTGGACTTTCTGCAGCTTCCACTTTATTTCAAATCTATGTTGGTGATATATAAAGGCCTGAACTCATAATCATTCATCAGTCATTGACCAAATATGTCTGGACACTATTGTGATGATGCAATAATTGCTGTATATCATTCCTTTCACACTTCAGCCATCCTGACTGTCCATGCGCAGGAGCAGTCTTGTTTGTGCCACGATAGATGAGCTACCGTGTCAAAGAGCCGTGGTCGTGTTATGAAGTCGCCTTGTCTGCCCTCCCCTCCCCTGCAAATGCCAGCTTGTGCTGATAATGAGATTAGAGGCTTCTTAGTCACCTGGCCTTAGAAATAGACATAATTTTTTCCGCCAGGTCGCTTCATCAGGACGTTACTACGGTCTGTGATTGTGACCAAGAGGCTGCCCGGTTCATAAAGAAATCCGCCAAAAAATGTCTTTTTTTTTGTTTTTGGGAAAACTGCAATAATCTTTTTAGAACCCACTGAACACTGGCGACGAATGAGCTTTGCAGATACGTTTATCTCAATCACCTCCTCCGCAGCAACAACGGCACGTGAAGAATGGGTTAAAAAGAAAGACTTTCGCCTCCATTGGTGGCTTCATCCAGCCCCACTAATCAGCGCTCTGTGGAAATGTGGTAGAATTAAAGGCTTAACCCCTTTGCAGCCAACTGGCTCCAAAGATCTTAACACAATCACGGCTTTAGGGAAGGCAATTTAATACGTATTGCAACGCTCTGGGTCACACAGTGTCACGCTGGAGGAAATCCGGCCATTCCCCTTAGCTTTGATGGTTTACGCAGTCAAGATGTCCCCTTTGTAAACATGAATGAATGTATACAAGGAAGAAAACTGCCTTTGTGCCAGGGTCATGGTTTTGAAAATTTAGATTTAAATTCGGACCCTTCAGTGTTGTGTTACTAATCTAAAAGCTGGAAATGAATAATTGACTAAAAGCTGATGCAGCTTTTGATGTATATCTGATTAATACAGTTTTTTTTCTGGACACTCACTGTACACATCTTAACTCATTCAATCCCAGCCATTTTCACTGGAGCAACCCCCTCAATCCCAGCGTTTTACTGGATTTTGACTGATCTTGCAAGGCCCACAGAATATTTGCTTCTAATGCTATATAAACATGGAGCCTACCATATAAATAAAGTTTGGACTCTCTTCCTTCAGCAGAAAAAAAAAATGGTTTCTATCTTTTACCATTCTTCAGCAATCGACATTACAAAATGGTGAAGTTTCATGAAAATGGCGATTCCTGGGCAAAAAAACTGAGAAAAAGAGTTTTTTGTAAAGGCATGCATTTTAAGCACGTGAGGCACCACTGCCACCTACTGGTCGCTTTTTGACATGATTTAAAATGCAAATGGCTTATTCTCATTCACAGATTGCATCAGACTCTCCTCCTCTCCATGATGCAAAAAAAAAAAAAAGACTTAGACGTACAAGTACGTCCTTGGTAGGCGGGGCCTAATTTTAAAAAGATGTACAAGTACGTCTTGTGGAATGAAAGAGTTAATAACGTCAAGCTAGTGGGCTCGCTAGCAATTTAACTTGCTAGCATTTTTATGTATCGAAACCTTCTTTGTGGGCACTCAAGTCCACCGGGCGTAGAAAAAGTAGAAGGGATTGGATTTTTAATGTTGCGCATAAGAGGAACTAGTACTTCTTTATCTAGAAAGTTATTGCACGAGCTAGCTTGTGATCATTTTTTATACATTGACACTTTATGTATTAACACAGGTAAAAGGGAATGGATTTTGATTGTTAGGTAGTTTGCTACACCGAATAATGGTACGTTAGCAAAGGGCAATGTACAAGTGGAGTTTTGCAGATGTTTGTGTCATTTTGTAGATGTTTGGCACTGGACAGCTACCATGTGTCTTTTTCTTGTTGTTTTTCGTGTTCTATGGTGGTAAACAGGAAAGTTTCTGATGTAGGGATGTAATGTGGGCTGTGACCTGCCGCTTACACGATGCTTTGAAATATGGAAATTGGATTATGAATAGAAGGGTCTATTAACAACACCAAAATCCTTGTTTAGAAATAGGTCAACATTGACGCTATGACTGTTCCCCTGTTGCTCATCTAATGTAGAGCCATTGGTTCTGATAAACCTGCATGAGAAGTCATGGATGATAATGTCAAAAAAATATATGTTTTGAGGATAAGTAACAAGCCCACCCGGAGATAAGTGTTTTTACAATCACATCAAATCAGACTTACCCTACTTCGCCACTAACCAGATTGAAACATTGGCTGAATTTCTACATCCAACAGATTAAATGCCAAATCTGTTGCCATTAAGGTGCCAGATTTTTATCAACTTATTGGGCCAGAGAAACGTGCAAAGTAGCTCAAGAGGATTACACAAAAACCAGAATAAAACCTCTTTCATGTGTCTTGGATCATTACGCGGAGACATCACTTGTTCGGCCTCGAGGGAGTCTGCGCCTTAATCCCGGTGCCGAAGGCGAGGCCTGCCTTTAAATGCATTCGCAAAGCGAACCCTTGAGTGGCCTTAAGAGCTTCTACCAACGCATCTATCATGTCAGGCATGTTGCTGCCATCAAATCCTTTTGCTTTTGAAATAATCCATGGCGATTGTGCTACTCTCACCTCTCTAACGGTTGGCAGGCGAGTCACACGGCAACCCTGTTCTGAGAAGCCTTGAAATGATCTGATTCGCTGCGTGGACACAAGTTTATAGTGTGTCGCTTGTCTTTCCAGGAATCATTTTGCGTTCTGAAGATGAGTTCCACTGTCCATTGCACAACAACCCAATTGAACTATGGCGCGCTTGCTGTTCTGATCACAGCCTGTTTGAGCTCCTGCAAGCTCATCATTGTTTCTGTCCTTAAGAGTTTTTACAGCTGTAGAATGGCTAATAAAATGCTTAAGAGTAGCCTTAAGAGTAGCAAATAACCTTGTGAGGCAACTGGTTGCTAGTAAACTCACAGAAGGATGAAGGCAGAGTTTGAGTTATAACCTAGCTGAGCCTCGGTGGGGGTTTCTTAAATTTAAACCATCACCGTCAAACCGTATGTGTATGCCATCTCACAATTCAATTTGGCCAAGATTGGCAATAGTTGTCGGTCAAAATGTTCGTATCAGGTCCGGTACTTTTAAGGAGATTGCGCCAGATGTCCCCAAGCCACAAAGCTTGAAACTAAAGACAGCTTCCCATTTATCAAAATGTTTTACTTGTGTCGCAAAACTAAGTAGCAATCATGAATGCAGCCCTTGGGGAATCTGTCAGTAAATGTTTCCTAAACTTTGAAAATAATTGTCTGACTCTGAGGTACCACCAGTTGGGAACCAAGTTCCGGTCTTAAAACAATCTTCAAATATGGCTTCCTGACACCTGTCGTTGTCAATAATGTCGCCTGGATTCACCATCTCTGCTGTTGCCCCCCCCATGCCTCATTTCACACATTTTGGGAGTTTCACATGCACTACACTAATTTGTAAGACTGCATTTTCACACTAAGAAAGCCACTCATTAAAAACTGGCCTGAGACCAACATCATCATCATTGGACTTCTCCGCGCATTTGTTGGCACAACGGCTGTGACAGTCATTTTCAGCGTGAAGCACAGAAGAGAAGGGTGAGAACTCAAGCCCGCGGCGAGCGAGTGGATGACATTAGCAGACAAGACAGCTTCTCATGCATCGGTCTGTCAAGATGGTAGCCTACAATCCTCGGGTCTGCACTCAACCCCCAACCCCCACCCACACACACACACACACACACACACACACACACACACACATACCCCCCCCCAAAAAAAAACTCCAGACATGTTTGAACATTCAAACATTCGTTTTGAGAAGAAATGGCACTTGTCAGTGTGCCAGATTCACCTCCATGCCCTTGTAGCACTTCGGGGGGAAGTAGAGAGGAGAAAAATGCAAGAGATTTGGTCGGGATTTGATTCCTATTCCCTCACTTTTTTTTTTTTCCCTACTAAGTTCATCTCTCTCTCCTGTCCCCCCAGTGCAAAAGTGCTTGATCCACAAAGTTGGTCGCGAAACCCATTGTAGACCCGCATCACCGACACAAGTTCTTAATAAGAACTTGATACACCACTGTCTTGTTGTCACTATGCCTGGAATTAGTTTGGGCTTCGACTTAAGTACATTATCCCTCCTTGACTGACTTGATCGTCAGAGCATCCGACGACAGGAAACCATTAGTAGAATGAATCTGCTGTCATTGCCGTTGAGATAGTCGTCATCACCATCGCAGAGTTGGCTCACATCAGACCGCGCGTCCTGGCTCAGCAGTCCTGGCTCAGCTCTCCTGAGACAACCATCCTGATGGCACACAACCACGCCCCCGGGCGTCATCTTTTTCAGATCAACTTCTTGTGTCATCTCCCATCAGGGAATGCGGCTCTGACTGGAGTACTCCGGGATGGGAGAGTGTCGCATGTATCACACACACATAAATGCCAGCCACTGGCACTCGCTCTCCCTGAGCAGCGGATCACCTCGAGTATCCGGGACTTCCACCACTCTTCTGGTGCCTCATGTGATGTTCTCCCTTTTATGTTGATTACATTTGATATTAGTTTGAAAATTGGGGTTAGAAGCTTTGACAGGGACACTGCTAGCCGTGTTTGTTGAGCTGTCATATGCTCAATAAATCCCGATCAAGTGTATGTTTCCACTCTAGGGTGTTGGCTGGATGGCGAAAGCCGCATAAGCTACACAAATAGTGTCAAAGGCCCCAGATTTCCCAGAAAACTGAGCAATGCAGCATTCTCACACCATCTGTGAACACCTCCGATTTCATGACCTTCCTCTCACTCTCAAAATTCCTGGGATTAAAAAAATATATATTTGTAGGTTCAAAAACAGTCTAGCTTCACCATATCAAAGAAGACCGTGCCATACAAATCTGATCTGATCAGTGACCCCCAAAAAGCATGTTGAAAAATAGTTTGGTTTGAAATTTTTTGGGACCCTTCACTGTGTGAATATGAGCTATTTGTATTAAACCAAATTTGGCTGCTTGGTCGAAACACAGCCGGACGAACTGTGACCCATCCAGTCTGTTGATTGTGCTGATTTTTAAGACCAGTGACTTTTTAACTCCTCCTGCCGAGGCGGATTGCATGTCTTGACTTGCAGTCGAATGCCTCTTGACTGTCACTCACGTTGCCCCCCCCCCTCCCGAGTGCGAGCGACCCAATTTCCTTGATCAGGTGAGCTGCCATCTTGCTGTATAACAGTGTCTTTAGGGCAGTCTTTTTTTTATTTTTTTTTACCAATGACCCAATTTGAAGCAGGCGAGACATCTCCTCTGTCTCTGGCAGTGTGTTCACGTTGAGTGAGAGCTGTTACCACAAGACGTGGCATGAGGCAAAAAGAGCTGAGGGGGAAGAAAATTGAGGTCTAGCAGTGTGTGCGAGCCGACTGGTATCCTAAACTTTTTTGGGGCGGTCGCCAGCATACTTAACGCAAGCTCCAGAGCAATTGGTTTGTGTAGCAGACACCTCACTTGACTTAACGTTGTTAAAGTGTGTGTTGGGGGGGTATAATAGACTTCAGGTTGGGGGAAGGAAAAGGTTTTAAAGGCAGCGGATCTTTCCCACACTTTCCTGATTGGCCACTTGCACTCTCGAATCAAGGCAAAAGCAGGAATAGAAGGGTTGAAGATGAATATGATGGACTGCGATCTTGTCGTTTTGGCCTCCCTGCCTGTGGTGTGACGGTTTGTTTGCTGAAGACGGGAGGTGTTGACTAAGCTTGTCAAAGGCTCTGTGGAAGGTGATGCTTTTTGGTGGTGGTGGGGGGGGGTGGTTTGTTAGTTTTTTGTTTTTGTTTGTTTTTTTTTGTTCAGGGTGAACAAGGCAACAATGTCTGCCTGTAAACAAGAGGAGAAATACTCTTTGTCAAGGCTGCCAACTTCTCTGAAAACATTGGAGTGAGATTTGACGCAAATGGCGTGTTGTGTAATTGGCCAAATAAATGTATTTTTGTGCTTGCAATTAATAAGCAATTGCTTTTCAACAACAGACCATGCAGATCAGACTTTTTATCTTTGACAAGGTTGACACTGATGTTCCCTCTAATTTTCCATGTGAAGTTTGAGTAAGAGACTCCCATTACTCCATATGGGATACAGTACTAGCATGCACTGATAAGTGTTTTCAGTTGGGGGGGGACAACATAAGTTGTCAGTAACAATGGCAACGTACAAGGCCCTTGGATAGGAAAGTTGTCATTTAATAAACCAGGAAAATATCTTGTCACCTGACGTCTAAAACGTAAGAAACAGCCTCATTTAAGGGGCTTGGAAACTACGTCCTTCCTGAATGGAGCGATGCGCATGTCGCCTGCAGCATCTTGTCAGTGGTGAGTGTGAGTATATGTGTGAGTGTATGTGTGAAAACGTCTGCTTCAAACTATACTGGAACAACCGAGCGTGCCTCCTCGGCCGCGCCACTGATCCTGTAAGGAAAGTGGGAATGGTGTGGTGTGCTGTTCGTAGATTAAACGAGGGTGGAAATGAAGCAATCAGTGTGGAAATGTAGCGTGTGCGCGTGGTGTGCGCCAACGTCACCGTGTGCTCTGAGCGTAGTGCGGAATTGATTGCACGCAGCTAAGAGGGAACATTGGTTGATACCTACGCTGTAATTTCACTTGTCTGGTGTGTACTGCTGTTATGTGATTGCCTTCTTCTCTTGGGCATCGTGAAAATATCAAATGCATTCAAATCACCTTCTGGACAAATTTCAAGTTCAAAAAAATGGAACATAATTTATTCACCACAGACCTCTGCACAGATCAAAGAATCCAAATTTATTGTCTCGATAATGATCATCTGTGTATAATATCACATTCGGATTTTTTTGAAGAGCATGAAAAAGAGCTTTCTCACTAGCTAATTATTTCATAAAAAGACACCCCAAAACTCTTGAGACAGACCAGAAATGTTGATGTCTTTTTCGATGCATAAAATATGTATTCGTTGAATGTTCAGAAATGTTTCAGTGTATGTTCACCTTCTATCTCTTTGAAAGAAATGCTACATGCACAGCATTTCGTACATAGTAGTTGGTCGTTGTTGGGGAGAGAGTGGCCTTTCTCTCCCTCCGCATGTTCGTTAATTTTGGATGATGAGGATGTTGGTTATCCAAATACAGGCTGGAGACGATGAACAGTACCTTCAAAGGTTTTATTTTTCTTTTCTGCAGTTTACGAATCGATTCGGGCTCCTGAGAGTTTCAGATTTCGTCAGGAAGCCCAGAAAAAATACAGTCATGAGAATATATAGAGACAGTATGATAATGAGAGGCGGGGAGTTACGCCTCCATGCAAATCCCGGAAACAAAGAAGGGTCGATGCAATCCGATCTTGGCATGTTGGGAAAGTCCAGACCTCTCCCCTGTGCGTAAATCTTGAGATAAGAGTCCCACCCCGGGGGATCTTGACGGCCTTCAGGGACTCTCCTGAGGTGGGGGTCAAGGGGCGCTAAAGGTGTTTGTAATCACACTAAGCAGGAAATACCTTCAACAGCATTCTACATCCTTTGTTTCAAGTGTTTGAACAGAACCAACAACGGAGAGGCGCTAAAAAAAAATCACAGTAAGGAATAGATTCCTTAACATCATTCATTAACATTGCAAAATGTCAGCGGTCACCAATAGGATATCACCAAGCGCCCTTCAAGCTGCAAGACGGCGGCTCGAAGCATCCTTCAATACCGCGCACTAAATGCTGAAGCGGCTCGCTGCAGGGCCGCTGTCGGTCCGCCTGACCCTGCGCTGAGGCCTCGCTGCCAAAAGAACATTTTCCCTACAGGGATCAATAAAGCGTCCCATTAGTCGGCTAATGTACAACAGGGGAGCGTGAGCGGCATTACCTGCGCAAATAGCCATGCTAATCATGCCCGTGATTTGTGAGCGTGCCTAACACATGAGTGCGGCTCCCGCTCTGCACTAAATGTCACACGGGCTGCGTGCGACGGTTGGCAACTGCTGCAGAGGCGCATTGAGCTGGTGGACTGAGAACCACTTCAATTTATTCAAATGGCATTTAAAATCACATGTAAAAATCCACAAAGCCTCGACACCTTTGCTTTGTCCTGCTTGGTGGATTCGATTTTCAGTCCACCTCTCTATACTGACAAGTACCTGGCTACAAAAGAAAAAATCGTAACCATTGTGGGACTGTAGATATATTGATAATTATACAGGCGAGATGGATCACGATATCATTAAGGGTAAGTCGCTGGGGAAATATGTCATGTGTGTGTGAATTGGCTCTCTTAATGTGTCCCTGCACTTGAAGAGTCCAGACGCTTCTTCGTTTTCATGAAAAATTGACGTCTTAATGGCTTGTATACAAATAGTGGTCTAAATTCAAAAACTCAGTAAATCTTTAGTTGTCTACCTATTTCTAAAAATAACACCACTGTTACGTAACAGTACGGCTGATTTACATAATAACCACCCTAAAAAGAGTTTCTTCTCCAGTGATATCATCAGCGAGGCTTAGCGAAGAAACAAAGCCACTTTCAAGCGGGTCACACTGTGTGAAACACTGTCTGTCAGTGTGATTAATTTAAGACACCTGAGAGCTTTTTCAAATGGTGTTTAAAAAAAAAAAATGCGCGTTTAAAATATGGGCCTTCCTCGATGATGGACCAAGGGGGGGTCACTTCATACGTGCAGTGCAAATTAGGCCCATCACTGCTTTGCTTGAGTCACTTTGAAGATTTAAATTTCAATTTTTATTTCATAACCACATTTCCAACTTAGCAGGTGTGTCGTTTTAAGTAGTATCTCTCAAGACTCCGCTTTTTCAATCATCAACCTCTTTAATCCACTTTTGCATGTGCTCGCTCTCTCTCTCTCTCTCTCTCTCTCTC
>NW_017805453.1:1340172-1381088 GCF_001891065.2 Hippocampus comes
TATATATATATGTATGTTGATATGTTTCGGAAGCACTGTAAGCATCAGGGTTGTATAATCAGAGTTACTGGTAATATGATGTAATGGCATAAAAGGAAAAAGGGCTAAATTCAATCCCAGTCATCTGGCTACTTCACTGTATTGTCAGTCTTCAATTCCATTGGTCGTTCAGATCATCTGTGGTGACAAGATGCAATACATTGCAATATTGACGTACTGTATGTGGACTTTGACGCTGTAATTTCCATGTATTCCACCCAAGCCCCTCCTCCACAATCAACTTTGGAGGTATTGGATTACTTGGTTCGGCATGGGCAGATTATATCACAGATCATCCTATGAGTTCTCTCTGATGAAGTCCCAGTGGAAAGCTGAAATCAGATCATTCTACTTGTTAATTACCAGTAGCAGCGCAATAAAGCCTCGGCGTCCCACTGCATGCAGCCAAATGAATGCGATGTGGCCGGTTCATTGGGTGTGGCCTTGTTAAAGCAGCCGAGCGGCGCGCTAATGCTTTATAAATATCTTCTTCCAAGACGCTAGGCGGCTGGTTGTGGACTCTGTTGTCGGGTAACATTGCAGGCCTATTTAAGTCTCTGCGTCTTTCATTGCTTGCCCGAAAGCTGGCGAGGTAGGTCAATGTGGGAATGATGGACAGCTGGGATAAAGAGGCCGCTGGCAGCCGCCGGTTCGAGCCCGGCTGACCATCGCTACTTCCAAATTTACTAGCATCGGTGTTGAGAGTACAGTAGCAATCTACTATTGGCGCGGGATAGTAACCCAGCCCTGCCACAAATAAAACCGTGAATAATTGCTCCCGCAACTCCCCCTCAAAGAAGTTTAGTATTGTTATTACAGTGATGTCTGCAGTTGTGCTTCTCTTTCTGGTGTGCCCGCTTTGACCACCTGGGTCCAGTATAAAACTGACGGATGTACTGTTGTTCATTGACATGTCTGAACTCCTTTCAGCTCAACAGCATGGCACTAACAAGTTTGTCACTAAGTTTGTCTATGCAGAGGATAAAGAATATTTGACTGAGTACTGTGATATGTCCGCCTCCATGTTTGCGGGACTTTTTGTGTTCTGTTCGTTGCTTAAAGAATTGGAGCACAGCACCGTACATGCTATTTAACATTAGCATTAAGTTAGCTATGTAGTTGTTGTACATACAACAGGTGAAATTGTTTGTTTCATGTTGAGCTTGGCAGTAAACTTAACTTAGTCAGCATAAAGTCTCTTTTTTGAAGAAGAAGAAGAAGACGAATCTGCCTAATTGCTACATTTGGTGAAGTGAGTTTAGTCACCGTGTATGAGCTGGAGCAAAGGCTGTTTCACGTGATATTTGCAAGTCATTTTGTATCTGACAAAAACAATGCAGAGCTCAAGAATAAACTGTTCAATGTGCCCGGATGAATGGGCATGAGGCTAAGATCGTAGTTTTGAGTAGTTGAGTTTGTGGTTGTTGAAAAATAAAAAAATGTTGAAATAACCATTTTATTAATCACAATTCCACTAGCAGTCAAAAGAATTGCGATTATTAGTTTTTTTTGTCCATAATCGCTGGATCCTGCCCCAGATGACTTTGGCCGAGAGGTGGACTACACCCTGGACGAGTCATCAGCCAATCGCAGGGTACAAATAAACAAACAATCATTTACATTCACACCTAAGAAAGTACAATGTCATATTACAGAATTCCACATTTGTTTCAGTGGCACAAGGTGAAGTAAAATGTTTCGGAGACAGTCATATTGTCATGACTAATGACTGCACTACATAATAGATGACATTTAAAAGTAGATTACCCACCACTGACAAGCACGCATTCGATTCTCAAACTTGCACACTCCAGCAAAGTTGGGCTACAATAGCAGTTCTTTGTTTTCCCCCCACATAAACACCTACATCCCCAGCGTGTGCTATTTGCATGTGATCAAAGCATCAGCCCACTTTCCCCATGCTCTTCCTCAAACCCAACACACTCGCTGCTCCCCGCCCACCCCCAGAAGAAACCCTCCCCACCTTCCCCCGCGCCCATTCCCCATTTGTCTGTCTTGTGTTTCATGTTTGCATCAGCTCTGCGGGCATTGCGTTAAATGTGTTTGCTTGTCAAAAGGCGCTAAGAGACACGCCAGGCATCCGGCATCACACACACCCTCGCACATGCCGCCACTGCCACTTCTGCACCATCACGCTTGTAAATAAAGATTGCAGGAAAGGTGAAGGACAAAGCAAGAGGACGGGCCCGTGTACTCTATGGTGGAGTAAATAATGGGATAATAATGAGGCGCTCTTGATGAAGATGGAGGCAGTAATGTCTCAAATGACTTCATGTTCCTGCGCTATAAATAGTTGGTGTAAATAGTTGCATTTGTGTTATACAGAATTAATGCGTTATGACAAGAAATCTACGTATTTCCCATGCTGGGTGCTCTGCCCCAATTAAGCTGATTCATTTAGATTAAACTCTTCCTTCAAATGGGCGCCTCCTTTTTCCCCATCAAGGTGGACGGACGCTGGTGTTCACACCTGGGCATGAAATAGGAAACTGAAAGCCCATTTGAATTCATTTGCTAACAACTCAACAGCGGCAGAGTACCACATGTTGAAAATGTATTAGAGGCGTTAAAATGCTTTTCTGCTGACAAGCTGTCGCTTCATATATATATTTTTAACTTGTTACGATGAGCCAGCTTTAGTTACCCCGCAGCTCGAGTCAATTAAAGGGGAAATAAAAAATGTTTCCTGACAATATTATGTTCTATGTGGCCCCACTTATTTGAACACGCTATTCTGATTAATGTTACGTTTGTGGAATATGAATTAAGCACCAAAACACACCCATTTTTAATTCATATCAGGGGGCGGCCATTTTGTCACTTGCTGCCAACTGAAGATGACATCACAGTTGCTCGGGGCTCATTTAATGAACAATTATTAATCAGTATATAATTTTTAGACTAGGCTGTCTGCATAGAAGATATTATTGTAAAAAATAAGTCTTTGACTTGACCTCCCCTTCAAGGTACTCTTACGCCATGTCACTAATGCACTTTGAGATTGAACCGGACGAATACACACAAACAACAAATAGAAAATGAGAATACTTGAGAATACAAGCAGACACTCACACTGAGACAAACCTAACTCCTGCTTCTGACATCACTCGCTAGGCCACGCCCCCAAAGGCACACATCACACGCACACAAACATACACACATGCTAGAAAGCGTGTGCACTTGAATTTCAGTTTCATTCCACTTTGTAATATTCTACTTTATGTTGTAACACCATTTATACTGTAGAACGTAGGGCTGTAACTAAGGACTCTTAAAGTAATCAATGAAAAGAATACAAGAAAACTAATTTTAATTTTAATCCCTTTTTTTTTTTCAAAACCAGGACATTATTTCATTTTGACAGTGCAGGTATTTGGATTTCGAGCTCAAGTGTCATTGATTTGATTGATAAAGCAATGACACTGAATTAAATGTTTAAACTGTATGTAATGTTTTCAAGGCTTTCCTTTTTCTTTTTCAATACAAGACAGTAAGATTTGTTAAGTACATTCAGTTGTATTTAGCTTGGTTGGGTTCAAACATGTATTTGCTCTAGGTTCAATTTGATGGATGGAAATCGACACAAATGTTCTCACTCATGTACAGTTGTTGATTACATTAGTTGTGCCTTTTTCTATTTATGGAGCGTCTGCTCTGACCCCAAGCTGTTACAGTGAAGATAATGCTATTTATGATGTTGAGTGTGTACGTGCAAGTTTGTTTATATACTTGAGCACGTGTGAGCATCCTTCACGTATTGTGTGTGTGTGTGTGTGTGTGTGTGTGTGTGTGTGTGTGTGTGTGTGTGTGTGTGGGTGGGCGAGCAGAATCAATTTAAAACACAATCAAAAGTTAAGAGGGATTAAAGCCAGTGTGCCCGATAGTTGAAAATAGCTGCAGAGATTATACTAATGTAATCCAATTTAAAGGCGCCTTCCCCAAATATTTATTATTGAGATGCCATCTGTTTTGAAGCCTGGAGGGTCAGTCCAACATGCCGTTTTGACACCGAACGGGCTATTTTGTTGTCCTATATTCCTCCCTCCATCCTTCCTTTCTGTCAAAATCTTCCAGAATAACCGATTCGCTCTGTCGGGGACTTTTTGTTCTCCTCGGCAAATCTGGAGCGAGTTTTCAGTTTGGTGAAAGTGAAATTTTAAGGTCATCTCGATTTCTGGGGCGCTCTGGTGAAAGATTATAACAAGGCGAAAGGAATTGAATGCTTGAATAATGTATTATCCCATTGTTTGTTTCTGCGTGACGCTTCCTTTACGGGGTCGTCCGAAGACTTAATTCGAACTTCTGTGACATACTTTCATGCACAAAGGCTGCCTTAATGAGGCAAAACGCGGCCTCTGGAAAAAAAAAAGGGCCAGAATGTTGATGTTACACCTTCAGATCACATTGGAGTTCTTTTTTTAGCATTCGTAACTGCCATACAAGTGCACAAAGGAGTTAAGCTCTGTTAATACTAAAATATTAAAAGCCTTCAATTGTGTAGCTACCCATTGCTTTGATGTGTGTGACCTGCAAGTGAGTTTTGTCACATAAATTACAAATCTCACTTTGTGGTAGGGCTGAGTGATTAGAGAAAAGAATTATTCACTGAGTTGAAAACTTAGTATTTATTCAAATACCAAAATTCAACTTATATAATATACTTTGAAAGAACAAAACTAGTAAAATTATCAATCCATCCATCTTCGGAACTGCTTATCATTATTATATATTAAAATAATAAATAAATGAATGGCTGTTACTGTTGTACTCACCTTGGCCACTTTAGGGCAGTGTGGTGCCTGCACTATTAATAGTAATGATAATCGTAATAAGAATAATAAGAAGAATAATAATGCACTGTTAGCATCTGCTAGGCAACTTAGCATAGCATCGATTATCCTTATATGTAGTATATAACAATCAGGGACATGCAATCAGCAAACGGTTTCTTAATTGTTGTCCCGGAGGTCAGGGCTCAACAGTTTGTGCAAAACCTTTGTGTGCCCAGAGGAGTCATTCCTCTACATCTGCGATTGTCATGATAACCCCGCCTCCCGCCCCCTGACATAGTTGGTGCCAGAATCTGGCCCAACAAATAATTGGGGCCATCTTAAGCACCAGTTTCAAGCACCAGAGCTAGAGCTGGAGCCAATTTCAGTGGTGGAAAAATAACGAACTGGTGCTAACTTGGGCACTGGCCCAGAACCAGCACTAGCACGAGTGCGGTTGAAAAGGGCCAACGGTAGAGGAAGTTGCAAAAACACACCGTGCTGTTGGGCTGAATAAAATTTTTCTTTGATTCTAATGTCTTTTGTTTGTTTGTTTTTTCGTACATTGTACACTTTGGTTTTGGTATTATTGTTGCCATATTCTGTAGTTGACTTGCAACATTTCACAGTGGACACCAACTCTTGCCTAAAGTCACTTAGGGTAGAATTATGTCTACACATGATACTAATGTTATCATTTCTAGAAAAAAAAAATGGATGGACGGATGGATCTCCCCATATTGCTCTGAGCAGCCAGGACAGACAGTGAAATTTGGTTCCGCTTTCAAATGCTGCATTGAATTCAGTGTGAAGGGACGTACAGTAGCTACCGTGTTGGCTGTGCATGTAAAATAAGGTCAGAGGTCTGGATGCTAAAGAAGAATGTATGGAGATACTTTCTCAGCCGGGGTTTTGACTCTGTGGAGAGGGGCTGACCACCTAGAGGAGGAGGCTTGGAACCAGCAGAGATTACTGTATGAGATAGAGCAGGCCTGCTTAAAGAGGATCACTTTATCTTCACACAGGACTTTAACATGGCTCCCTCAGGGCTTTTGACTGAGCCACGCACTTTTTATCCTCCGCTTGATCTCACACGCTCACACACACACACACTAGTGTGTGTGTGTGTGTGTGTGTGTGTGTGTGTGTGTGTGTGTGTGTGTGTGTGTGTGAGAGAGAGAGAGAGAGAGAGAGAGAGAGAGATATGACACAATGACATACGATTTTATTTGGGGCACTCTTGTTGTTTCACTTAACAGCCATTTATTTGATCCTATCCGGTACTATCATGCCGTTTTAATGACGATGGGAGCTTATCTCCTCATTAGCCCTCGTAATAGTATTATAGGAATGTGCTGCCCCCTTTGGGCAAATCTTGGTTTTACATCAGACTCTAATTAGAGCTCAGGGCAGTGAGGACTTAACACAAAAAGTTACATATTTACTCATGGTAATGCGAACTAACCAACTTAAAAAATATATTGTATTTTGTTTTCAATAAAAACACTTAGCCTAATAATTATCATGTATTTTGATTCGTTAAGATCAAAAATCAATGGTATGCGTTCCATTTGTAATTTAGTTTGTTGTCATATATGCTGTTGTGTTTTGCACAACCCTGTTGCAGAGAGACAGGCATATTTTTTGAACATATTGCTGAATACATTCTTAAATTCAGTAGTTACATCTTATTTGAAAACTAATTTAATTTTAGTATTCACAGTAACTTTCAATAATAATGCTTTGGTTTTGGCACTCGAGTACATGCTAGCTTTGATAGCTGCTGAGCTAACAAATCAAGAACAACCTTAACAATATAAGAAAAAAATGTTATGGTGTTAATAAAGTTAACATAGTTGTGTTGTTTGAGTGACACATTGTCTCAATGCCCAAAAAAGTTCAACAATGCCATTATGTAGATTAGAACATAATGGCATTGTTAGATTTTAAACAGTTTACTGGTAGATTAAAATTGTCTCCATATAGTGGCCAGGAAGAGATTTATCTATGGGAAGGCGTCTTATGCAAGGGGGGGGCTCTGAGTTGTACCCTGTGTGGGTGCTCACTGTGCATTTTCAACAACAAACTGAATTTGAAATATCATAATTATCATGTATTTTGATTCATTATGATCAAAAATCAATGGTATGCGTTCCATTAGCAATTTTAGTTGTTGTCATATATGCTGTTGTGTTTTGCACAACCCTGTTGCAGAGAGACAGCTATATTTTTTGAACATATTGCTGAATACATTCTTAAATACAGTAGTTACATCTTATTTGAAAAGTAATTTAATTTTAGTATTCGCAGTAACTTTCAATGAAAATGCTTTGGTTTTTGGCACTCGAGTACATGCTAGCTTTGATAGCTGCTGAGCTAACAAATCAAGAACAACCTTAACAATATAAAAAAAATGCTATGGTGTTAATAAAGTTAACATAGTTGTGTTGTTTGAGTGACACATTGTCTCAATGCCAAAAAAAGTTCAACAATGCCATTATGTAGATTAGAACATAATGGCATTGTAAGATTTTAAACAGTTTACCGGTAGATTAAAATTGTCTCCATATAGTGACCAGGAAGAGATTTATCTATGGGAAGGCGTCTTATGCAAGGGGGGGTCTTAGTTGTACCCTGTGTGGGTGTTCACTGTGCATTTTCAACAACAAATTGATTTGAAATCAAGTCGTTAAAATAGTTACTAGCAAATATAAATACAATCGTGTTGTTTATGTTAAGAAGGGATTTGTTGAAATTGTCTCCATATAGTGGCCAGGAAGAGATTTATCTATGGGAAGGCGTCTTATGCAAGGGGGGGGCTCTGAGTTGTACCCTGTGTGGGTGCTCACTGTGCATTTTCAACAACAAACTGAATTTGAAATCAAGTCAATAAAATAGTTACTTGCAAATATAAATGCTATCGTGTTGTTTATGTTAAGAAGGGATTTGTTAAAAATAAAAGCTTATTTCAATCTGTTAAAAGTGAAGAAAATGTGAACATTTGGAACATTTCTTCTGAAATGAAAACTACAAATCTTGTAGCAAGACACAAAGTTGACACACACAGTAGTTACATCTTATTTGAAAAGTAATTTAATTTTAGTATTCGCAGTAACTTTCAATGAAAATGCTTTGGTTTTTGGCACTCGAGTACATGCTAGCTTTGATAGCTGCTGAGCTAACAAATCAAGAACAACCTTAACAATATAAAAAAAATGCTATGGTGTTAATAAAGTTAACATAGTTGTGTTGTTTGAGTGACACATTGTCTCAATGCCAAAAAAAGTTCAACAATGCCATTATGTAGATTAGAACATAATGGCATTGTAAGATTTTAAACAGTTTACCGGTAGATTAAAATTGTCTCCATATAGTGACCAGGAAGAGATTTATCTATGGGAAGGCGTCTTATGCAAGGGGGGGTCTTAGTTGTACCCTGTGTGGGTGTTCACTGTGCATTTTCAACAACAAATTGATTTGAAATCAAGTCGTTAAAATAGTTACTAGCAAATATAAATACAATCGTGTTGTTTATGTTAAGAAGGGATTTGTTGAAAATATAAAAATAAAAGCTTATTTCAATCTGTTAAAAGTGAAGAAAATGTGAACATTTGGAACATTTCTTCTGAAATGAAAACTACAAATCTTGTAGCAAGACACAAAGTTGACACACTATTTGCTTTACTGGGCGACAAAAAACAAAACAAAACAATGCACTGGACCGATTAAGGCATTTCAAGTCTTGATTTTGTCACTTTTTTGATCTGACGCAATTGCTTGCAACTGGTGTGCAGCCTTATTTTGTTTTTGTGAAGAAAGAGGACGTTTCAGCTCTTTACTTACTCTTAAGTTTGTTAACCCTCCGCCCTAAACAATGTTTGATTTAAAAAATAGGAATCCACTTATTAGACATTAAGCATAACTTCCCAGTTTACCGGTAGATTAAAATTGTCTCCATATAGTGACCAGGAAGAGATTTATCTATGGGAAGGCGTCTTATGCAAGGGGGGGTCTTAGTTGTACCCTGTGTGGGTGTTCACTGTGCATTTTCAACAACAAATTGATTTGAAATCAAGTCGTTAAAATAGTTACTAGCAAATATAAATACAATCGTGTTGTTTATGTTAAGAAGGGATTTGTTGAAAATAAATGCTTATTTCAATCTGTTAAAAGTGAAGAAAATGTGAACATTTGGAACAACATTTCTTCTGAAATGAAAACTACAAATCTGTGTAGCAAGACAAAGTTGACACACTTTATATGCTTCATTGAGTGACAAAAAAAAAAAAAACAATGGACTGGACCGATTAAGGCATTTTGAGTCTTGATTTTGTCACTTTTTTGATCTGACGCAATTGCTTGCAACTGGTGTGCAGCCTCATTTTGTTTTTGTGAAGAAAGAGGACGTTTCAGCTCTTTACTTTTAAGTTTGTTAACCCTCCGCCCTAAACAATGTTTGATTTAAAAAATAGGAATCCACTTATTAGACATTAAGCATAACTTCCCCCTTTGGGCAAAGTGGAATTCAGGACATTTTTTTGATGGAGGCTTCGTCGAATCATGTGTGAGTGGCGTTTATTGGCAGATTCCTCTTGAGCTTTAATTCTTCTCATCCCAGATGGAGACGGCCATGGATTAAGTGAAGATTTTCCTCCTTTTCATAAACAATTGAATGACACACTAAACCTGCTCAATGAAGCAGACAACAGAGTATTATCCCTCCCCCCTTTATCATCATCATCATCATCTCACCGTCAGTCTTCTGCCCACCTGATCATCCGCTCTGATTGGTGCCCTGGCTGCACATTGTTGATTAATCAAGATGAAATATTGCATCACACCAGGCCACACAGATTCCAGACACCCTCGTTCCAAAAACCTTTCAGAGACCTTTTTTTTTTTTAAACATTAATTTTGTTGTTGTTACATAATGTTACAGTAGATCTAAGGTGGTTTATTGGTGAGCGCTAGCTTGTGCTGGAGATGAAATTGGAGCGCTAACTGGATTTGTGGAAACTGAGGGGGCAGGTTAAAGAAATAAACACATGTAACAGAAGGTTAAAAAAAATCCTCTGAATACCGAAGTTCCGCCACATTAGGAATGCAAGTATGGAAATGGCCTGGAGGGATGATGGCAGTGAAAGATATGTATCTAGCTAGCTAGCTACAGTATATAGTAGCCATTTATTGTATTGGTGCTGTCATGGATAATGTCCCAAATGATCTGCAATTTCTTAATTCATTGGTCATATAATATGACCTTTATTATCATATTCATTTTACTTTTATAGCAAAATTCGCAATGTTGCAAATTGCCCAAATGAATACACTTTAAACCTTTGATTTTTAACAACTATTTTAATTTTATATTACTTTTATGGGATGATCTTTAGGTAAAACTTCGTTACCCCTCCTCACCCCATCCTCTGTTGTTATGACAATGAAATAGGATGCGCACTATGGTATGAAATGTCATGATTTCATGTCAAGCAAAGTAATTAGCTCCCGTATTTTGTTGTTGTTACATAATGTTACAGTAGATCTAAGGTGGTTTATTGGTGAGCGCTAGCTTGTGCTGGAGATGAAATTGGAGCGCTAACTGGATTTGTGGAAACTGAGGGGGCAGGTTAAAGAAATAAACACATGTAACAGAAGGTTAAAAAAAATCCTCTGAATACCGAAGTTCCGCCACATTAGGAATGCAAGTATGGAAATGGCCTGGAGGGATGATGGCAGTGAAAGATATGTATCTAGCTAGCTAGCTACAGTATATAGTAGCCATTTATTGTATTGGTGCTGTCATGGATAATGTCCCAAATGATCTGCAATTTCTTAATTCATTGGTCATATAATATGACCTTTATTATCATATTCATTTTACTTTTATAGCAAAATTCGCAATGTTGCAAATTGCCCAAATGAATACACTTTAAACCTTTGATTTTTAACAACTATTTTAATTTTATATTACTTTTATGGGATGATCTTTAGGTAAAACTTCGTTACCCCTCCTCACCCCATCCTCTGTTGTTATGACAATGAAATAGGATGCGCACTATGGTATGAAATGTCATGATTTCATGTCAAGCAAAGTAATTAGCTCCCGTTAATTTTTGGTGAGTATGATCATTTGTGTGCGCACGCGTGCATGTTACATTCTATCCATGTCCGATTGAGCTGTTTTCCCTCACGTGAGGTGAGAGGATTGAGCTCGGGATTGTTCGGGGATTAGTCAACAGGATTTGGCAGATTGAGAAATTAAGGAATCGGAGCGCCACTGAGACGGAGGTCATTTTGCCCTAGGGAGTCGCAAGAAAAAAACAAAAAAAACAGAGTCACTGCAAGTAAACTTTTTCAGGTCAAAAAAACAACTTGTCCAAATATTCGCATTCCCACTCAGCCCAACCCAGCCAGCTCCAATCTCCTAATTCCTCTGCTCTGCACATGCACGCCAGAATGAGAAAGACGTTCCCGGTTGAACAGATGTGGATGTTCCAGCTGTCCGTCCGACTGTGGATCACAGGGCTGTCCCGCTCTTGATTGACCATTTTCTCTTGAGTGCTAACCTCGTCAAAGCATTCCCGAGGATTTTATTTCGTTGGGTTTTTTTTTTTTTTTTTTGGGGTTTTTTTTTTCCCTCTCGGTTGCCTTTCCTCACCCATAACATCCAAACTGGAGACGCACTCCGACTCCGATTGCTGGGATCAGCTGATCCAGCTCCAGCTGTCTGGTTCTGGTGACTGGGCACCCTGTGAGTCTCTGTCTGTTTGTCTGTCCAGATTTTAATAGAAAATGAAGTGGCGGGACAGTAAAGGTTTAGTTGATGTCTTTTGAACTGCAAATTTCATTTGTATTCGAATTAAAATATTATCAGTCATGCGTTATGGCCTTTTTGATGACAGACAAAATTTCAACCATCCATTTATTGGCCGATTCATTAAAAAAAATAAAAAATTAGAAAAAAATGTGAATTAGGCATAACATTTGACCATTTTACAATATTCTGTCCTTTACTATTTAATTTCACAACAGAGACAAATCTGAAAAATTCATTGGTGGCATCTTCGGATTGTATGTTGTAATGGGTAAACACATAAAACATCTATCGAGCTATCAATTTTCTGATCCGCGTAGCTTCAGGAGGGTCGCGGGCGTGTTGGAACTTAACCCAGCTGACTTCGGGCAGTAGGCGGGGTACACTCTGAACTGGTGACCAACCAGTCGCAGTGCACACATCGACAAACAACCGTTCAAGTTCAAGTCAACTTTATTGTCCAACGTGCTCTATGTGCAACATACAGCACAGATGAAATTTCTTTCCTCTCAACCACAGGAGAGAGAGGAGCTGCTGTGGGTGCCCGCACCGCCATCAACAGAACAGTTAACATAAAATGACAAAAGAATACAATACAAACACATAAGACACAGTCAATGGTGCAATCTTAACCACTTTTTCTGCATACATTTTGTTGTTTGAAACAGTTATAGATGAAAGAGGAGAGAATCTTTGTTACTGATTATTGCTTTATTGTTGTATATATGATAGTTGCTCCGTGCACTTTGTATACAGCGATGGCTGTTCTAAAGTGCTCTATAAATACAGCTGATTTGAGTTTAGAATTGAACATAAAATGACAAAAGAATACAATACAACACATAAGACACAGTCAGTGGTGCAATCTTAATCACATTTTCTGCATACACTTTGTTGTTTGAAACAGTTATAGATGAAAGAGGAGAGAATCTTTGTTACTGATTATTGCTTTATTGTTGTATATACTGTATATGATAGTTGCTCCATGTACAGCGCTTTGTATACAGCGATGGCTGTTCTAAAGTGCTCTATAAATACAGTTGATTTGAGTTTAGAATCAAAGTGTCTTTTCACCAGTGGATTCGTGACCACAATCACACCTAGTAACAATTTAGACTGTTCCATCAACCTGCCATGCGTGTTTTTGGAATGTGGGAGGAAACCGGAGTACCCGGAGAGCACCCACGATAATGGAAGGATGGCTTATTGAAGTACAGCTGTGCAGATAATATTCCAGTGTTTTACAAGGATATAAAATATAATTTGTACAAACAAAACCTGTATGATTTTTTTTTTTTTTTATCACTTGGGCTGAATATGATGCTTTATTTAAATGGAATGAAATGGAATCAAATTCAACATCATTGCACATGCATGAGGACAGAGCAACGAAATTCAATTAAATCCTAATGAACCAGAGGAAATATCCTAAAATGAATGCCTTAATCCACTGGTGTCAAAGTCAAAGCCTGGGAGCCAGGTCTGGCCCACCACATCTTTTTGTATGGCCCGCGAAAGCAATTCAAGCATGTCAACTTCCATGATGCTTGCTGAAGTCTGAACCAAAACTTCAAACCGTCATACGTAATCCAAAATTGCAATCTTGGAACAAGCCATTATTCTTGACTTCTGATTTTAAAATTAGTTATCCATCAGTTTGTTGTTCGCTGTGTATGTAATATGTGGAGGTCCTTAAACATTTATATGGTTTCACAAAATTCAGTCACAACAGCCCTTCAAGGGAAACCGTAACTACAATTTGGCCCGTGACAAAAATGAATTTGACACCCCTGCCTTAATCAAAGGTCAGCATTATTATTAAGTTAATATTTTGTATCCGACAACAGTTGAAGCCGTGTACCTAATTTTGTGCTCAGTTAAGCATCCAAGCAGGCCAAGCCCTATTTGTGTTAATACAGACAATCCACATTTGTGTCATGGTTGCAGGTGACAGCAAAAAAGTGGAAATCCCACGAGAGGAGATGGAGGTGGTCAAGGGCCAGATGGTGGTGCTGCAAGCCTGGTACAGCCCCAGCTCGGACATTTCCAAAAACACGGTCATTTGGCACTTCATCGGGAACGAGTCCAAGCAGGTGAGACGAAAGCTGAAAAAAAACACACACACACAAAAATGTGTCTGTCATTTGTCAAAGATAGTACTTCTGAAATTGACCATGCACTGAACTCCACTTGGATTAATGATCATCTTGAGTGCAATATAACTACAGTATATATGGCACCACTGTTAAGGCATTTCAAATGTAATTTGTTTCAGAATCTATATCAGCAAGCACTTTTTTTTCTTTTTTTTTTACATTCAATGCTTGTCTCTAAAGCCAAGCGGGAGGACGCCTCACACATAATGTCCCGAAAGGCCATTTTAGGGTATGTCAGGTCATAAAGTTGCTCTTCTGAGATGAAGATTATTGCAACATGTCACGTCCAACTCATTCGGAGTGCAAGTGAACCTAATGACATATACATCTGCTCTGTAAATGTTAGCAAATACAGTGTGTGTGTATGTGTGTGTGTGTGTATGTGTGTGTGTTTGCGTGCGTGAGTGAGTCTTGGCATGATTAATATAATCTAAACAGTTTCAGTGTCTGATGCACGGCGGCTTATCTCGCAGGGAAAATCAGAAAAGTCGCCGCTTGCCATCTGCACACATCGGGATTATCTTTATGATGGACGTCCATTTCTGCTTATATGATTAATCTGCACAAGCAAATACGTATGCCGCGCAACCAATGCAATTAAAATGTATGATATGCAAAATTCACCTCTGTCATTTGACTAATTACCAGAAGTGCTCAGTAATGCGCTGCGTTTATTCCGTTATATTTACTTCAGTGACTTTTTGGCTATGTTCTGCAGACTTGTTTCATGGAACATCATTTTTATTGAAGAGAAATGCTCGTTTCTCAGTCATATTTATTCCACTCGTTCCATTGTGAATCTTTTAAGATCACTTGTGCGGTTTGTTTTGCGTCCAGTCCAACGAAACAACTTGTGACGTTTGACTCCACTTTACCAATCAAACAGAGCCTAGGCACTCGCAGGACCGCACACAAAGTCTCGACGGCCCCACACATAAGTAAAGTTTTCAAAAGTGACTTCTCTGGACTAACATTTAATCGGTGTTTCATAGACTATGAAAAAATATGTATGTAATCAGGAACTTTGTCATCTGTGTGTGCTTAAAAATCTCAACTTTTCAGCCAACGGGAACTCTAATTCGAAGTAGCGTTGCTTCTCAAGGGGATAACAAGTTAATTTAAGACCATTTTCTGGTGGTTGAATTTGTTGACCTATGTCATTTTATAAATATTTACTTTTTTCTTAGGGATTGATGTAGAGCAATATCCAAATTTGCACGTTCCTATTTTAGGTGTGTCCTTTTGACTTTCATGCTCTGATTTGAAAAATTACCAGATGTTACTCAACAATTTTTATTTATTCATTTATTTATTGAACCAAAAACTTAATTTGACCCAGCATGTCGGATCAAGATTTTGATCCAAGAATGACCCATACCGATTTCAAAAAATGGGTTACCAGGTTATAGCACTATAGCTGTTTGCGTTGACAACAATTTTGACGAAGAAGAAGCAACTTTTCCCTTTCAGGGTCACCACACCAAGTCACTCCCATGCTATGTTTGTCAAAGTTTTTAACAGCTCTCCTGATGCAGCCCCTACGATCAACTTGATCTCTTCAGTCTGCACAAACCAAATCTTCAATCCAATCTGCTTAGTCAAAATAAAATACTTTTCCCCAACCTTGGGTAAAAGTAACCCAATCTGCTCAAAATCCACAGCTACCCAGAGAATGGGTTCTGAAAAAAACTTATTTTATTTTACGTGTGTACTCTTTACTTTTTACGCAAGTCATATTCTTTGAAAATAACAGTACTCTTACTTGATGAAAATTTTTGTCTTCTCCGCCCACCGCTGCGAATTACCAAATGTCCGTTAAGGTGATCAACTTCAGCTCGGGGGAGGTGGGTCATGGCCAGAATGACTTCAGCAAGCGGGCGGGCTTCAGCGCTGCCATGCCTTCCGCCAACCTCTCCATCTTCATCAACAACACGCAGGAGTCAGACTCGGGGCCCTACGTGTGCGACGTCATCATACCTGGAGGCACTGGCATTTCTGGACAGATGCGCCTTAATGTCAAAGGTAACGCACCCCCAGCATCACCACATAAAGGTTATGTTGGATCAGAAATGCCACACAAAGTAAGCACACCACTACTTCCACGAAGAGAAGATAAAGACCTCCCTCAAAGAGATGCCGACATTTTCCCAATACTAACAAAAATGTGTTGTTACATTTTATCATGTAAATTATTCGATCATCTGCCGTGTTGGGGCTTGGAGCACAGCCTTGATCGGGTCGGGGAGCCTTATTATGAAGGCTTTTGAATCTAGTCAGCTGTTTTTAAGACACGTCACAAGGAAGTATTGACAGCTCTGACGAAGGCTGAAATGACAGCCAAAACTGACAGCAAGGTAATATTTTTTTTTCTCTTTTGCGGAAAATGTTTGTCTTTCAAACAGTAAATATTCTCAGATTTCTATGGTCCTCGGTGAAAGCTGATTTTATTTTATTTTTTTAAGTTTAATCAAAATAACACATTTCCAAATACCTGCTTTTACTTTGGAAAACAATAACCAACATTTTTGCCCATTTTGTGACATCTTATAGACCAAACCAAGAAGTTCTAATCATTTTGTTTTTGCATTTTCTGCACTTTCAAATTGAAATAATTTCCTGGTTTTGAACAAAGGGATGGAATTATTTTTTTTATCCGATGTATTGATTAATCAATGAGATTAATGGATTATTAAAGTAATTAGTACCTGCAGCCCTAATGTAGTTTAATTAAATTTTAAAAATACAAACCTCTAGACACTTATAACCATATCCAAACATCATAATGAGACCTCACGATTCCATAATTATCATGATATTGCGGGGAAGTTGTGGATATAAAAAAAGCTCACGATACTGTATAAAACCTTTATAAAATATTAAATTGTTAAAAATAAAAAACCCAGTGAAAAAAATGCACACAATCTTGTTTTCGTACATAACAGCAGTGACAAAGAAATACAATTGGCTAGTCATTTTATTGTCAGTTGCTCTTATTGACTCAGCGGCACAAAGTATCATGGTCTCTGAAGTTCGCTGATAATACTAATAACTTATGAATCAAGTCAATTTATGGAGGTACTCATTAGTGTTAGGTTTCTCTTCACCTGGCCATTCGTGTACATTGGCAGCGTAAGTGGCCAAAACATGCCCAATACAAAATAAATAGCACGAATAAATTAACCACCAGAGGGCGCTGGAGTTGCAAAAATGAGAACTAACCTGGCTGATTTAACAAATGCGGTGCTTTTGATATCGGGACATGACAATAATATCGTGGCAGTTTTACCAATATTGCCTTTATCATTACGTCCTCAGTCGACACCTTCTCTCTCTGTAGTTTAGTAAACAAAGAATAATTAATACCCACAATACTGCATTTGAGGATATGCACGTGCGTGCGTGCGTGCGTGCGTGCGTGCGTGCGTGCGTGCGTGTGTGTGTGTGTGTGTGTGTGTGTGTGTGTATTTATTTTTGGTTAATGCAAATGGACACAATGTGAACTGCAAAGTAACACAGAACCGTTCTTGAAAGCACAAGTGGGATTTATATGGAAAAAAAGTTTGAATTACACATCTGAGGCATGTGTTGTATGCTGCAGTAGCTTACATGCCGACATCTTGTCTTTCAAGTCCCGCCATCCCCTCCAGTGTGCACCATGACGGGCGAGCCCGTCGTCAATGGCAACGTGACTCTGAGCTGCAAGTCCGCTCACGGGAAGCCCGTCCCTCAGTACAAGTGGACCAAGACCGCCCCCATGCAGGAGGTATTCTTCTCACCAATGCAGAGTGAGTACTTGTCAAATATCAACAAAGAAGCAAATCGTCAATGGACGGATAAAAGTATTGGGACACCTGCTATAACCGCTTCAAAAGACTTTTCCGCATTTCACTCACTTTTGGATTCAGTCAGTAGTCTATTTAGTTTAGCGGCTCACAAATGCTTAAATACATGTAGCTGTACAGGTACCACCATCATGACAAAGTTGTGTTCATCAAAAATGAGGCAGAAGTTTTAATTCCCAAAAGTCCATTCAAAAGGCTCCTCCCCGAAAGCCACTTAAATATATGTGCCACCTTTCAAAACACTTAAAAATAATTCATGGGGGTCATTAAAATGGGCGGCACATTGGTCGACTGATTAAAATGTCCGCCTCACAGTGCAGAGGTCGTGGGTTCGAATCTAGCCCTGGTCTTCCTCTATGTCGTTCTCCGTGTGCTTGTGTGGGTGTTCCCTTGGTACTCCAGTGTCCTCCCACATTCCAGAAACATGCAAGTTAGGTGAATTGATCACTCTAAATTGTCTCGAGGTGTACTTGTGAGTGTGTGTGGCTCTTTATCAATGTGTGCCCTGCGATTGGCTGGCGACCGGTTCAAAGCGTACCCCGCCAACTGCCGAAGATAGGCTCTCGCAGGCCCGCGCCCCTTGTGAGGTTAATTGGCTCAGATAAAAGATGTATGGATGGATGGGTCATTAAAACGTGCGCTTAAAATGGACCAATCTGACCATTATTCATCGTCTCCGCCACACTGCTCAGTCTGCAAATAAACTAGTCACATGATTAGAAAACGCAGCGCAGCGATTGGCCGGACAATAGTTCGGCGAAGATACAGAGAGCAGAAGATCACCGTGGAAGACTGTCAAGCTTTTATAGTCTGTGTCCTTACTTGGTGATTATCCAGAGTGACTATCAGTCTGACTTAAGAGGTGGCTTGTAAATAATATAAACATACAGACTGATGATGATCGCGAATTTAAGAATGAATTCAGATCTCCTGTTGTTGTGTCATCGAGCTAGGATGCAAACAACAAAGAGATTCACGTCATAAATTCCAGGTTTTTTTTTTCCAGAAAAGGCCGAAATGAAATGTTTATGTACACTTCAAAATGTCACTGAATAAAAGCGGGTTTGACGTTAAATTTGAAGTCAAGCTTATATAACATTCAGTGTGTACGAAAGCCACACACTCTCTGAGAGGATTAAACAAATGGACATGGTAATTAGAAAGCTTTAGGCGTGTTTGTTGGCTGATGTCACCGGCTTTCTTTTTATTTACAAATTTGGCTCCTGGGTATTGACTAAAACTTGCAATAACAAAAATATGCCACTAAAAATATTCACCCTAAAATTAAAGAGGTGGTGTTGACTGTATTTTTTTTTTGTTTGTTTGTTTTACACTTGCACACACACTATGCATTGAGCACTGTCGTGATACAAGTGGAATTGTACTTAACACATTTTTTCCCCCAAATTGTAGAGTGACTGAGAATTATTCTTATATTGCATTTCTCTAACTGAATGTTGTCATCCACATGATGTTACATTAATTAATTCGGGCTGGACCGATTAATCAGCCGGACAGTTTAATCAGATGAAATTATCTTTTTTTTTTTTTTCCACAAACACATTAACTAATCACAACATAAGACAAAGATAATGACATTCAAAACCCTTCCCTCCCAACAAGTTAAGCAAATACTATAAACTTATTGTAAAAAAAAAAATCACATTTTCTGTCTGTAATTCATATTCAGTATTTATTGTTGGAAGCCTTAAGAGACCAAAAAAAACCCCAAAACGTTTTATTCATTATATATTGTATTTTTTAATTGATCGATCGATTCATCAGTCATTAAATATTTATTCAGATGAGTAGCTGAATTGTCAGGCTCAAAAAATCCATATTGCGTGCACATAATCAGTTTATTATGTGATGCTTTTTATGTTTCAAATTTTTCATATTAGCATTAAGTCTCCTGTTCCTATCAATTTTTTTTTAATCAGCTTTGAGTCAAACCAGTTTCTCATGATTGTATTTTTTTATAACGTGTTGAAGTGGCTAACATAAACATATAAACTCCAAATACCATTCTTCTAAATGTAAAATATTCTCAATTTTTAAAATTGGTGCAAAACTGGTTCAAAAACAGAATGTGGTGACACCATTTTTGTCCGTGTGTCTTTTAGTGGCGATGACATCATTCATAGGTCAACGCAAAGGCAAGCATGATGTGCAATGCTGTTGCCGTGCTGGCCCAAATGTCATGCACCTCGCTGCTGACCCCAACACAACATAGTTGACTCAGCATCCTTACGTCATCATCATCATCAACATTATCATCATCATCATGTCCCAGACCAAACCTTTTGGGCTGCGTTTGGTACATAACAGCTCCAAAAAAACAAAAAAACAAAAACGTATTAACAGTACAGGCAAGGATTTAAGTAACGTTACTCAGAGTGAACCACCTCAACACTTAAACTTAGACCGCCGCACAATGTGACGCGGTTGAAAGTGACTAAACTGGACAATCGGCAAAAACAATTTAAAAATACAGTCAGCGACCCCTCACCGTACACTCTGCGATTGACCAAACAATTCGCTTCAAGAGAAAAATTGCGCCTCCTGTTTTATCGGGAAGTAGGGCTGTGCACAAATGGGTGGTAACTCAAATTGAGTAGCGAATTGGCCATTAACGAACGGCGAATCAGAATTTTCCCATTCAAGTCAGAACATGTCGTAGCATCGCTGTACTTTTGCATATTGTCATCAAAGGGGATTGTTTGTTTGGATAGCCCTTATGTCTCCGTGTGTGTGACTTATCTAAATGGGTAGGACACATGCGTCGAATACTACACATGGTTAATTGAAGCGGATGCCCGTATGTAGTTTTGGCAAGATTTGGCTTGCTAACGCCTTGCTGTTGGCCAGCTAACGCCGTTCTAGCAACAGACAAAAGTGAGTTTGTAAACTTGGATGGCGTATCTGAGAGACGAACTAGCTTAGTGCTAGCTTGGTTGGGGCTATGCTAGCAATGTAGTCATTGGCAAGGGTACTCAGTTATTGTATTTAAATGTATAGTGTGTGAAATTGTATTTGTTGTGTGTTTAGTTTTTCTGTGAACACCAACTGGGGTGTCATTAAACTCTCAGGGAAGACAGAAGAACATTTATTGTTTTTCTTCAATGAATAAAGTATGTCTCTTTTAAGGTTTTCTAATCGCAACTTTTTGGCATTGGGAACAGATTATTTTGATTTCCAGTGCGGTTTATTTTTTCCTAAATCCAAACAAGTAGGAGGTGGGGCACTGTTCCAGAGTTGTCAGTTGCACTACTAGCGCTGAAAGCGGAAATATGAAAAAAAACAAACAAATATATTTAAATCTGTTGTGGGGTGCCCTTTGCGGCCATCTGCTTCTGAACAAAGAGGACTTAGCATCGATTGATGTGCATCAGTCATCTCTTTATGAAAGTCTCTTTATAAAGTCTTTAGATTTTGCAAATGAAAGCTACTCCCTCTGATTGACATTGTTGTTTATTTTGGTTGGCAACTTGCTAACACTTGAGTGCAAATGTCATCCTTTTAGCGGCACTTTAATGTATGCTCTCGCTCTCCTTTCATACTGGAACTTGACTGCTTATTTTTTTCTTTTAGCCATCTCTCTTTCTTTCTTTCTCTCTCTCTTTTCTCTATCCCCTCTTTTCCTGTTTTGTGCCTAATCTAACATGCCCCATGTCATTACTTGATCAGCTGCTCGAAGAGATTTGGGCCTGAGAGGTTCCCTTCCCCTCCTCCTCCCCTCCACCTCATGTGCATCACACAGTGCCATTTTTGTTCATTTTTGTCTTGTTCTCTCTCTGCCTTTTTTCTTTCCATGATAACATGTAACACACACACACACACACACACACACACACACACACAAAAGAATGGAGGCCATGCCCTCAGCCCATACTGGTCCTGGGGTTTATGGGTAAGGGTTTCACCTCATTCCTCCTTTCATCCCGAATCTGATATTTTTATTTTAAGTTTTAAAGGAGAAAAACAAGAGTCAGATGATTATATTGGTATTATTTAATCAGTAATTACGGTAGATGTTTAACATGGCTGATTTGCCACCATTATCGAAGATTTTCTCCTTTAAATCTTTACCTTTATACTCGAATATGTCTTGTGTTAGGTTGTCATAGGCATGGAATCACTGCTCTGTATTAAATATAAAATCTTGTGTTAGCTTGTGACCCTGTACACTAGACAGTTGATATCCTACTATGCTGGATTGGTGATTGGCTGCCAAAGTGTTGGATGTAGTTTTGTGTGTGTGTGTGTGTGTGTGTGTGTGTGTGTGTGTGTGTGTGTGTGTGTGTGTGTGTGTGTGTGTGTGTGTGTGACCACTTAATAAGAATGTTTGTGGATCACAAAAAAAAAATGTGGGCGGAGGCCATCCGATAATTTTACGTAAATGTGAATCACCCAGAAAAAGTGTTCACCAGTCAGGCGATCGCTCATTATGCTGATTTGCCTTGGACATTTTCGAAGGAAAGCCGACAAAAGCAAACGTCCTTGGATCGGCCCGTGACAAAACGCCAGGCAAAAACCACTCCTGAGAGAGAACATAGACTAAAGAGGGCAAAAAACGATGAGGATGCAGTTAAAAGTTAAATGACCATCATTTTTAGTCTTTATTCTTTTTCTTTTACATTATGCACAACTCTCATTTATTGTGCAATAATATTATTGTAACATGTATTTGTTACATATTTTGATGCATTTTTATGCTTTAGAAAACATTGACGTCTGAATTTTGGGGGGAGTTTGGAATGGATTCGGGCATTTAAATGGAAAACGGGTCTCTACTTTCAAAATTTTCTAGTTAAGAAATTTCTTCCAGAACCCATTAATTTCGTAAGTAGAGGTACCACTGTATTATTTTTGATTGGAAGCTCAAACTCCAATCTGTGGTGTGCCTTCAGCAATTGCCGAGGTTGCCTGCCCTGCTGAGGAATCCCCTGTCTAAATCAGGGGCATTTGTTCATTACAATTCCACAAAGCATGTTTTGCAAAAACAACACAAGATGACAACATGCTTCAATGTGTTATCTGAAAATTGAATCGCAGACAGATTTGTCCTGAACGTTTTTTTTTAATTTTTTTTTTTTTAATGGCACCGTTTTAAAGGCAGCTGCTGCAACAGCCGACAGATTTTGTTGAATGGTAATACTGTGAAAGCACGGCGGCGGACACGCGCTAGCCGTAGTGTCACGCACGACCTTTGTGTGCGAAAATATGAGAGGAAAGTCTGGCGAGCGAATATGCTCGTGCGATGGCGAGCGGTGTGTGTTTGCATGCTGCCAAACTGGCTGTTGGAAATCCACCAGCGGTGGATTAAATTACGGATTAATGACAGCGAACGGTAACTAATGAGTCAACATGAGCGTCACAATGCTGGTGTCATGAGACAGCACTACTATATCGACTGGTTAGTGCGCTGACCTCACAGTACAGAGGTACTGGGTTTGATTCCGGCTCCAGCCTTCCTGTGTGGAGTTTGCGTGTTCTCCCCGTGCCTGCGTGGGTTGTTTCCTCCTACATTCCAAAAACATGCATGGCAGGCTGATTGAACACTCTAAATTGTCCCTAGGTGTGAGTGTGGCGCGGATGGTTGTTCATCTCTGTGTGCCCTGCGATTGGCTGGCAACCAGTTCAGGGTGTACCCCGCCTGCTGCCCAAAGACAGCTGGGACAGGCTCCAGCACACCCGCGACCCTTGTGAGGGTAACCAGATTGTAAAATGGATGCATTCATGGATAAAATATGATAAAATAATATCTTGAAATGTAAACTACCTGTACACAAATCAAATAATCCAATACAAAATAATATTCACAGTCAATCCATGAATCATTAGTTTTATTTCTGCAAATTTCACAGTAATACCGCCTTGAAGGAACAACGACATGCAGTATGTGTCATAGTAGTATGAACTCAAGCTGTTTAATCACTGATTGTGTCGGTATGAACAAGTGGTCGTGACAATGTGTGTGTTGGTGTGCAGACGAGAGACAAGGCACCCTGCGGCTGAGCAACCTGACCAAAAGCATGTCGGGGAAGTACATCTGCCGAGCCAGCAACACAGCCGGCTCCGACAGCTGCTCCATTAACCTGGAGGTTATCACCTGTGTGTACACACACACACACACACACACACACACACACACACACACACACACACACACACACACACACACACTCCAATCACAGGACTCCAGCACATGTGATTAACACTCTGTGCGTTGTGTTGTTATTGTTGTTTAGCTTCCAACGCGGGCATAATTGCGGCGGCCACGCTGGGCTCAATGGTGGGACTGGTTGCCATGGTGCTCTTCCTCATATTCGTCCTGAGGAGGAGGCGGGACACTGAGGAGGAGACAGCCAATGAGATCAAGTAAGAAATTTTTAAAATTGGATGGTGATAGGGACCGGGTCCTTGCGCGGAAAGTGAAAATGAGGTAATATTATACTAGACATAGCGTAGCCAATCCCGATTGCCGCAGGTCGCGGTGGTCCACTGTATTATATCTATCTGTATGATACTGACACTCTAAATCAGGGGTGCCCAAACTTTTTGGACCAGGAAGATCTACTTTTCGATCAACCCCCCACCCCACCCCCGCAATCGACCTGTTGTGCGAATCCGCACGCACTTACACACGCATACCATGATGAGCAACAGCCATAACTGCTCTTAAGATGAACGAAACAGAAAAATAAAGTCGAGTTTATGAGTTTTTTTTAAAAGGATATCACTGCCGACCTTAGTGGGAGACCTGACGCGGAGGCAAGTAACTCTTGCAGCCTGTTAGCTATCGTAGCTCACGCATATTGTTTTAAAATGCTTCTCTTGGCCTTCCAGATTGCCATTCTTTGCGAGTGCCATTGGTAAATTGTCCATGAAACAAACTCTGAATGAGAAACATGAGCACGATAAAATATATAGCGCAACAGCTCTGATCACAAGCTCCAATTGCAGACTGCTGAGTGCAAACAACATCTGGTGATGTAGGTCACCCGCCACTGTTTAGTTAATGGTGACCGACTTTATTTTATTTTTTACATACTTTCTGTGAAAGTGAGACTGATTGGATGCTAAAGGTGCAGTGTAGACTATCACAAAAAATATATTACTAACATGCACAGAGACACATAAATGTAATGACATGATGTAATGGCCCCCCCTGCTCTAAATTGTCCCTAGGTGTGAGTGTGAGCGCGAATGGTTGTTCGTCTGTGTGTCCTGTGACTGGCTGGCAACCAGTTCAGGGTGTCCCCCGCCTACTGGCCGAAGACAGCTGGGATAGGCTCCAGCACCCCTTGCGACCCTTGTGAGGAGAAAGCGGATCGGAAAATGGATGCATGGATGGATGTATTATAGTGCCCACTAACGGCCAAGGCCATTTTGAATAGTTTTTTTGCTGTCCATATACAGGGAGGATGCTCAGGCTCCGAAGCGAGTGTCGTGGGCAAAGAGCAACACAGGGTCAGACATTGTCTCCAAAAACGGCACACTGTCATCTATCGCTACCAGCCCTCGGCCCGGAGACCACCAACACCACCACCACCACCGCCAACCCGCCTTCCACTACCCCTACTCGCCATCGTCCACCACCGATGCGGGCTCCGTAATAAACGCCTACCAGCTGCGCCC
This sequence comes from Hippocampus comes, assembly GCF_001891065.2. Lineage (NCBI taxonomy): Eukaryota > Metazoa > Chordata > Actinopteri > Syngnathiformes > Syngnathidae > Hippocampus > Hippocampus comes. The sequence goes on from NW_017805453.1 coordinate 1,365,455, forward strand.
GGGCGAGGCCAACACCCTGCGTGGCCTGCCTGGCTACAATGCGGTTGGGACGCCATCACGTAAACACAAGCGGCCCCCCGCCACCAACGGGGGTCCACCCCAGGTGGTTCGCATGCCCCCTGCCAGAACGGAGGGGGCTCAGCCTCAGACTCCGCCCGCCTTCACGGCGTCCCCACGGGCCAGCTCGTCGTCCACATTGACCCGGGCGGGCACTGTGGCCGTCATGGTGCCTGCGCAGAGTCAAGCGGGCTCCCTGGTGTAGCCTGTGATTGGACAGGTAGGAGGGGGCGGGTTGTAATGTTTTTTTCTGCCTTGTAATTGGACTTCTCTGAAACCTCCCGCAAGGACATTCAGTTTGTTCATATCACTGACTCAGCACATTTTTGATTTTCACTGAAGATGTTTTTAGTTATCTGAAGAGCAAAAAGCTTAGGTTGTGTAGTTGGCACATTCTTGTTGATGTTACTCAGGCTTAGAAAAACAAACAAACAAAAAAAATGCTCCAAACAAAGTTAAAAAAAAACAAAAAAAAAACCTAAAAAAAAACCCCACTAAATGACCATTCAGGTTTTTCTATAGAATTCAGTGGTCATGTAGCATTGGATGTGTTGCCTGTGATGGTAGACAGAATGTAAGTAAAATGAAAAATGTGAACATAGTTGATGGTGTTGGACTGTTTTTGGTGATAACTGACAGTTACGGCCTGGAGACATCCCATAATCGGCCATGCTTTCTGCTGGTTGTGTCGTGGAATTTCTACTACTGAACAGTTATGTATTATATACCCTACAGCTGGTATTATTTGCAAAAGTTGAGCAGCTACATGTAGCATTTGAAATACAGTTTGGACGGTTGGCAGTTGTTTTCCAATTTAAAAAAATAAATAAAAATAAACATGTTACATTGGTTGTCTCTCTGAGAAATGTCCCTGCGACGGACCTTTGACCAATCTGGAGTGAAGTCTGCCTTTTTTGTTTCCCCGCAACCCTGCGCAGGATTTAAATGTATTGAAAATGGATGGATTTTAGCATAAAACTAAACATATTTATAACCTATGCCCAGCTTTTTTGTTCGCAAGGATGAGCCAATTTCAGCCATTTTTATTTTTATTTCAGGCATGAGCAAAAGCAACACGGTCAGTGTCATTGAGATTGAGAGGCACTTTAAGACTTTTGTTGACGTGGGGTTTCCATGGAAATTTCAATTAATTCCTCCAAAAAAAATTTCATACACTCTTTATATTTGAACGTCATTAATGTTTTTTGGTAATCCTGAATCATTTATTCAATTCCCAGAAAACATTGCTTTGGGTCTGTTTATGTTTAAAGGTAATTTAAGGCCATCCACTTTTTCAGTACACTTGGCTCATTGTTCACAGTAGTGATGAGCCCAATGTAATTATCACGATAGAAAATAGTGGCGTCATCTGCAAAAAGAATGAATATTAATATTTGGGATACATTAAAGATGTCATTGATGTACTTTGTATCAATTAAAAAAAGATTTGGTCCCAGCACGGACCCCTGGGCCATCCCACAAGAAGTTTTTGATTTTTTTTTTTAATTATTTTTTTTTTTTATGTATACTGCCCCATTTGACACATTTCTATCATTTACCAAACTTTTTAACCGCCATTCAGCAACACACTGAATTCCATCATTTTCGAGCTTGTTACATAGGATTGAATGATTGCGCCAAACCTTATTTAAGATCAACAAAAATTCCAACAGCAAATGTTTTTTGATCAAGTGCATTTGTATTTTCAATTTTTTGCCATTCAAGAACGTCATGGAGTTCTGAATTTGTACTAACCTTCATTTATTATTTGATGCTTATCCAGAAACTTCTTAAGTCGAAAAGTGAAAAAGTATAACTGCATTTCCTTCATCTTCAATTGGGAGAATTACAAATTGCTTGTATTGTTACTACTCTTATCGTGTGTGGTCCTTTGCCAAACCTGAGGTCTGTTGTAGCACCAAGACTGACATATGAGAGGCAGTACGGTGTCACGGCATTCAGACTGCCAAAAAAAAAAGAACGAGAAGAAGTATGGTTAACTGTTAGCTTGTCTGGTAACTGCATTGCATTGTCATTTTGACTGTGGTCAATATCTTTTGAGACACTCAACACTCAAACAATTATGCCACTATTTGCGCCGGGCAACTTTCTGTCGCGCTTCCTAGTTGGCTGTCGTTCCTTAGTTCGTCCAACTTTGATGTTGACCGCACAAATAATGATTTGCCATCCAAATTATTCAGCAGGTTTAACATGTATAGCTCAGAGGCAGCGCGTCGCTGACCACATCATTCAGTGAAAATGAGGATTTCTCTTATCATAGACTGAGAATTTATTTGGAGTGTTTCTATCAAATAGCGTATATCTCTTTTCATACAGAATGTACAAATTGTATTGCAATTCAGTAACAGCAAAGAAACAATGATTAAAAAGACTGGACAAGGCCACTTGAAGACAAATGAGGTAACAGTAATGTGATCCAAACACATTGGGCGTCCTAATCCCCGGGATGCTAAAATACGACAGTAACAGAAATCCACTGCAAAGTGACAGCACTCGTTCCATTAGCTCGATAGATTCATCAGAGAATATCATCTTTTTGCAAATCAATGGTTTCGGTTCGACCCCACCCTCAAAAGCTCCTGGGCCTTTCCAAAGTACTGTCACAGACTAGCACAACATGGCAATTTGTGTTCCAAGGACTCATATCAGGTCTCTGTCAGAAGACTTCGTGAGATGATCATCCTCATCACCTCATTGGTTCCTGTGGAGAAATGCACAATTGGGTGTGAGGGAGCACCGGGGAACATCAGCGGCATCAATGCTGACGCAATGGCTTCTGACCTTCTAAGATCTGATGCACGCGGATGTCACGCACAAACTGCTGCACGGCGTAGTCCTTCAGGTAACCGTAGCCGCCGTGCATCTGGAGAGCCTGGTTGCAGATCTGAGCGGGTACAGAGGAACGATAAAATGACGACCGGAGTATGACACAAATAATTGCTACAGCTACGTTGGAACAGCAAAATACATCTGTAGCGATCTGCATACAAGATAAGTTTTTCAGAAGGGCCAAATATATTTTCAACGTTTATGGGTAATTTTGGGCTGCTAAGTCCAAAAATGGCATCTGTTCCTTTGAATTTCTCCTAGTTTTTGAAATGTTGATATTTTTGGCAATTAATTGATTTCTAATTGATGTGCTTTGACAGTTTACTTTGTTACTAAAAGTAGATCTTGGATTTGATTAGTGCTTAGTGTTCAATTTTTGCTTGATTTTCACGTGAAACATGATTTGCATCTAGAAGGCTCCCTGCGATAACGATTGCCATCTTTCACAATATCGCATCAAAAATGAAAGACTACTGTATGGACATGCTTGAAAAGACAGTCCCATTAAAGTTGAGGCATGAACTGAATACCTTGAATATTCTAAGCACTTTTTTAAAACATAAATATGGAATAACACAAAAAGCCAAAAATCAATCATTTTCGGATTCAGTGATATCAAAATACCCCCAACCCTCAGTTTTTTTTCTTGGCACCAAAATGTGTCTTGACCAGGATAATCACCTCGGCGTATTTTTAGTTAGTTTTTTTTTTTGGTAACATTATTAGATAATTATTCACTGAACTGCTCCAGATGATGTAAATGGCACAGTTGCATTGTGTTGTGTTTTTGTATGATGGCGGCTATAAAGTGTCTGTTTTAAAAGGTGAGTCAAGTTGGGTCGAACCAAAAAAAAAAAATCTAGTTGTGAATGTACCTTTCACTGACAATGACAATAACATTGATTCTGATCCTGGGTAGGTCCCCGTTGAAGGTCCTGGTACCAAATGCACAGCCCGCCACCGATTCGGATCCACTATGTACTCACGTTGAAGCAGTGGTCGGTGGCAAAGAGCTTGGCCATAGAGCACAGCTGCACGGCATCCGCTCGCTCCTCCTGAAGCGCCACGGCGGCCTGGCGTACCAAAAGTCGAGACGCCACCAAATCGGTGGCCATCTCTGCCAGTTTGAACTGAAGGAACTGCACATACACGCATAGTGTGTTCAAATCAGCGTTAATATACATGTAGAGCAAAAACAGGCTGTTCAAGGGCTCCTGACCTGGTTGTTGGAGAGAGTCTCCCCAAACTGCTTCCGTACCAACAGGTGGTCCCTAGTCAGCTGGATGGAGGCGTGGGCCGCGCCCAGAGAACATGAAGCTGTTCGAAGGTACATTTCATGTTCATACTGAGCGCCAAAAATGTTAACACTGAGCTCAAAATCCACCCTGGGTTATGGTTAAAACATTCATTTTAAATAAAAAAAAAAATGAAAGTTGAATTACCACAGCTAAGTTGTTTTATGTCAACTGCAACTTTATTGAAAAATAGTTTTGAGGAAAAAAATTATGTGACTAAACTGGCTATTTGACAATTAAATAACTTTTACTGAGAAAATAAGTCCTAATTCTACGAGCAAAAAAAAAATCTTAAAAAAAAATAAACTGTTCAGAAACGGATTCTGAATAGTGCAAGATAAATTGTCATTTTAGAATAAATTCAGAATATAACCAAAACATTTTTTAGACTAATGTAGCAAGAAAAAAAAAGTTCCAATACTTAAAGAATAAAAGTGTAAAACTCAAAGAAAATTTAAATTTGAAAATTTTAAATACTATAGTAATAAAGTTGCTAGACACTGGTGGGAAAAAACAATCAAAATTGTGTCAGAATAAATTGGAAATATTTTAAGAATACATCCATAATTGTATGAGAAATGAGTCATAATATAATTGTCATAAAATTCATTTGTATTTCACCCAAAAAAGTCACTTCACAAGAATTCAGTGATGTCACCATCAGTTTAATGATGGTGGTTTGCAAAATACCATTAGAATGTAGAACTGCGCATGTACAGTACAGTAAAAAATGAATAAGATAAGAAAATTTATTTGCCTCACAATGGAGAAAATTTGCAATTTATAGCAGCGATTTTTTTTGAAGGGAAGAAAGTAGAAAAAAGTTATGAAAAGTTTACACACCCAGGTTCAAATGCCAGGTTTTGTGATACCAAAAAAAAAAAAAAAAAATGAGATCAAGACAAATGCAAAAGTCACTTCATTTTCAGATGATTAAAGAAAAAAAATAATCTTTCAGATTAACGTCAACGTCAAACTCATGTTAATTTGAAGTCAGTACAGGCGGATCACCATTTAGAGTGCCTCAGAATAACCCCAAATAAATGTTTGCGCTTCTAGTAGGTGTCTCCTGACTTATTTGCTTTCAAAGCAAACGCCTCAAGTTTTTGTTCTCTCACTGATTCGAATTTGGACCTGTTCAGAAGTCCCCCCAACTTGACTGGCAATCAAAGAGGGGTGTGCAGACTCTTTGCTGTCACTGTACATGAGCGTAATCGGCAGTATGAACTCACCAATATTAATTCTGCCTCCGTTCAGTCCTTTCATGGCAATTGTGAAGCCTTGACCTTCAACTCCCAGCAGGTTGCTCGCAGGAACGGCGCAGTCCTCAAATATGACTGCCCTGGTGGGCTGCGAGTTCCAGCCCACCTGAAGGAACACAACCGAGTCAGCGACTCCACACTGAACTGTCTCTGACATCTAGTGGTCTCCAGCAGCTCAACATAAAACAACAATTGCGGTACCTTTTGTTCTTTTTTGCCAAAACTGAGACCCGGTGTTCCCTTTTCCACTAACAGACACGAGATGCCTTTCGGACCTTTGGCTCCTGTGCGACACATGACAACGTAAATGTCAGACTCGCCACCTCCGCTGATGAACGCCTGGAATCACACAGGAGGGAGAGGTGTGCCACATTGAACCAGGTTAAGACATTTAAAGGTCAAGTGTGAAGTAGACTTGGCCAACCATCTTTTGAGTAATACTTTGGGCGAAAACTATTTTAAGCAAAAATTCATTTGGGGTTCTTTTTTTGTTTTTTTAAGGCAACCCTCACAGGTTCATAGTTAGACTCAAAGCAACGAAAATGCTTTTGTTCTGCAATTTTTTTTTTTCCAAGTCAACTTTATTGTCAAATATGCTCTATGTCAGGGGTGTCGAACTCATTTTAGTCGCGGGCCAATTTGGAGTCACGTCTTCCCTCGGAGGGCCGTCATGATAGTGATATCACAAAATTATTATTTTTACACAAATTAATAGACTACTAGTTTTGAAATCAGTAAAGTCGATTAAAATAGTTTGTTCAAGTGAAGGTAAACAGGGTAACAAAATGATCGCAAAATCTCTACGTTATTTACTACACATGACAATTTGACATTTCAATGCAGATTTTAGCAAGTTGACACACATGATTTGCTTTTGCGGGCCACATAAAATGACCTGGCGGGCCGGATCTGGTCCCGGGGCCTTGAGTTTGACACGTGCTCTATGTGAAACATACAGCACAGATGAAATTTCATCCACAGTGCAAACACATCCCCAGTCAGCCATTGTTCTGCATTGTTGATTGTCCCCTTAACTGCTCTTTTCCATTGTTACTGAGTTATTCGGCGATCCACTGTTTACATTCAAGCAAACAGTTGTTTGAGTGGCAAAAAGAATAGGGCACGTAAAAGGACCAGAACATTGGAACAATACAGTTTCGCTCTTGCAAAGAACATTCATTTCACGCCGGTGTCGACGAGCATTCTTTGTTACGAGCACCTAAAAGATCTGTTTTCTCAAGCGGATTGGCAAAAAAAAAAAAAAAAAAGTAGGTGTGATAAACTAATCCTTTTAAAACTGGTCACAATAAGTCCATTTTTTCACATTTGGAAGTATTTTATTGTTTTGTTTTTAATCACCCATTAGAAATAAAGAAATTAGAAATTGTAATTAATCTGTTCCACGAGTAAATTCACCATAATTTACATGTTGACGTTTTTTTTTTTTTTTTCTAACAGTCAGTTCTCTCTCTCTCTCTTTCTCTCTCTTCCCCTTCTCCCTCTCTCTCTCTCTCTCTCTCTCTCTCTCTCTCTCTCTCTCTCTCTCTGCAAGTGTTAAAAAATGATTAAAACTACTAATTTTAAAACTTGTTAAATTAAGTTGGGAAACACTGTTCTGGAAAAAAAGAGCAACGCTAAAATTGGGGAGTAATGTTTTTTTTTTTTTCCTTCCTCATCTAATGTGGGCACAGCATGGTATCAGAATGTCATGGAAGCTTTACCTTGGAGCCATTCAAGATGTAATGGTCACCTTGGCGCTGTGCACTCGTCAGGAGCGACGCAGCATCACTGCCACTGCCTGAAATCAACGAGGACACATTCAAGTCATGGAGTCATGGTACTGTATTAGTTCAAAGTAGTATTGTAGGTAACAGACCAGGTTCTGTCAGGCAATAGGAGGCAAACTTCTCCATGGAACATAGTTGAGGACAGAATGTTTGCCTCTGCTCCTCGTTGCCGAAGCTGTCAATCATCCAGGCGCACATGCTGCATGCAAACTACATGTTAGGGCCAGCTGTCCATTTTAACGACATCCAACACAAAAGCGATCTCAATAACTGGGCCTTTGCTAAGATAAAAATGCTCACTTTTGATTGAAATCTGTCAGAATGTATGAATGCATCGGGATGTTTATTGTTGTTCATGTAGCTTGCGTCATAATGAGAACTGTTTCAAATAAGCAAGATTATTATTTCATTGTTTTGTTTACTAAATATGGATTTTGTTTGATCCTTTTCATATACTATTCATGCGGTTTGAGAAAATTTTTATTGAGGAATTGTGTAGGCTGCTATTATGAATGTAATTTTCAATTTTTATTTTTATAGCGATGATAATCCCTCTTGCTGCGGAATCAATTGTGTTGCACACCACGCAGAGAACCACATGACGGGCATGCAAGGAAATATTCATGTGGTGGTCGTAGAGGGGAATAGACCATTGCAAAATTATTTGTATTTCTAATTTAGCTATTCATATGTTTGATTAAATGAACATTTTGTGTGTGTGTGTGTGTGTGTGTGTGTGTGTGTGTGTGTGTATTACATTGTATGAAAAGGTTAAAGAAGAGGGAAAAAAAGGACTACATTCTTTTAAGTACGAAGGACATTTTATGATACGCTGCAGGTGTGTTTTAGTTGCGGCTCTGACTACATCGTACATGTTGTACAGTGACAAGTCACTGTATTGAATGAAACATACTTATGAATACTGATGTAGGCAGTGGTGCTGACGCATCCGGTGGACAAGGCCTCGAAGATGACAGATGTGTCCAGGCGAGACAGACCAGAACCCCCAACGTCTGGCTGAACATAGATGCCCCCGAAGCCCAACTGGGCCGCCTTGCGCATGGTCTCCACTGGGAACATTTCCTTATGGTAAAAGCAGACGGCGACAAACTAGCTTAATTTAGCGTAGTTGTCTAGAAAGGGAGCATATAGATCTGATGCATTATTTTTATTATTATTAGGCAGCAAGACTGTTTACGTGCTGCTGCTTTGGTTAGGAGCTGAGTTGAAATTGCCTCAGCAGTTACTGTGCAGACATAGTTTCTCCTGTATGTAGTGAGATAATTACAGTTAATACCTTTATTTTGGGAAAAGTGTGGCATTTATTTGAGATGTTTATTTAAGGATGTTTAACCAACCTTCTGGTCCCACTCTGCCATGTGCGGAGCCATTTCATTGGCTGCAAAGTCAAAGGCCACTTTCTGGAACTCCTTCTGTTCATCTGTGAGACCGTGAGATGCTGCAATAATAACAATACATGATACAAATTAGTTGCAATATTTTGCAAGGCAAGGTGATTCGTAAAAAAACTAAATAAATAAATGTAAGTACCATACAGAGATTTTGTGTGGAGTCACGTAATGACCTTTCCCAGTTTGGTGAAATAGAGTCAAACATTGCAAGTATCGAATTCGTAAAATTATCATGTGACACACTGTAACAAGGAGTCACTCTGACAAAACACACAAAGCAATAATACATAAACAAGAATTCAGCAGTATAACAGAGTAAAAGAAAAAATTCTTTAAAAAAAATACTCAAGCAAAAGTTAAAAAACGTGACGTACTGTATTTAAACTGAACTAGTTTAGTAAAAAGTTATGGGGTAAATGTGGCTTGTAATGACCCACCTCCGTCTGTTAAGTTTGTTTTTATTATTTATTTATTATTAACAATAGTTAATTGACAAACTCTTAACTACTTGAGATGTAACAACATATTTCAATTTCTTTTAAAATCTGGTTGTGTTTTCATCAGTCTGAAAATGTTGCACTTTCAGGTCAGTTTTTTAAATTTTATAAGAATAATAATGAATCAGTTTTACATAGTGCTTTTCTGGACACTCATAGATGCTTCACATTGGGTATATATTTCATTCACTCGCACATTCATGCTCTGGTGGTGGGAAACTACATTCTGTAGGCACAGATGTCCTGCTGCAGGCTGAAGGAAGCGGGCTGCCAAGATGCACCGACAGCACCTCCGCCCACCAATTGACACCGGTGAGAGTGTCACTCGAGGTAATGTGCCTGAACTGTCTTGGCCAAGGACAGGACACATGGCTCGAACAGAGCATGATTCCAACAGCCAGTTCTTTGGTTACTGGACAGTCTTCTCTACCTCCTGAGCCACGGCCGCCTTATTTTTAAGTTTATTTGTATGACTTCAGTATTGGTAATGAAATCGTAAATCAAACATTTTGGGCAATATGTTCTGTGTGCCCCCACTAGTCTAAACGTCGTACTGTATTCTGATTCATTTTGCGTTCATGGAATAAGAATGAAGCAGATGTGTCCACATGTTTTCGGACATCCGAGGGACTTCACAAGGCTGACATTTTATGCATTACCGCCACCAGTTGTCGACTGAATCTGACGTCAAGCGCCCACCGGCGACAAGTGTCAATGTCACGAAAGAAAACAACGGTGTGTTCTTTTTATCTCGGGAAGGACATTAAAAAAATAGAAAGAAAATGGGGGCGGGGGGGTGTATCAGTGAGGGGTGTGCAGCTCTCTGACGAATGAAGGAGCGCCTCTTGCCAATGACATTTAAGCTAAAAGTACATTTAAAAATGGCCAAACTGCATTCAGACGGCCCACATTAAAAATACGTCTGAATCGTTGTATAGAAAGTTGTTTGTAAACTAACGTGAAACCAGCCTTGCTTTCTACCATCGGTACACAAATGAGTATTTTAATGACGATCGTTGTTAAACGTATACTTGCTGTTGGGCGTTGACTTACGATCGATACACGAAGCTACCCCTCGTCTCTGTGCACTTCTACCAGCGAAAAAACGATGTCTCCTGCAGATATTCGCAGTCAGCCGGGCGACTCTTAATACTCCGCCAGCCGCCATGTTTTTTTTTTTTCTTTCAATAAACCACATGTGCCGATAGTGCTGATGGGATTTGTAGTTCTAGAACAACATCGAGCTCGCCGGTGATTTCATTTTAGTTTTAATTTTAAATGTATTTTTATCTTTATTTTTATTCTTTTATATTTTCTTATTTTACAGTTACTTGGCACACAATTAACATTGGTTAGTAACGTGCGGGTGAGGAAACCAAGGCTGCTTCTCGTGACGTCACGCGTTCCGGATTGGCGCGGGTTTTAATGGCCGCTTGTTGATGTGACACACGACTGACTTTAAAGGTATGGTTACCATTGTTTTTAACTCTATGGACTTAATCAACCTACAACAGATAAACTTTAAACCTACTAAGCATTAATAGTATGTCTTATAGTTTGCCTGGACGCGTTTTTGATTGTTGAACCCAAAACTAATGAAGGAAAAGCATGTTTCTTCATTTTTCAGAAAATGGACGGTTGCCAAACGCTAATTTGGGATTCACGCATTTGAGCAAGGTTACGAGTGTTGTATTGTTGAAGTAATACTTAACTGATACTACTAATATACTCCGATACCGATGTTGATAAACGTCGAGGTCGCTCTCCACTTGGGCATGTCATACTTTAAAATCGTGTTTTAGCACATCTATCGTGCAATTTTAAAAACGTTTTGAACCCCCAGAGGAACTGCTCATAAAGCCTTAAAAGTTGAACTCATAATTGCTCATAATTAAAAATAAAAGCGCCAGACATCTTCCATTTAATAGCACCAATTTAAAACAAAAAAGCCTCTGTTCCCCTTTTCTCCACTAAATGTTGAGTGTATGCTGATGAAGTTGGTGGTTAAAGTCCATGTAAGAGTACAGGATTTTACTTACAGAGAAAAGCAATGCCTCCAAAGAAGAAAGTGAGAAAAAGAACAATAAACTCAGGTAGGTTGAAGCAATTTGTCAAGTACATCCTTTTTGTCTGGTTCGTTTAAAAGTACATTCTGTGTAACACAGATGGAGACGCTGACAACGAGGTTGATTCTTCTCCGAAGCCGAGCCTCAAGAGGAAGGCTTCATCTTCAGTGGAGGCTTTGGAGGGGACGAGTGCCAAGCAATATTGTCGCTGGCTCATGAAATCTGAGCCAGAGAGCCGCTTTGAGAATGGCATTGACGTCAAGGTACAGTACCAAATGACTACTCGGGTATATGATTGTAAACATCTCATCATTGTTAAATTTACAGTTTGGAATTGAGGATCTGAAGGCTTTGCCTAATCAAACCAGCTGCTGGGACGGTGTCCGCAACTATCAGGTAGAGCTGCAAAAAAGCAACTTTTGTCATCAAAGTAGGGCTGCAACTAATGATTATTTTAATAATCGATTAATCTGTCACTTATTTTTTCAATGAATCCATGGACCGGATTAAAAAAACATTGTTCTAAAATTTCCATCCCTTAATTACAGTCAAAAGAACTGGACATCATTTCAAATTGGCAGTTGCTGCATGAACATACCAGAGTTCTTCAAGTAATAAATTATGATTAAAAAAAATTAAAGTAGAGATCAAATTTCAATAGGCTACGGACCAACACACGAAAAAAATTTAACATTTATCCTCCCATTAATTGAGCCACTTATCCTTATGAGGGTCGCAGGGTGCTGGAGCCTGTCCTAACTGACTATGGGGAGTATCGATTCATTGTTGCAGCCCTACATCGGAAGATTAATTTACAGTTTGTATGACGCTACAAAAAAAGATGTCACTGCTATCACACAGTCTTGCTCTATCTCGCTCAGGCACGTAACTTCATGTGTCAAATGAAAGAGGGCCAGTTGGCTTTCTTCTACCACAGCAACTGCAAGGAACCTGGCATAGTAGGAATCATGAAAGTAAGATCCCATGCTAGGATGTATATCATTGTACTTACTGCCATGTTTAATGAGCGGTGTTTCTTTTCCCTTTGTCCAGATAGTGAAGGAAGCATATGTGGACCACACGCAGTTTGACAAGAAAGACGTTCATTATGATGCTCGCAGCAACCCAGAGAAGCCCAAGTGGAGCATGGTAAGAGGACATGCTAAGAGAGTGTTTGGAAATAATAATTAAAAAAAAAAAGAACTCTAAACTTGAGAAGATATCACATCCTCTCTGTGATTTTGAGGAAAAAAAAAACCCATAATTTTCTATTATACACATTTTTGTACTTCTTCAAAGTGAGTCCTGCAGGGGTTAAACAAACCGATCTTTGGTTATTATTTTTTGTTCCTTTGGATGGTATAAAATATTAGATATGAACAGCAAACCCTCCTTTCTCAATGAATAATATCAAATATAATTCATGAAATCAGATATCCACGTCTGAATGTATTTTAATCGCCAGAGAAGCCCAAGTGGAGCATGGTAAGATGACATGCTAAACGAGTGTTTGGAATAATAATTAAAAAAAAAAAAGAACTCTAAACTTGAGAATATATCACATCCTCTCTGTGATTTTGAGGAAAAAAAAAACCCATAATTTTCTATTATACACATTTTTGTACTTCTTCAAAGTGAGTCCTGCAGGGGTTAAACAAACCGATCTTTGGTTATTATTTTTTGTTCCTTTGGATGGTATAAAATATTAGATATGAACAGCAAACCCTCCTTTCTCAATGAATAATATCAAATATAATTCATGAAATCAGATATCCACGTCTGAATGTATTTTAATCCATCTGGGGGTGGGGGGGGTGTTGCCACTTGCTGTCGGCTAAAAAATGCCATCAGTTAGTCTGTGCTCAAGGAACGACCAATCACAGCTCAGCTTACGAACGCCACGTGACCAAAGTCAGAAAACAGGTGAGCCGTGATTGATCCTTACCCGAGGAACTGTGATGTCATCGTTAGTAAACAGCAAGTGGCAAAATGACCACCCCCTCAGATGGATTGAAACAGGTGGATTTTCCTTATTAAATTATTACACAAACCCAATACTAATCAGAATGCCATGTTTAGACAAGTGGATCCGCCGAGAACATATTGTAAAGAAAAATGTGCCCTTGACTTCCCCCTTAAGGGTGGCTCCTGGGGATTTTTTTGGTTGTTTTCAGTTTAAAGACTCACTCCTAAAAATGAATGAAAACATTCTGAATGAATACCAACTCATCATTCAATGCTCCATCACCCGCATGGGTAACAAGACAAGAACAAGTCCTAATGCAAATGAAATGAGGGTGAAAAGTTAAGGTGGGATGATGCTGATGGTGTTCCTGGCTCATAGGTGGACATCCAGTACCAAAGAATGTTGAAGCGGTTTCTTCCTCTGTCTGAGCTCAAAGAGTACCACCTGCAACATCGGACCAATGGGGGCCCTCTGAAGGACATCATGCTCTTCACCAGACCCAGGCTGTCCGTGCAGCCTCTAACCACTGGTAATTGATGAGATAATTTAAAATGTAGCATCAGCGTCGTTGCACACACAGTTTTATTTATCATCCCTGCAGAGGAATTTGACTTTATTCTGAGCTTGGAGGACCAAGAACCGCTGTGACTGTGCTGGGCTGAAATCTGTCTCTTTAGTTTATGTAGTAGATCATCGTGATATGTGTTTGTTGTAAAATGTTTGTGGTGAAAAGACAAACAAAACTACAATGAGAAATAAGTGTGACTTTTTTTTCCCATTTGGCATCAGTTTATTTGACAATTTGGGCACAATGAATCAGTCATAAGCGCTTTGCAAAAAGATCTAAATAGCTCTAACTTCACTCTTCTCTGCTTTAAAAGACATAAAATCATGTTTAGAGGCAGGAAGACACTTGCATGTGTCTAACCAAACTAAACACTAGGACGTGGCAGGCAAATAATACTGCCGGAATGCTGACTTGAACTGCTCTTATTTACACATCCACACTCCTTGGACAACACCTGCGTGCATTTCACATTTCGGAGTTCTTCATAACTGGAATGTTGCTTGTTCAAAGTTCTAAATTAGTTGCCATTAAACCATTAAGTACACACTGAATGGCGTTAGCGTGAAAGTCCCAGGAATTATAATCGCTGATTTACTTTGATTTCCGTCAAGAAACAAAAAAACAACAAAGCAAGGAGGGATAAATCTAGTCCAGTCTCCCTTAATCCTCTTCCCTGGGAATGGCGGACATGGCCTCACGGAGACCCCCGGTCCAGTCGAAGGCGAGGCTCATATCCGTTGTCCTCCTTGGCACACTGCTCCAATGCACTCTCCGAGGCAGCCGAGCCCTCGTAGCGCTGGGAGGCGATGGCGGCCTGGGGGGACATGCTCTTCCTCACCACGTCGCCTTTCCGCCATAGTGTAATTTCCTGGGAATACAAGGGGAAAGTTGATACATACTCATGGTGGAGTGCAGGATTTGGCAACCTGCGGCTCTTTAATTCTGATGGATTTTTAATTTGACAATTCGTGCTCGCTTGTAACATTAAAACTATTTTTTTTTTCTGCTCAAACTAACGTGAGGTTGCCTTTGTACAAATACAGGCCTCTCCCGTAATAGATGCTTCCCCTCAGCTGTGAGATATAGCTGCCAATTTCAGTGCACGACTCAGTGATGATCTGGCGTCAGCATCTTCTCCGTAGGAGGACTGCACATGTGCTGTGTGATATATAAATAGATAAATAACGCGCTAAATTCTGTGACCCAGTTGCCTGGCCAGGCAAGCAAAGTGCTGATCTTAGCTCTTGATGATCACATGGCCAAAACATTCTCCTCATTTGTCAGATGGTGGGGGGCCCCAAAACAGAAACACCCGGCTTTAAGATAGATACAAGATAAATACATATGGCCACCTGCTGTTTAAAGTAGCGTCTCTCCTCCTCGTCGATCAGCACCAGATTTAGGTAGTAGCGCACCGAGAACTTCTTGTTGATGTCTCGCATCGTGGGAGTCAGGTCATAGCCAGCCAGGAAAAGCCGGATGGGGATGGACTCGCCTAAAAACGCACACAATTTGAATATCGCTCGCACTTAACTGATACAATAAAATCTGCAAATGTGAACAGCCCTTAATTTGAACAATCTGAGGTTCAATATGATGTGAAATGATACCTTAAAAGTCACGCAAAATTTGAGCAGTTTAACTTCACGCTGTATTAGGGCTATTTTAAAATTTGGCCCATTTGATTACGGTACTTTTTTAATATTTGTTTTTAAACACGGGAATACATTACACCATAATTCGGGTGTGCAAAACCGGTCCTTGAGGGGCACTATCCTGCATGTTTTAAATGTTTCCCTCCTCCAATACACCTGATTCAAACACCCTTGAGATAAGACAAAGACAACGAAATTCAAATATTCCTACCCCCCCCC
>NW_017805453.1:1390896-1393951 GCF_001891065.2 Hippocampus comes
ATATCACATCCTCTCTGTGATTTTGAGGAAAAAAAAAACCCATAATTTTCTATTATACACATTTTTGTACTTCTTCAAAGTGAGTCCTGCAGGGGTTAAACAAACCGATCTTTGGTTATTATTTTTTGTTCCTTTGGATGGTATAAAATATTAGATATGAACCGCAAACCCTCCTTTCTCAATGAATAATATCAAATATAATTCATGAAATCAGATATCCACGTCTGAATGTATTTTAATACATCTGGGGGTGGGGGGGGTGTCTAAAAAATGCCATCAGTTAGTCTGTGCTCAAGGAACGACCAATCACAGCTCAGCTTACGAACGCCACGTGACCAAAGTCAGAAAACAGGTGAGCCGTGATTGATCCTTACCCGAGGAACTGTGATGTCATCGTTAGTAAACAGCAAGTGGCAAAATGACCACCCCCTCAGATGGATTGAAACAGGTGGATTTTCCTTATTAAATTATTACACAAACCCAATACTAATCAGAATGCCATGTTTAGACAAGTGGATCCGCCGAGAACATATTGTAAAGAAAAATGTGCCCTTGACTTCCCCCTTAAGGGTGGCTCCTGGGGATTTTTTTGGTTGTTTTCAGTTTAAAGACTCACTCCGAAAAATGAATGAAAACATTCTGAATGAATACCAACCCATCATTCAATGCTCCATCACCCGCATGGGTAACAAGACAAGAACAAGTCCTAATGCAAATGAAATGAGGGTGAAAAGTTAAGGTGGGATGATGCTGATGGTGTTCCTGGCTCATAGGTGGACATCCAGTACCAAAGAATGTTGAAGCGGTTTCTTCCTCTGTCTGAGCTCAAAGAGTACCACCTGCAACATCGGACCAATGGGGGCCCTCTGAAGGACATCATGCTCTTCACCAGACCCAGGCTGTCCGTGCAGCCTCTAACCACTGGTAATTGATGAGATAATTTAAAATGTAGCATCAACGTCGTTGCACACACAGTTTTATTTATCATCCCTGCAGAGGAATTTGACTTTATTCTGAGCTTGGAGGACCAAGAACCGCTGTGACTGTGCTGGGCTGAAATCTGTCTCTTTAGTTTATGTAGTAGATCATCGTGATATGTGTTTGTTGTAAAATGTTTGTGGTGAAAAGACAAACAAAACTACAATGAGAAATAAGTGTGACTTTTTTTTCCCATTTGGCATCAGTTTATTTGACAATTTGGGCACAATGAATCAGTCATAAGCGCTTTGCAAAAAGATCTAAATAGCTCTAACTTCACTCTTCTCTGCTTTAAAAGACATAAAATCATGTTTAGAGGCAGGAAGACACTTGCATGTGTCTAACCAAACTAAACACTAGGATGTGGCAGGCAATTAATACTGCCGGAATGCTGACTTGAACCGCTCTTATTTACACATCCACACTCCTTGGACAACACCTGCGTGCATTTCACATTTCGGAGTTCTTCATAACTGGAATGTTGCTTGTTCAAAGTTCTAAATTAGTTGCCATTAAACCATTAAGTACACACTGAATGGCGTTAGCGTGAAAGTCCCAGGAATTATAATCGCTGATTTACTTTGATTTCCGTCAAGAAACAAAAAAACAACAAAGCAAGGAGGGATAAATCTAGTCCAGTCTCCCTTAATCCTCTTCCCTGGGAATGGCGGACATGGCCTCACGGAGACCCCCGGTCCAGTCGAAGGCGAGGCTCATATCCGTTGTCCTCCTTGGCACACTGCTCCAATGCACTCTCCGAGGCAGCCGAGCCCTCGTAGCGCTGGGAGGCGATGGCGGCCTGGTGGGACATGCTCTTCCTCACCACGTCGCCTTTCCGCCATAGTGTAATTTCCTGGGAATACAAGGGGAACTCACGGAGACCCCCGGTCCAGTCGAAGGCGAGGCTCATATCCGTTGTCCTCCTTGGCACACTGCTCCAATGCACTCTCCGAGGCAGCCGAGCCCTCGTAGCGCTGGGAGGCGATGGCGGCCTGGTGGGACATGCTCTTCCTCACCACGTCGCCTTTCCGCCATAGTGTAATTTCCTGGGAATACAAGGGGAACGTTGATACATACTGATGGTGGAGTGCAAGAGTTGTCAACCTGCGGCTCTTTAATTCTTCTGCTGGATTTTTAATTTGACAATTCATGCTCTTGTAACGTTAAAACTTTTTTTTTTTTTTCTGCTCAAACTAACGTGAGGTTGCCTTTGTACAAAACAGGCCTCTCCCGTAATAGATGCTTCCCCTCAGCTGTGAGATATAGCTGCCAATTTCAGTGCACGACTCAGTGATGATCTGGCGTCAGCATCTTCTCCGTAGGAGGACTGCACATGTGCTGTGTGATATATAAATAGATAAATAACGCGCTAAATTCTGTGACCCAGTTGCCTGGCCAGGCAAGCAAAGTGCTGATCTTAGCTCTTGATGATCACATGGCCAAAACATTCTCCTCATTTGTCAGATGGTGGGGGGCCCCAAAACAGAAACACCCGGCTTTAAGATAGATACAAGATAAATACATATGGCCACCTGCTGTTTAAAGTAGCGTCTCTCCTCCTCGTCGATCAGCACCAGATTTAGGTAGTAGCGCACCGAGAACTTCTTGTTGATGTCTCGCATCGTGGGAGTCAGGTCATAGCCAGCCAGGAAAAGCCGGATGGGGATGGACTCGCCTAAAAACGCACACAATTTGAATATCGCTCGCACTTAACTGATACAATAAAATCTGCAAATGTGAACAGCCCTTAATTTGAACAATCTGAGGTTCAATATGATGTGAAATGATACCTTAAAAGTCACGCAAAATTTGAGCAGTTTAACTTCACGCTGTATTAGGGCTATTTTAAAATTTGGCCCATTTGATTACGGTACTTTTTTAATATTTGTTTTTAAACACGGGAATACATTACACCATAATTCGGGTGTGCAAAACCGGTCCTTGAGGGGCACTATCCTGCATGTTTTAAATGTTTCCCTCCTCCAATACACCTGATTCAAACACCCTTGAGATAAGACAAAGACAACGAAATTCAAATATTCCTACACCCCCCCCCCAATTACAACATAATCTCTAC
>NW_017805453.1:1394432-1451837 GCF_001891065.2 Hippocampus comes
GCTCTTGTGCGTTTTTTTTGCACCTGTCATGGGCAGCATTTTACACAGCCCCACTTTGTTCAGCGGAAAGATCAGTGCTGATGACAGTGTGCGGCTGGATGGATGCAAGGCTTGAGGAGCCGACGATGAGAAGAAAGGAGCGTCAGCGCAGAGCGCCGATGCGGATGTGGAACTGGGAGTCGCAGCTTGGAGTTGAAGCGGATTATGTGGGACAGGAGATGTGAGCCAATCTCTTTTCGTCAATGGACACTACAGCTTCATGTTTGCTTTCAAAACTTAGCTTGTAGCAGACGTGTGCACATTTTCAGCATGACGTGTCTGATCCACTCGTGAAAAGACACTTTGATCCTCTCCTCTTTCATCTATAACTGCTTCAAACAACAAAGTGTATGCAGGAAATGTGATTAAGATTGCACGACTGTCTGTGTCTTATGTGTTGTGTTATTTTGTTATTTTGATTTCAAGATGGCGCCGCGAGAGTGGCTGCCTTTCCAGCAGATCCTATATTTTGTTGTTCTACTTCTTCCTTTCATAACTTTGCTGCTGTGAATTGGGAATTTCTCCATTGCGAGACTAATAAAGGTTTTCTTATCTTAGATGTACTATATGACAAAAATACCATTAAATATAGACAAAATATGTGCAAAATACAGTCGGGGCGCTAGGGTGTGTGGCGCTTTACCTGAGTTTGACATTCTGGCCCGTGTAGGACTCGTACGGCTTTTCCACATGAGTGAACTCAAAGTCAAACGTCTGCGACTGGGTCATCTCACCGGGCCTCGCCAAGTCTTTTACCAGGGACACAAACTCGTGGTGGTTCCCTCTGTCGTAATACAGCTCTGAAAACACAAAGTGATCCCTTTGTATTCCTCTTGAAATGCTTGTTTTCGATGAACGCATTCTTGGGCTGAACAAACAGCTATATTTTTTTCAATCTAGAAATGAGAAAATTCAGCCCGCAAAGCCAGTTTCATCGGTCGGCACATCATGAGCTGACTCACAAAAAAGGCTGAAGAGCACATGCTCGAAAAGATACAAAAAGTAATCTATTTCGGTTTGTGGTGGCCATTTTTGGCTGGGTGAAATAGTAGGTAGAGATATACAGTCGTGGGTAGAACAGCGTGCAGGGTGGGCCGTACTCGGAGGAGACACGTATTTGTGATGTACAGTGAACACCCGCATATCCACAAATACGCCAATCGAGTTTCTTTTCTTCTCACATTCCTGGTTATTTGCTGAAAATCTCATCGATGAGCAGTTTGTATGTTCAGGCCAAAGCAATAAAAAGTTTTCTTTGCCGCTATCTGGTGGAATCTTGGTATTGTCGTTAGATTTCATTGATTTGCCTGTACTTCCATTAATTACTGTGCACAAAGGTGAAAAGCTGAGTTCAGTTTCTCAATTCATTTTTGAAAAGTGCTCATGCACATGTGTGATCTCATGTCAGTTTGTGCAAACGTGTTATTTATCTAGTACGCAAGCGAAGACTATTGATGGACCTGTTAATGTGATTTGTTTTGAGTAACTTGAAAACTGTATGGAACATGAGTTCATGATGGTGTACATGCTAGAAACATGATGTTGATGCTTTATGATCCTCTGCTTTAACCGCTATGCCGCCATCTTGTGGCATCTATGCAGTTACAACCCCCTTTTGGGAACATCAATTATTCACAGGTTTTTGCTGTTTACGGCAAGGTTTGCTAAAAAAAATAGCAAGGGATCACTGTTCACCTAACCAAGTAGTAGGATAGGGTAGAAGTTGGGCATCTTACCGGATGTGCCACACACGATTTTCTTAACTTTTCTCTTTCTATATGTGCTGGATAGATAGACTGATGGAGTGATGTAGGATACAGCAGCTCCAGGGTGGCTACACAACCGATACATGAGATTGAATGGCAGAATGGATTATTTCTTTACCAATCTGTCCGACAAATTCAATCTTGATGCCCTGGTGCTCCAGCCTCTTTCCGGGGCTCTTGAGTGTGACGTTGACTCTGCCGCTGACGGTCTCTCCGTCGTAGAAGAGGAAATACTTGTCCTTCTTGCCATCCTCCGTCTTGTGCTCTGCTTTCTTCCTCGTCTCGGCGTCGTTGAGCACCACGTCGATCTCCGCACTTTGTCCGAAACTGAAGAAGCTCATTGTTGTGAGCTTTTTTTTTTAACAACGTATACTGGTACAGCACAAGGCCCGAAGGTTACAATTCCCCCCGCCCGAGGCACGCTCTTTAGATAGACGTATTTGTAATGCAAACACGTTAAGTGTCCATGCCCAATTGCTGTAGCGATGGAGTGGAAAACGATAACGGTGCGTGCGGCGCAAAAGAAAACAAAATGTCCATCGATTAAAAAAAAAGCAAGAAGGAAAAAGACGTACTTATTGTTTTCTTTCCTCAATTTCTCCCCAAATAGACGCTTAGTTTCTGCGTAGTCACGCAAAGCACGCTTGCGACGTGAGTATTGTACTATTTTACATGGTTGTTTTGTTCGAAGAAGATAATGTCGCGTTTGTTATCAAATAGTCAGGATGTAAGACATCTGGGTCGACACAACTATTTCCGGGTAAGCGCGGCTACACAATAAGAGCATCAAATGCAATGTTGTTCGCTGACCGGAAATTTGGCTACACAATAAGAGGGACATTTTTTTTTTTTGTTCAAAACATGTAAAGCAGGGGTGTCAAATTCCGGTCCTGGAGGGCCGCTGTCCTGCATGTTTTCCAAGTCTCCCTGTTGCAACACACCTGATTCAAATGATCAGATCATCAGCAAGCTCTGCGCAAGCCTGACATTGAACATGTTCATTTGAATCAGGTGTGTTGCAACAGGGAGACTTGGAAAACATGCAGGACACCGGCCCTCCAGGACCGGAGTTTGACACCCCTGATGTAAAGGTTCAACCCGTTTACAGGAGGTCCACGGTTTACCGTTTGTATATAAAAACAGGTTCCACCAGCCGACTAAATTATTATTTTGTCTGAAGGAAATAAGAATATCCACTCATTTTCCAAAACATTTATTTTCATGTGGGTCGTAGTTGTGCTGGATAACTGATTTAAAATTTGAATTTGCCCTCTCGGGATTATATCCAGGATTATTAAATTAGAAATGAAAACGTTAGGCATAAAATAAAGTACTAAACTATAAAACACAAAAGACAAGTTCCCTGGTCACGTTATTTATATTCTCATTTTTCTCAATCACATGAAACTTGCAGCTGAAAGGACACACACAAGCCTTCAGGGGTGAACATTTCAAATGTATTTTATTCATAACAAAAATCAACCATGAACAGTGGGCATTTTACAACAGTTCCTGAGTTTTTACACAAATCATGAACACAAAAAAAGTTTGAAACAGCACTGGACAGTAACTATTGTACTGTAAAATTACCATTTTGAACAGCATATTGCCTTATGTACAATAAGGTACTGGGGGAAGAAAAAAAACATTTGCGCATTTATGCATACAATACTGATGCAAAACTGGACAATATGTCCAATATCTACAACCCAAAAAAGTAGTAACACACAGAAGGTCACTTATACACTAACAGCACTCTAAATGTCATACATTGCCACCTTTTAATAGTAAATACTGAATTTGCAGCAAAGTGGGATAGATAGTATTCAAATCCATTGGGTAACTTGGACATGTAATGTTATCAATTGTAACTACTCTATGCTCAAGGCAGATAAATTGTGCCTCATGCTATCTGATATCCTCAGTTTTCAGTCTGCTTATTTATTGCCTGTACAACTACGGTATGCACAAATACCTTTCAACTCTTGGCCACTTGGAAGAAGAAGAATAGAAATAACACAATGTTGCTCACATGACACAGGTCTTGTGCAAAACAAGTTCAATGTATTAAAAAAAAAAAGTTACAAAAGACAATTTGTTCCAAAACTTGTGATGGAATGTTGCTCCAACACATCCCTTGCCATCATTTAGCTAAATGTCACAGCTTGGAAGTGAATGAATGACTTTACTGTCTAGTAGAAATATGCGGCAAATAAAAAAATAAACTCTACAAGTGAGAGGGGGACAATGAAAGGATTAGTGTTATAAAATTTGTCAACGCTATAAAAACATGAGCTAGTGCCATAAAACCATACTGAACATTACTTTGGCAAGTTGGTTTGATTTTGATGTGCATCAGAGAATAGAGTGTGCCATGTTACACTTCGAACGTAACCACCAGAGCCATCGTTGTTAATCCTCCCTGGGTTCAAATGATGAAAGATGACTTATGGCGGAAGTGTCCCTGTAGGGGGGGAAAGAACAACCTATAGCCTTACATGAGATATATTATGGATTTCTTGCCCACAATTTCAAACAGTTCCCAGCTAATTTAATTTGTCAAAATACTGAAAAGGATCAAGAATGTTCACAATCTATTTAAAACCCTGTCCGAAATCACCCTGTTATGAGGGAGTGGTCCTCTCTTATATAAAATGACCCACAGGTCGCCCTACCTTCCTCTTATGCGAGCCAGCGCAGGGTTCAACTTTGGTAACGTGAGGACAGTGAGCAGAAATAGGAGGTTGTGACAAAGCAAACAGCTAGTGCCCATAAATTATTTTCACTCATAAAGGCAGCACTTCATCACCGAGGTCTGAATTGAGTATTTGGCGCATGCAGCAGAGACACAACGCCAAGTACCAGTCCTCCCTCATCACCCCTTTTCCCTTGTGGATAACTCAGAGGAACATCTGAGTATGTGTATCAGAAGCTAACGCTAACCTGTGCTAGTGGTTCACGTTACAATCCTTCAGAATTCTGAACAGCTCACTCACAGACTAGTTTTGGAGAAAAAGCAGATTTATTGGTAAGTGGTCAAGCACAGTGCTCTATATACTTGTCTGCAAGTAATTAAAAAGTACATTTTACATATCATCCCGCCTCGAACTCTAGTATATGCTAAATTTTGTACCTCATCTGCATCGCCATAGTCGACAGCATTGTTCTGCGTCGGCCAACTGAATCTGTAGTAGAAGACGACATAATGAATGCATATTTTGTCAATGCGGGAGTAAATGGATTGCTATTTGATACTCACTCGTTTTCATTTTGGCCTTTTTTGGAGGAGAAGGCGCGTGAAACGCAATGCCAAATGCAGCCGATCACACAGATGACCGCTATCACGCCGCCGACAGACTTGAGGACGATGTCGAGGATGTCCACATCATCTATAGAAAAAGGTAAATACATTCTTGCCTTATCACATGTCCCAAATATACAAATAATTAATTAGGTACAGCAGCACAGTCTCACAAAATAATGTTTAATGCACTCATTGATGAGTGACACTGTCACATCCATTTTGGATGTTTATTATTATGGTTGCAGTTTTGTGGAGCTCTTGTGACAGAGTTGACATATTGTTGTGGACAACCTAAGGCACACCTGTGCAATAATCATGCTGTCTCATCAGTTGCGATCTCCTAATTGAAATAATCTTTAAAAAAAAATCCTTGAGGATCCTGATGGAGGTTATCATAAACCAGGTCAGTTCAGGTCATGAAAAAAACAAAAGTCTTATGTTACGGTATATGCTAAAAGTTTAACGTATTTTAGCATTACAATAATGCAAATATGAATACTGTGGCATAAACTTCACGTCTGTTCTGGGATTAATAAATATGTTCAGCACTGTGTAATAATTAATAACCATTTGTTCGTCAGGTGATATGTTTTGAATGGCCCATGGAAGACTTGATAAAAATCAAAAGAGACCTTGCAACAAAAGGCGCATGTGAACCTACTTCAGTGTCCGGTGAGGATAGTTGGCAAATCCTTTTGTCATCATGTGTGAGACAAATTGCCACGAGAAATACAGCAGAAAACCACAAATATCCCTTAGAATTATTGCATACATTCTGGTACATGTGGATGTGATCTCAGTTACAACTGTCACTGCTCTACTTACTGGTGAACTGTGTTTTCCAATTTAGCAATGAAATCTTCATCACAATGTCACATTCTATACCGTTCACGTACTCAAAGGCAAACATTTTCCTCACTGTTGTCAAAAGTGCACACGCAATCATATGTCACTCACAGACTTCCATCCACTGAGAGGGACACTGGGCGTGGCCGGCGTCATTCTTAGCCTGGCAGTAGTACTCCCCCGCGTCCTCCTTCCTCACCCTGCGGAATTTCTGAGGGGAATTGTCAAGTCAGTCTTGTGACAGTGCACAGTCGGCAAAATGTAAAATATCTCTTGCATTTGGCCTTTACATCTGACGACAAACAAATACAGACAAGGTCTTAGAAGTGTTTTTTTTGGGGGGGGGTTTCGTCCGAATATGCTGAATGGACAAAAGTATTTGGACATGAGAGATTTAGGGAAAGGTAAATTCTCTTCCTGTTAGGCTAAGGTGGGAGTAAGTCACATACAGTATGTGCAAGTCACAAGGTATTCTCAAGTTGTAACCTTCAAGACTCAAGCATGTCCCGCTTTACCGTGGGGAAAAGAAAATCAAGCAAGCCGAGTGGGCCCCAAATTTCGAAAAGTCGAGTCAAGTCCTTACTTGGCTCAAGCAAGTTATCAGTGAAGTTATACAATCTTGCTCAGTCATAACAAATATCAGTGATAATTAAATGTTTTTTCATCAATCCCAACACCAGTTTATTTATGCCTTAAAAAGGTAAATAAACAACAGACTGAGATTATGATTGATTTAAAATTTTTTTGTTGATTAAAAAAAAAAAAAAATTATGGCGTTGCATTTCAAACTCAATTCAACTCGACTTTCGTTCCAACCAAATTATACAATTAATAAGAAAACATCCACTTTAATGTGGCCTATAACTTGTAAATCACAAATGGGCTTTCCTTTTGTGTAGCACTTTTCTACTTTCAAGCTACATACTCAAATTGCTCGACACTGTCTCTTCATTCACCTACTGATGTCATACCAGGCTTCCGGTGTCGGCGTTAATGGTGTACGTGGCATTGATAAACTTGGGGGTGTTCTTGGGGTCTTGGGGAAGCTCCTCGTTGTTTTGGAACCAGCTGTAGACGGGTGCCGGGAAGCCCTCATTCTCGAGACACCGGAGCTCGGTCGACGTGCCCACCGTGACCGCCTCAGGCACGCTGCACCGGGGCACCACGGGTTTCACTGTGCACAACATAACATGTTCCCTATTGATTTGTCTTGAAGACGGACTGCTGTAGACCTTTTTCTTAACAAGTTTAGAACCAATAGACGCGGGGGTACTTCAGGTGGCAGAAAGCAAGTGACTGACCTAAACTGAAACAATGGCAAAAACTTTTTGGGATTGTGCTAGCGGCGAGCAGATGTAGCCCTAAAGGTGTAGTTTTTTTTCTTTCTTTTATTTTTTTTAAATTGTACGTCCAAAAAGTACAGTAAGTTATGACAGGAGAAACAGTAGGTGAGGAGGATAAATTGAGTGGATGTCCTAAATTGTTGTACAGAGAGCATAGCAAGACTGCTTATGGGCAGTCAGCTGTTGAGCAGTTTTGAAGATTATAAAACACAATAAAAGGAATCGACTCATCTTCCCCTCTGTCATACATTAACAAAGCTGGATTGTTTTAAGTTTCGTTTTTCTTGATTTCACCCTTGTGCAGCAGCCATAAATGTTGACGTCTGATTTAAAACTGGACAGTCTCATCCTAGAAAAGAATCATTCTATTTCTGTCATTTCCTGAGAAATTTTTCTGGTCTTTGTGGCATAACTCCGAGAAGGGCATAGGTGTCAAAGTCAAGGCCCGGGGGCCAGATCTGGTCCGCCCCCTCATTTTATGCGGCCCGCGAAAGCAAATCAAACATGGCAACTTCCATGACGCTTGCTAAAATATGGAGCAAAATTTCAAATTCTCATATGTGATAAATAAGAGACATATATAAAGTAACTTAAACAATATTTGGATACATTTGTTATTCTTGACTTTTTTATATGATCTCAGTCATAATGGCCCTTCAATGAAAACGGTAACTAAAATGTGGCCCGCGATGAAAATGGGTTTGACACCCCTGGTGTAGGGGAAGTATTGTTTGCGTATATTTGCCCTATTGTGATGTCACAATTCCTCAAATTTCCGAACAACTGGCTCACAAGTCATATTTGGGGCATAGGCTTGCTTCTTGGTTGTTTAATTTCACACACCTCTCACTGCAAGACTAATAAGAATCTCATCAAAGTCCCTTTGATCGTCGATGGCGGCCACCTCGCAGCGGTACTCGGCCGTATCTGAGCGAGTGGTGTTGAAGATCAGAATGTTGGCCGGCTCTCTGAGCTGTGCCCTGTTCTCCAAGTCGCCTTTTGAGGGAAGACAGAGAGAAAAAAAAAACACTTTACAATGGCTGATTGAAACACACAGCAGGACTCGGCTCAGGATGCAAACGGAATTCAAAGCAGAGTTCTCTCAGAGCGCCATTCATTCCCCTCAGCTTGCCCTGTCAATTTACCTGCTATCTTCCTTTGGAAGTAAACATAGCTTGGAATGCCATTTCTAATCTTCTTCCACTCAATCCTCGGGTTGTTGGTGGAGATGGACTCTATTAAGCAGGTCAGCTCGACGGCTGCGAATAGGAAGGGAGTAGAAAAAGCGCAATGCAAATCGGGAAGGGAAAGAAAAGCTACTTTTGCGAAAATAGATTGTGGCAACTTACGCTCAAACTCATTTGCCCACACGATTTTGTCTGTGGTTCGGAGGATTACTGCGAGCGATGATGGGATGTGGCCTGTGGAAAGACAGATGAAGAAAAAACACTTAATGCTGAGTCACCCTGATGGAGTTTTCATTAGCAGACATTAGCAGCTGGGCAACTCGCCTTATAAACAGCGGATTATCATGATAAACACCCGCACACACACGCACAAGCTCTCTGCAGCGAGAAGTATTAAACGCTTCCTATTTCTATCCAAGAAGATTAACCCCAAAACCGAGTGAGGGGTACACACCGCATCACCTCCAACACGTCGTTGGCGTCCCTTTATGCTGGTTAATTGGATAATAATACGGCTGGCGGTGGGTCACGAAAGGGGAAGCGCCGAATGTTCAATTGCCGCTCATAAAAACATGACGATACGGGACCGGGCCATAAATATCCCGGTGGTGACGGCCTTTTATTGTTCTGGCTTTTCTCCAGAAGCAAGCTAGAGGTTAGAGTGCTGACTTGGAGCTTTACTGCTGCATTCTTTTTTCAATTTATTAGGTATGGACACAGACGCGCTCACAGGCACAATCGAGGAGCTATATCAAAACGTGTTCACTGTATTCAGCCTCAGGAGAGGAGCAAAGTTTAAGAAATAGCTGTTAGTATGATGATTACCTCACCAAAAACGGGGGCCAGTGTGTCTGATATTGTATTGAATAGGTGTGACAAAATTTTAACATGTACAGCCATCTATGGTGATATATTATTGTACACTCCAACTAAAACAGGGTTCCGACTCCTGTCTTGAAATAATTTTCCAGGACTTTTTCATCTGCTACAGTACGAGTCAAGCTTTGGAACAGTGTTATGGATAGATGAAAGACGATAGCTTGTATTTTATACCGTAACCAAATTGCTTCAATATTACCAAATACCAATATCATTTAATCCTTCACCCCAAAAGGGCCGTTCAAAAGAATGACTCGTTCGCGAACGTCACAACACAAGTATAAGCTCTCACTTAGATGTTGACATCTCAATCACGTAAATCAAGACAATGGAATCCAGCTGATTGACCTATGAACTGCTGATGTGTTGTAGAGAGCCGAACCCCATGCGGGCACCCACAGCACTGCCACAACCAGCTAAAAGCTGCATCTGTGGACTTACACTGTATTTTAATAGAGGTGGATTCCGAATTAAGTTTTTCTCATTTGCCTATTTTCTGTTCTGCCGTCAGTCAATGGAGCAAGTATGAAATACTGAGTGAAACACGGCCCAGTAAGACTACCTGTTACCTGTCGCTATCTCGAAGCCGTCGTCATAGTTTCTGCGGCTCTTCTGACCTCAGAGATGTCTGAGTGCACTGCCAAATGTGCCGGCGTGCTCACTACAGCTCTATGTCACTCAACAGAGGAGGCAGGGAGAGGGAGAAAGATGTACAGCGGTACAGCAACACTCTCGCACTGAAAGTCGTGAGTTTTGGCGCGTCTTTGGAGAAATTGAATCTTTACTTTGAACGGAAAAGTTGGTAAATCTAGCAACCAAGTCATTTGGAAACGGTGGACAGAAGAACTGTTATCATGGAATGTGCAATTTGATTGGTTGGTTGCTTGATCTCGCAGAGCAGCAGCTTTAGCAGGAAAGCCAACCCCTTCGGCAGCTACTTCATCCAACTGTATTTAGATATTGCTTTTTGAAACATGGCACTCAACAAAAACCTTCGTACCATGGCTAATTAGCCACATGCTGCTTCATCGCGGAGCTTAGGACTGTTCAGTCAAACTTCTGTTTTCGAACGTCTCTGTTCTCGACCAAATCAGTTTCCGACCAGAAAATTCGAGATTTTTACGCCTTGGATTGCGACCAAAAAACGGTTTTCGACCAAACTGAGCAAACCCGAATACGCCACTTGACTCCTCTCGGCTTCCTTCCACGAGGAAGTGACGCTTCCTCGTGTAGCGTTCATTGTGAGCAGATGTGTTTGTTGTGATTTACGCAAATCTGACTGTTTTTATGTTATTTCTGCATCGTGTATTCGCCTCTAATCATGGGCTAATAAAGTAGTTTCGGATTTCGAACAAATCGCTTTTCGAACAGCCTTCTGGAACGGATTATGGTCGAAAACCGAGGTATGACTGACTGTATGTCAATTTTGTGAAATTGATTGAAGAGCTGTTGATTCACTCTCAACTAGTTTGCTGTCTGAGGATGATAGGACATCTGACATGACTCCGCTTGATCCTGGACCTCTATGGAAACAGGAGTTCAGAACATTCAGACATGAGTGTTTCATAGTTGATCAAAGAAAAACAAGTCCATTGTCAAGTCCTTACTCCACTTTCCAGAAACTAAACTAGTCATCACAGTTGGCGTGAATGGAAGAAACAAGCACGATAGACAACGTGTTGCATAGAATTTTGATAAAGGAGCTGGATATAACATTAGAAACAACTAACCACGAAAGGCCATTGTCTTCCTTTTAAACTGCCCTCATTTTCCACAACTTTCTGAATTCAAAATCATGTCCGCACACATGGCCCATCAAAGCAGCCGCGATGTTTCACACGACCTTGAGGTCCAAGTTCGCGAGTGCGCCCTACTCTTTATTCACTGGCAACTTTGCGGCACGCAGGAAAACCGCAGAAAGCATAACGTGGGGCCTGTTAATAGTTAATAGGAAGAAAGCTAGAAGACCACAGAGGAGCCCAAGCCTGATGTTGCAACATGACATGAGGACACTCCAGACCAGAGCATTATCTCAACCATTACGTGTTGTCACGTTGACAGGCACGCTCGCTTGACAAACTGAAGCCTCGCTGCTAAATTATAAATTCATGTCAGCTGTTGTTTTTTTACACCCTAAACAATTATAATGGCAGCTTTCCGTGCAGGTAAAAGCCTTCATGTTTGAAATGTATGCAGATTATGAGCAATAAACAAAAAGTGTGGGCGCCGCAAAAAGCAGAAGCGCAAATTACTTAACCGTGCTTAAATGTGCTGCATATTTAATCATCATTCTTGTTTGTCCTGGGGCACACAGAGCATACAGTAACTCTTAAGGTTTAAGCTGTCCTTGCTTGAGTGGACTCCTCAAAGCCATCTGTGTTATTTAAGTAAATGCCAATTTGTTTTTTTTTCCCCCAAGTAGCCTGATGCGTCAAAATTGGAGGGGTAGGGAGAAAAGGTGAATCCACAAACTAGGCTTCTTTACATTTAGATATTGCAGTAGTGCACCATTAAGGGCTGTAATATTGGTACTTTTGCTAACTTAATCCTGTAAAATTAGGTACACCACTTCTCTCACATTACAACTCCTTGTAAAATAAGATTATATATAGAATATGAAAATAAAGTTGTGATATTTTGATAACCAGTCATAGTCTTACAGGCATAAAGTCATAATTATATGTAAAAAAAAAAAGCATAATAAATATTCATATGTGTATTTTCAGGAAATACAGGTATTTCATCTTCAAAAAAACTATTCATATAGCGCTATCACAATAGCCACTAACAGAAAACAAAATGATGAAAAAATTAAAATTCTCCTAAAACATTATCGTACAACTTTTTTTTTCTCATAAAATTGCAACCCCAATTTAATTATGTGAGATTATTTCTACATATGTACAATTACATGTTACAATAATAGTTATTCACATTAAATAATGATGACTTTCTCTGAATATTACTATTTTATAGCTATTTCTCAAACGTTGTTTTCATCATTGTTGTCAGACATTTTTGTGTAAAATTATAATTTGTTATTTTTTGTGAAATTGGGAATTTGTAAAAATGTAAACATGCAGTACCACTTTATCCTCTGAATAGCTGCTCCTTGTTTTTGTAATTTCATCGTAATTTCAGTTTTTAGGTTTCAAAAGTGTTTTCTCATGAAAAATTTAAGAACATGCATAAAATATGTGAATTCATTTGTAGAAATATTTTGTCTCATGTAATTGACTTTTTTTAAGTCAAGTTGCAAAAAATATTCTTCTACATTTCCTTTTCTTTTTTTTTACATCACAATTTGACTCTTTTGTGTCAAGTTTAATCTTACAGTAGTTTAACATCGTTGTTATTTAAAAATGCATATGGAGAGGCTTTTGAATGAGCAGGAAGTGGGAATTACAACCACAATGACCCCAAAATGTGGGTCATTAAAAAAATTGCTGCGGTGAATTGTTTTCACCATCCACTGGGTCTGTATTGTGTCTGTGGTGATTCTCATGTAGTTAATAGCAGTGCACAAATGGGACTTAACGACCCCCCTGCTGGGTCATGAAGGAATGTGCATTTCCCACTGGGGGTCGGATAAAAGGCAGCAAAATGGAGGCTGAAATTAAGACAAATAAAAGCCTCGCACACGACAAGACATCCCCCTTTCCTTGTTCCCCTGCAGCTTTCTGACTAATTTAGAGGTCTTTATTCAAAGCAGCTCACTACCACACGACATCACTCCCCCTCGCCTCTAAGCAGGACACCGCGAACATGCTCACACAGACACACAGACACATGGACGCGCACACCGAGGGGCCTGTGGGTGTGCCGAAAACACGGCTCCTGCCCCAACATCAAGACGTATCAACGCGCCGTCGTGCGCAGATGAGACGTGACTCCCAGGTTTCGGCTTCTGCCTTCCCTCTCTGACTTTTCCCACCCTGAACACGGTGGCGGCGGGTGAGAGCTATATTTACTCCAGGGGTCAGCTTGTCACATAGGGCAGGGGTTGCCAAACTTTTTTGACTGAAGATCGACGTTTGAAGCGACCTGAGCGTGCATAAACACAAAAAAGCATAAAAAGCATAAACACACGCGCGCATATGCACGCACACCACGATGAACAGCCAGAATGAACCCGAAACACACAGACACACAAATACCCCCCCCCCCGTGAAGCACTTTCGCAAGGTTGAGAAGAGAAACATGACATTTATGGATTCATTGCTTTCATAACACTGTGCATTTTGTTATTCTACACATATGACTCACGTTCTCGCTATTGCAGCAATGAAGCGCACTTGACGTTGCCAGAAAGGCTAATAGGTCACATCTGTTGAGAGCTTGTGAAAGAGGAAATTAAATTATTAATAAATGATAAGAAAATAAATGTTAGGTCGTGATGCGACGACAGCAGTTATAATATTCCAAGATTGATCTTGTAAGATTACGAGAATATAGTTGTAAAGTATGTACCAAGATGTAATGTGACAACAGTGAAGTGGTAATTTTACGCGAATTAAAGGCACAATTTTACAAAAAAATGAAAGTCGTAATTTAGGAGAGTGACGTCATAAGGACCCCTTTTTTCGTGCCAGTCTCACTGGAAACGCAGTCTAACTGTGTGCATGGGTGGAGTTTTCTTTCTTTTGGTACATTGCGCAGGTAGAATTGGGCGTAACGGGGCATTTGGACCTACATTTGCACCGTGGTGGGATGGAAATAGTCCTTTGCCGGCATCCCTCATTTGCATCAAAGTCATGGCGGTTCAAGCGCAGTACGCCCGAGGGCGCCGTTCTTGACAGTTCGGAAACAGGAGGGTCATTGGCAGTTCAACTACAAGATCACCTTTTGCACGTGATGTGGATAACTGGAGACCGCCTTCCATCCCGACCGTATGTACCGCTGTTGGGTTGAGGCAACTCTGTGTGCGTTGGAGCCTAGGAAGGCCAAACACAGCCCGAAATAGTCAGTAGACTTTTGTGTGTTTTATGGTCACAGCAAGATGACATTCATTCTCATTTATGTTAGCACTAGTCGTGCAATATTCCAACTTTATGCCCACATTACATATTTTATTCTCAAAATATTGTGCCTTTATTGTCATTATGTTACGACTTTTATTCTTCTTACATTACAAGTTAATTCCTATAACATTAGGACTTGATTTTCATAATTTTCCAACTTTCATTCTCATGACATTAGGATTTTATTCCTGTTACATTCACAACTTTTTCTCATAATATTACAACTTTCTTTTCACGACTTTATTCATACAACAATTATGGGCCCTATTTTGGTAGCGTGGCAGCCATGCGCTCAGCATAATGTGGTGAAAATGAAAGTTAAAAGAATAAAATCACAAGATTCAAAGAATAGTGACAATACTACAAGAATAAAGTCATATGTATTGTGACCATAAAGTCGGAATTTTACAAGAATACTTTAACATTACAAAAAGTCATCATGGACCAAGAATGAAATCTGAATGCTGGTGGAATGAAAGTGAAAATGAAATTCACAAAGAGCTTCTCCCACCCCATTGAAAATAAAAATTTAAAGACACGATTGTCAATTTTTCTCCGAGTTCATCAAGGCGATGGGGGGTCAAATGCTTGTCCCCGATCCAGGGAGGAAAACATATTTTCAGCCTTTTTTTGAGGTTGTCATCCTCAGTAAAATGTAGGCCGTGGGAAACAAGAAGACAATGTAACACTAAATGCTAATAGGAGCTGAGAATAAAAGCACACATGCCACACTGGTGCGTCTGTGGCACAATGTGGGTCGGCGTGAAGACAATATTGGTGAATGCTGACAATCATCTCAGCCATGTCTTAATCCCTGTGTTCTTCCAATGACTCGTCCATTCTGCTGCGTGGGGAAACGTGCGCTCCAATGGTCACGTCCCGCAATCCTCTTCCGCGCCAAAATATGAACGCAGCTATAAAAAGCCCCTTTCCCAGACATTCCAGTGCAGCCTCTGCAAACATGCTGCGAGCGACTGGACCGTTGGGATCCACCGTATAAAAACAACCAGTGGAGTTTAGACCGTGAGCATGTTGTCTTAAATTCTTGAGGGAGATGAGAAAGCAAGTGTTACCCAACAGCTTTTATTCTACAATAATGCAAGACTCGCTGTTGAAACAATGAAATCATTTTTAAGGAGTAAATGACTCGCTTTTATTATCCTCAAGGGGGATGACTTCAGAATTAAGAAAACGTTATTGATCCCAAGGGATTTTCTATCGATATTCTGCCAACCACAACCATAATTTCACCACACAACACAACAGATTAATCGGTGCAGTAGAAAAAAGCCTACAATGTTACTCAAGTCACTTTGTCGTTATTTGCATTGTTGCATAGAAATGTTAACACTTGGTTTATTAAAATTATGTGTATAATATATATATATGTGTGTGTGTGTATATATATGTGTGTGTGTGTATATATATATATATATATATATATAGGATGTCCTAAATTGTTGTACAGAGAGCATAGCAAGACTGCTTATGGGCAGTCAGCTGTTGAGCAGTTTTGAAGATTATAAAACACAATAAAAGGAATCGACTCATCTTCCCCTCTGTCATACATTAACAAAGCTGGATTGTTTTAAGTTTCGTTTTTCTTGATTTCACCCTTGTGCAGCAGCCATAAATGTTGACGTCTGATTTAAAACTGGACAGTCTCATCCTAGAAAAGAATCATTCTATTTCTGTCATTTCCTGAGAAATTTTTCTGGTCTTTGTGGCATAACTCCGAGAAGGGCATAGGTGTCAAAGTCAAGGCCCGGGGGCCAGATCTGGTCCGCCCCCTCATTTTATGCGGCCCGCGAAAGCAAATCAAACATGGCAACTTCCATGACGCTTGCTAAAATATGGAGCAAAATTTCAAATTCTCATATGTGATAAATAAGAGACATATATAAAGTAACTTAAACAATATTTGGATACATTTGTTATTCTTGACTTTTTTATATGATCTCAGTCATAATGGCCCTTCAATGAAAACGGTAACTAAAATGTGGCCCGCGATGAAAATGGGTTTGACACCCCTGGTGTAGGGGAAGTATTGTTTGCGTATATTTGCCCTATTGTGATGTCACAATTCCTCAAATTTCCGAACAACTGGCTCACAAGTCATATTTGGGGCATAGGCTTGCTTCTTGGTTGTTTAATTTCACACACCTCTCACTGCAAGACGAATAAGAATCTCATCAAAGTCCCTCTGATCGTCGATGGCGGCCACCTCGCAGCGGTACTCGGCCGTATCTGAGCGAGTGGTGTTGAAGATCAGAATGTTGGCCGGCTCTCTGAGCTGTGCCCTGTTCTCCAAGTCGCCTTTTGAGGGAAGACAGAGAGAAAAAAAAAACACTTTACAATGGCTGATTGAAACACACAGCAGGACTCGGCTCAGGATGCAAACGGAATTCAAAGCAGAGTTCTCTCAGAGCGCCATTCATTCCCCTCAGCTTGCCCTGTCAATTTACCTGCTATCTTCCTTTGGAAGTAAACATAGCTTGGAATGCCATTTCTAATCTTCTTCCACTCAATCCTCGGGTTGTTGGTGGAGATGGACTCTATTAAGCAGGTCAGCTCGACGGCTGCGAATAGGAAGGGAGTAGAAAAAGCGCAATGCAAATCGGGAAGGGAAAGAAAAGCTACTTTTGCGAAAATAGATTGTGGCAACTTACGCTCAAACTCATTTGCCCACACGATTTTGTCTGTGGTTCGGAGGATTACTGCGAGCGATGATGGGATGTGGCCTGTGGAAAGACAGATGAAGAAAAAACACTTAATGCTGAGTCACCCTGATGGAGTTTTCATTAGCAGACATTAGCAGCTGGGCAACTCGCCTTATAAACAGCGGATTATCATGATAAACACCCGCACACACACGCACAAGCTCTCTGCAGCGAGAAGTATTAAACGCTTCCTATTTCTATCCAAGAAGATTAACCCCAAAACCGAGTGAGGGGTACACACCGCATCACCTCCAACACGTCGTTGGCGTCCCTTTATGCTGGTTAATTGGATAATAATACGGCTGGCGGTGGGTCACGAAAGGGGAAGCGCCGAATGTTCAATTGCCGCTCATAAAAACATGACGATACGGGACCGGGCCATAAATATCCCGGTGGTGACGGCCTTTTATTGTTCTGGCTTTTCTCCAGAAGCAAGCTAGAGGTTAGAGTGCTGACTTGGAGCTTTACTGCTGCATTCTTTTTTCAATTTATTAGGTATGGACACAGACGCGCTCACAGGCACAATCGAGGAGCTATATCAAAACGTGTTCACTGTATTCAGCCTCAGGAGAGGAGCAAAGTTTAAGAAATAGCTGTTAGTATGATGATTACCTCACCAAAAACGGGGGCCAGTGTGTCTGATATTGTATTGAATAGGTGTGACAAAATTTTAACATGTACAGCCATCTATGGTGATATATTATTGTACACTCCAACTAAAACAGGGTTCCGACTCCTGTCTTGAAATAATTTTCCAGGACTTTTTCATCTGCTACAGTACGAGTCAAGCTTTGGAACAGTGTTATGGATAGATGAAAGACGATAGCTTGTATTTTATACCGTAACCAAATTGCTTCAATATTACCAAATACCAATATCATTTAATCCTTCACCCCAAAAGGGCCGTTCAAAAGAATGACTCGTTCGCGAACGTCACAACACAAGTATAAGCTCTCACTTAGATGTTGACATCTCAATCACGTAAATCAAGACAATGGAATCCAGCTGATTGACCTATGAACTGCTGATGTGTTGTAGAGAGCCGAACCCCATGCGGGCACCCACAGCACTGCCACAACCAGCTAAAAGCTGCATCTGTGGACTTACACTGTATTTTAATAGAGGTGGATTCCGAATTAAGTTTTTCTCATTTGCCTATTTTCTGTTCTGCCGTCAGTCAATGGAGCAAGTATGAAATACTGAGTGAAACACGGCCCAGTAAGACTACCTGTTACCTGTCGCTATCTCGAAGCCGTCGTCATAGTTTCTTAGGCTCTTCTGACCTCAGAGATGTCTGAGTGCACTGCCAAATGTGCCGGCGTGCTCACTACAGCTCTATGTCACTCAACAGAGGAGGCAGGGAGAGGGAGAAAGATGTACAGCGGTACAGCAACACTCTCGCACTGAAAGTCGTGAGTTTTGGCGCGTCTTTGGAGAAATTGAATCTTTACTTTGAACGGAAAAGTTGGTAAATCTAGCAACCAAGTCATTTGGAAACGGTGGACAGAAGAACTGTTATCATGGAATGTGCAATTTGATTGGTTGGTTGCTTGATCTCGCAGAGCAGCAGCTTTAGCAGGAAAGCCAACCCCTTCGGCAGCTACTTCATCCAACTGTATTTAGATATTGCTTTTTGAAACATGGCACTCAACAAAAACCTTCGTACCATGGCTAATTAGCCACATGCTGCTTCATCGCGGAGCTTAGGACTGTTCAGTCAAACTTCTGTTTTCGAACGTCTCTGTTCTCGACCAAATCAGTTTCCGACCAGAAAATTCGAGATTTTTACGCCTTGGATTGCGACCAAAAAACGGTTTTCGACCAAACTGAGCAAACCCGAATACGCCACTTGACTCCTCTCGGCTTCCTTCCACGAGGAAGTGACGCTTCCTCGTGTAGCGTTCATTGTGAGCAGATGTGTTTGTTGTGATTTACGCAAATCTGACTGTTTTTATGTTATTTCTGCATCGTGTATTCGCCTCTAATCATGGGCTAATAAAGTAGTTTCGGATTTCGAACAAATCGCTTTTCGAACAGCCTTCTGGAACGGATTATGGTCGAAAACCGAGGTATGACTGACTGTATGTCAATTTTGTGAAATTGATTGAAGAGCTGTTGATTCACTCTCAACTAGTTTGCTGTCTGAGGATGATAGGACATCTGACATGACTCCGCTTGATCCTGGACCTCTATGGAAACAGGAGTTCAGAACATTCAGACATGAGTGTTTCATAGTTGATCAAAGAAAAACAAGTCCATTGTCAAGTCCTTACTCCACTTTCCAGAAACTAAACTAGTCATCACAGTTGGCGTGAATGGAAGAAACAAGCACGATAGACAACGTGTTGCATAGAATTTTGATAAAGGAGCTGGATATAACATTAGAAACAACTAACCACGAAAGGCCATTGTCTTCCTTTTAAACTGCCCTCATTTTCCACAACTTTCTGAATTCAAAATCATGTCCGCACACATGGCCCATCAAAGCAGCCGCGATGTTTCACACGACCTTGAGGTCCAAGTTCGCGAGTGCGCCCTACTCTTTATTCACTGGCAACTTTGCGGCACGCAGGAAAACCGCAGAAAGCATAACGTGGGGCCTGTTAATAGTTAATAGGAAGAAAGCTAGAAGACCACAGAGGAGCCCAAGCCTGATGTTGCAACATGACATGAGGACACTCCAGACCAGAGCATTATCTCAACCATTACGTGTTGTCACGTTGACAGGCACGCTCGCTTGACAAACTGAAGCCTCGCTGCTAAATTATAAATTCATGTCAGCTGTTGTTTTTTTACACCCTAAACAATTATAATGGCAGCTTTCCGTGCAGGTAAAAGCCTTCATGTTTGAAATGTATGCAGATTATGAGCAATAAACAAAAAGTGTGGGCGCCGCAAAAAGCAGAAGCGCAAATTACTTAACCGTGCTTAAATGTGCTGCATATTTAATCATCATTCTTGTTTGTCCTGGGGCACACAGAGCATACAGTAACTCTTAAGGTTTAAGCTGTCCTTGCTTGAGTGGACTCCTCAAAGCCATCTGTGTTATTTAAGTAAATGCCAATTTGTTTTTTTTTCCCCCAAGTAGCCTGATGCGTCAAAATTGGAGGGGTAGGGAGAAAAGGTGAATCCACAAACTAGGCTTCTTTACATTTAGATATTGCAGTAGTGCACCATTAAGGGCTGTAATATTGGTACTTTTGCTAACTTAATCCTGTAAAATTAGGTACACCACTTCTCTCACATTACAACTCCTTGTAAAATAAGATTATATATAGAATATGAAAATAAAGTTGTGATATTTTGATAACCAGTCATAGTCTTACAGGCATAAAGTCATAATTATATGTAAAAAAAAAAAGCATAATAAATATTCATATGTGTATTTTCAGGAAATACAGGTATTTCATCTTCAAAAAAACTATTCATATAGCGCTATCACAATAGCCACTAACAGAAAACAAAATGATGAAAAAATTAAAATTCTCCTAAAACATTATCGTACAACTTTTTTTTTCTCATAAAATTGCAACCCCAATTTAATTATGTGAGATTATTTCTACATATGTACAATTACATGTTACAATAATAGTTATTCACATTAAATAATGATGACTTTCTCTGAATATTACTATTTTATAGC
Source organism: Hippocampus comes (assembly GCF_001891065.2). NCBI lineage: Eukaryota > Metazoa > Chordata > Actinopteri > Syngnathiformes > Syngnathidae > Hippocampus > Hippocampus comes. The sequence continues at coordinate 1,415,181 of NW_017805453.1, forward strand.
TATTTCTCAAACGTTGTTTTCATCATTGTTGTCAGACATTTTTGTGTAAAATTATAATTTGTTATTTTTTGTGAAATTGGGAATTTGTAAAAATGTAAACATGCAGTACCACTTTATCCTCTGAATAGCTGCTCCTTGTTTTTGTAATTTCATCGTAATTTCAGTTTTTAGGTTTCAAAAGTGTTTTCTCATGAAAAATTTAAGAACATGCATAAAATATGTGAATTCATTTGTAGAAATATTTTGTCTCATGTAATTGACTTTTTTTAAGTCAAGTTGCAAAAAATATTCTTCTACATTTCCTTTTCTTTTTTTTTACATCACAATTTGACTCTTTTGTGTCAAGTTTAATCTTACAGTAGTTTAACATCGTTGTTATTTAAAAATGCATATGGAGAGGCTTTTGAATGAGCAGGAAGTGGGAATTACAACCACAATGACCCCAAAATGTGGGTCATTAAAAAAATTGCTGCGGTGAATTGTTTTCACCATCCACTGGGTCTGTATTGTGTCTGTGGTGATTCTCATGTAGTTAATAGCAGTGCACAAATGGGACTTAACGACCCCCCTGCTGGGTCATGAAGGAATGTGCATTTCCCACTGGGGGTCGGATAAAAGGCAGCAAAATGGAGGCTGAAATTAAGACAAATAAAAGCCTCGCACACGACAAGACATCCCCCTTTCCTTGTTCCCCTGCAGCTTTCTGACTAATTTAGAGGTCTTTATTCAAAGCAGCTCACTACCACACGACATCACTCCCCCTCGCCTCTAAGCAGGACACCGCGAACATGCTCACACAGACACACAGACACATGGACGCGCACACCGAGGGGCCTGTGGGTGTGCCGAAAACACGGCTCCTGCCCCAACATCAAGACGTATCAACGCGCCGTCGTGCGCAGATGAGACGTGACTCCCAGGTTTCGGCTTCTGCCTTCCCTCTCTGACTTTTCCCACCCTGAACACGGTGGCGGCGGGTGAGAGCTATATTTACTCCAGCTGTGACTGGACATCCTGAGAGACACAAGGCGAGCTTGTCCGGCAAACAATCCCTTCGCTACTTGTGGATTATCCCTTAACAGCTCCGTCCGCTGCGGACAGGCCAGAGGTGTAGCATTATGGCTTAGCAGTAAAGCGGCTGTAAAGACATGAGCGGTTGTTGTCCTCCGGACCGCCTCAACCCCCACCCCCCCCCCCCCCACCCCCCCCCGAGCGGGAGGCACGAACAATGGATTCATTGCTTTCATAACACTGTGCATTTTGTTATTCTACACATATGACTCACGTTCTCGCTATTGCAGCAATGAAGCGCACTTGACGTTGCCAGAAAGGCTAATAGGTCACATCTGTTGAGAGCTTGTGAAAGAGGAAATTAAATTATTAATAAATGATAAGAAAATAAATGTTAGGTCGTGATGCGACGACAGCAGTTATAATATTCCAAGATTGATCTTGTAAGATTACGAGAATATAGTTGTAAAGTATGTACCAAGATGTAATGTGACAACAGTGAAGTGGTAATTTTACGCGAATTAAAGGCACAATTTTACAAAAAAATGAAAGTCGTAATTTAGGAGAGTGACGTCATAAGGACCCCTTTTTTCGTGCCAGTCTCACTGGAAACGCAGTCTAACTGTGTGCATGGGTGGAGTTTTCTTTCTTTTGGTACATTGCGCAGGTAGAATTGGGCGTAACGGGGCATTTGGACCTACATTTGCACCGTGGTGGGATGGAAATAGTCCTTTGCCGGCATCCCTCATTTGCATCAAAGTCATGGCGGTTCAAGCGCAGTACGCCCGAGGGCGCCGTTCTTGACAGTTCGGAAACAGGAGGGTCATTGGCAGTTCAACTACAAGATCACCTTTTGCACGTGATGTGGATAACTGGAGACCGCCTTCCATCCCGACCGTATGTACCGCTGTTGGGTTGAGGCAACTCTGTGCGTTGGAATGCCTAGGAAGGCCAAACACAGCCCGAAATAGTCAGTAGACTTTTGTGTGTTTTATGGTCAGCACAAGATGACATTCATTCTCATTTATGTTAGCACTAGTCGTGCAATATTCCAACTTTATGCCCACATTACATATTTTATTCTCAAAATATTGTGCCTTTATTGTCATTATGTTACGACTTTTATTCTTCTTACATTACAAGTTAATTCCTATAACATTAGGACTTGATTTTCATAATTTTCTAACTTTCATTCTCATGACATTAGGATTTTATTCCTGTTACATTCACAACTTTTTCTCATAATATTACAACTTTCTTTTCACGACTTTATTCATACAACAATTATGGGCCCTATTTTGGTAGCGTGGCAGCCATGCGCTCAGCATAATGTGGTGAAAATGAAAGTTAAAAGAATAAAATCACAAGATTCAAAGAATAGTGACAATACTACAAGAATAAAGTCATATGTATTGTGACCATAAAGTCGGAATTTTACAAGAATACTTTAACATTACAAAAAGTCATCATGGACCAAGAATGAAATCTGAATGCTGGTGGAATGAAAGTGAAAATGAAATTCACAAAGAGCTTCTCCCACCCCATTGAAAATAAAAATTTAAAGACACGATTGTCAATTTTTCTCCGAGTTCATCAAGGCGATGGGGGGTCAAATGCTTGTCCCCGATCCAGGGAGGAAAACATATTTTCAGCCTTTTTTTGAGGTTGTCATCCTCAGTAAAATGTAGGCCGTGGGAAACAAGAAGACAATGTAACACTAAATGCTAATAGGAGCTGAGAATAAAAGCACACATGCCACACTGGTGCGTCTGTGGCACAATGTGGGTCGGCGTGAAGACAATATTGGTGAATGCTGACAATCATCTCAGCCATGTCTTAATCCCTGTGTTCTTCCAATGACTCGTCCATTCTGCTGCGTGGGGAAACGTGCGCTCCAATGGTCACGTCCCGCAATCCTCTTCCGCGCCAAAATATGAACGCAGCTATAAAAAGCCCCTTTCCCAGACATTCCAGTGCAGCCTCTGCAAACATGCTGCGAGCGACTGGACCGTTGGGATCCACCGTATAAAAACAACCAGTGGAGTTTAGACCGTGAGCATGTTGTCTTAAATTCTTGAGGGAGATGAGAAAGCAAGTGTTACCCAACAGCTTTTATTCTACAATAATGCAAGACTCGCTGTTGAAACAATGAAATCATTTTTAAGGAGTAAATGACTCGCTTTTATTATCCTCAAGGGGGATGACTTCAGAATTAAGAAAACGTTATTGATCCCAAGGGATTTTCTATCGATATTCTGCCAACCACAACCATAATTTCACCACACAACACAACAGATTAATCGGTGCAGTAGAAAAAAGCCTACAATGTTACTCAAGTCACTTTGTCGTTATTTGCATTGTTGCATAGAAATGTTAACACTTGGTTTATTAAAATTATGTGTATAATATATATATATGTGTGTGTGTGTATATATATGTGTGTGTGTGTATGTGTGTGTGTGTGTGTGTGTGTGTTGCAGCTAGTTAGTATGTTTTATTCCACCTCTACTTACTCTCTGGCAAGGTTTACTTTTAGTTATTGGAATTCTCTCCCAAATCCAACACCCCAGACTATTATTTTTATGAGTGCATTTATGTCCAATTGACAACAATATTAAAAAAAAAAAACTCAAGTAAGCATATGTTGCATCTAAACTATTACACATTCAATTCATGAAACAAGTCACATAAGTAAATGTAACTGAGGAAATGCAGCGCGTTACTATCCACTGCTGACAAATGCCACGTGTATTGAACAATTCATCTGCATAACTCACAGGCTAAAACTACTCGAAGGGTGCGAGTGAGGAGTAATCTGATAAATGAAATTCGACCTGTCAGCGCGTTGATTCACACTTGGGTCAGGAGTTCAAGCCTCACGGATGCAATATAGCGTTTATAGACACCAGCCAACACACCCGTCAGCTTCCGCTCAGCAAGGTGACCGCATGCACACACACCAGCACACACACGACACATCATCACAACACCAGCCGCATCCATCAGCCCGACTGGTTGTTCTTGGCGTGGTTGATGAGACGTCACCACCCGCCGTTCCTCTCTGCAATGGTTAGTCACCTTGATGGCCATGACATGCAAAACCAAACATGCGTTGGTGGGTGCCCCCCCACCCCCACCCCCACACACACACATAGGGTTGTTTTTAAAATATGTTTTTAAGATGACCATTTTTATAACCCGTTCAAATAGTGATTCAGAGGGATTGTGTCATATTTATGAATAAACATAGACATGACGCCCACCGCTCGCATTTGCGGAGCGCCGATTTGACCGTCTGCTCCTCAAATTAGACATGCTTTTTGCAAGTGAGGTGTAACATGTATACGACATTTACCAACATGCCAAATTAAACCATTGTCTCTGCACGGAAATGACGATGTGCTCGCTTTTACGCCAAGCGCAGACTACTTTCTGTCACCAAATTATCAGGGGCGTCAGGGGCGAGCTTGCTTCTTGTGCCGGAACACCCAGATGAGCACAGCACAGTCCCAAACAGATAAATGAGACTTATGCTGGCAAGAAAATGAACTTTCGTCTGTTTTTATGCTGAGCGCATGGGCGCCAGTCTACTAAAATAGGGCACCATAGCTTTTCTGACTTTTCTGAAAATCTGCTCCATTGCAATTTTGCCCTGCATGCATCCGTCTGACTATTTGGCAAAATTAGACGTGCATGATTTGTGTGAAACACTACTTCATGGATGGGCGATTTAAATGCCAGAGAGGGCCACAAAAAAGTGCCTACTCGAGGGTCACACACTTCCTTACCAGATGTATGACAAAAAATGTTTTTTGCATATGGGAAAAATACGTACATATGTGCAAAACATATGCTTGTAATATATTCATTTTTCATAATACATTTCTCAACGCATCTGTAAAAGGTCCACCAACAACACAGGGTTTGAAACAAACAACAAAATAACCGCATACCCTATTTTTTCCCCAGTACAAAAGGTTCTCTTGCATTAAACAAAAACAAAAAACAAACAAACAAATATACCATTCAAGGACGGCACAAAATTGCTGAGCAGCAAACCAACACTAAGTACAAGAGCAATGATCAACGTGAAAAATACCATTCAAAAAATATGCAAGTAAAGCAAATATTCAAGGAATGTACACTGTTCTTGTGTGCACTACAATGTAGTGTAATGTGCAATGTTTACAACCATGGCACTCCACCAGTGCTTACGTGTAAAATGTTACCGCCAGACTGAAGTGTCTGCCTACAACATGCACAATGGTTGATGTTTACTTCATGACTTTTTTCTATCAAACGCATTTTGTGTTTATTGATCACGTGTCTCTTCCGATACATATTGACTGTTAATCTGCACACTAATTTACCTCCAAAGTTTCCTTTTGCAACAAGGAATCAAAGTGACACATATTTCACAAAACAAACCCACTCAAATGTTTTGTAAAAGTAAAAGGAAGATTCATATGTGACGGATACAACTGCTTAAAGATACTTAGCATGGGTGAAAGTTTTCAGAATTGTGTTTGAATGTCAATACATTTATGTTTGTGATTAGACTCTAACTTTAATTAATTGTAGTTGCTAAATGTGAACGTGTATGACTGAAGGTGTTGTTGAATTTTCTGGCTTTCACAGTACTGTATAAGATGTGCACAAGTCTAAAAAGGAATTAAAACGAAACTTCAGACCACCAGTAAAGATTTCTTCATTTCAAACGACGCTACAGCATATGCTGTGTAGGTATTTGATTCCCATACACAGCTCTTGCATTATCTCATTCGATTCTTCAGGTGCATTGATAGTTGTGCCTCATTCTGTATCAACAGTCGAACAAAAAGCGGCTCGTCTCAGCCTCCCCCGTAATACACATAAAGCCCTTCTCGCACACACTGCCATGATTTACAGTAGTAGTGAAGTGAAGCAGCATGGACGGTCTACTTACACATGAAAGCACACACGACAAGACAAAGTGACGCCGCACACAAAGCAGATGTTTTCCTCCTGCTTTTCGCCATCACGACCGACATGGCAGCTGACCAATAACTACGTCACGTGTTATATTTATAACACGAATACTAGTAGAGCACGAGCGTCCGTAAAGGCGACACACGCGTATGTACTGTATAGCTTGAGGTCTTACCGAGGCTGATGCACAACACACAACACGCTATCAGTCGCACAATCGCCATCTTGCAGCGTCTCATTTGTCGTTCGCGCTTGCACACACGCTCGCCACCTCGCAGAAGGTACAAGGAGGATGGGGGGACACGGAAAGAGAGAAAGAGGGAGCGACTGAGAAAACTGGTGGATGTTGCCATCGACCAGTTTCCATAGCTACAATTGCAACAGTAAGCCCTGCGTACTGTCTCGCAGGCTACAAACACCTGCTCAGTCAGTAGGCGCTATAGTAGTACAGTCGGCAATATATTCATCCCGATTTAAGTTGTCACTGTAGTAATATTGTCACATTAGAATCGTGACAGGTGGAATTTTCTAAAACAACCGCACACTGAATGAGCACATTAAAGGCCAGTAAAATGCACTCAAATAAATATATTCGGTGGAAAGAACTTGACTATGGTATGTACATGATCGACCGCCCACATTACTCTTCTTACAAATTAACGTTTCATTTGCACGATGTAAGTCGAGTTTTTAGGGCAAGCGACGCAGTTCGAAACGTTACGGTATTTTTGACCCATTGACTTGGAGAAGAACTGCTTGGAATTTCGGCCCGTACGAGCTTATTGGTGGATACTGTTAAGTGAAATGTGTCAGCCAATTGGAGAATGGTTTTCCTGAACAGATGATGAAGCAAAAAGCTCAAGGAGCTATGTTGAGGACTCATCACACAATTTTTGTCTGTGCAGTAATGGACATCATCTTCTGAAGCTTCAATTTCTGCGGCTGTCCTTGTTAGTTGCTGCTGATGGGAATCTATTAAAACTAGCAGTGATTGGGATGAGCCTCGAACCGTGACCTTTTAGCTTTGGTGGGTCTATGTGCAGTGTCATAGAAAAAACACACACATATATATATATATATATAAAAATAAATGTGTGTGTGTGTGTGTGTGTGTGTGTGTGTGTGTGTGTGTGTGCCTGTAAAACCACGATGAGGGCTAACGATGTAATACTCACGCACAGGGGCGGAAGTCGGACAGCAAATGCATGTTCATCACTTTTGACAATGTGCTTGAAGCCCGGAGCAGTAACCACTGAAAACGATAATTCATAATTTGATAATAATCAAAAAATGCAAATGAACTAAAACTTAAAATTGATCATTTTTTATTGACATGATAATGGATTTTAGTGACTTTTAATTGTATTCCACATGTGTGAATTACATGGTTTGCATTTAGATATCTGACTTTGACATCGGGCTTATTTAAATTTGTACTAGTTGACCGCTAGGTGGAGGTATAGACCCAGGCTTTCCTGCTGCTGCGGCATATTTGTTGCCTGCCTTGTCTTGAAGATCATTTAAAGAAACAATATACATGTGATACTGTAGATTTAAAAAAAAAAAAAAAACGTTGTAAAATTTATTTTTATGAAAAGTTTTTATCTTGGGTTTTTTTTTCTCTCACATTGTTGCCAGTACAGAAGGACTGTTGGTAACCAGAGCAACTATACAATTGGGGCCATATTCCCGGTCAGCAAGGTTCCACAGAGCTCAATTCTGAGTTCAAAACGTTTCAAGATTCAACACGTTTTACGACGAGTACCCCTGTGTCATACACAGCAAAAATAATACAGTATTAGTAAATAAAAAGGAACACTGGAGTTGAACTTGCATTTACCCTAAGTGAGATTATAAATTTAATTACAAATTCGAGGTATAAAGATACAGAAAACTACAAAACTATATAAAAAAAACCCAAATGTTATTCTCCCCAGTCACAATTTATGTTCACATTTTCTCAATCACATGAAACTTGCAGCTAAAAGGACATACAGAAGCCTTCAAGTGTGTACAGCTCTTGAGTATTTTAATAATGAAAATCAACCAAGAACAGTGGGTATTTTATTTTACAACAGTTTTGAGTGTTTATATGATCACAAAAGAGAATCATAAAATGTTTTATTTTCTCACGAGCAAAGACAAAACATGAAGAGTTTGTTCCAAAACCTGTGATGTTATGTTAATTCAACGCGTCGATTGCCACCATCATAATGTAGCATTTTAGAAATGAATGACTGACTTTACAGTCAGGTAGAAATATGCAGGACAAAAAAATAATCCGCTTCAAGTGGAATGTGGAGCATGACATGAATAATGGGCAGTTTCATAATGTAAAATCTGTCAATGCTGTAAAAACATGATTCAGTGCCACAAAACCACACTGAACATTACTTTGGTAAGTTGCCTTAATGTGCATCAGAAAATAGTGTGCCATGTTACAGCTTGAACGTAACACCTAGTGCAATTGTTGTTGCTTCTCCCTCGGCTCAGATAATGAAAGATGGGTTGTGGATGAAATTTCCCTGTGGGGGCAAACAAAATCACCTTTAGCCTTCCAGGAGTAATGCATTGATACCTTTCTTCCCCAACATTTCAAGAAGCTGATTTGTCGAACTAGACCCCAAGATATACTTGAACTCCTCCACTTCAGGGCAGATCTCATCCCCTATTTGGAAATGGCGCTGCACCATTTTCCCATTGAGGACCCTCATCTTAGATGTATTGGTGCTGCTTTTAATCCGAACCACACACGTCTGCGAACCGCTCCAGAGAGATTTGGCAATAAAGAAGTTTTCGTGATGGGGCAAAAGTCAAGGTTACGATATGTGGGAATTTGGCAAAGCGCATTGCGCCTATTTGTGCATCCTGGCGCACATAAGATGCAGATCCCAGACGCACCAAACCATTTGGTGACAGAGTAGACCTGCGCTCTACATAAAAGAGAGGCTCATCGTAATTTTCTTGGCAGGGCAGGTGCAACTTAACGGGTTTGTGATTTTGGTAGACCGTGCTACGCCTTGATAAGCATTCCCACCCACCTGTTGCTTGCTGCTCTGCACGCCGTTCCACTAGTTTACCCTTGGCCTTTTGTCTGACATCATTGAATCTCTTCCTATGCTGGTATACTGGTCAGGCGCACGACATTTAAAGGATGGAAAGCAACTTGATTGGGCACGACTGGAGTCGGTGTTTTGATGCCCAAATGACACAGCCTCCGTCAAACTGCCCCAAACTGCGTCAGTCTATGAAATAGACGTACCTTGCACCAGAATTGCGCTCAGAACGAAAGTAGGACCCAAAAAGATTTATTTGATTAGTGGGCAGGCACAGTGCTCTAAATATTTGCATGTAAGCAATTGAAAATTGTATATATTGTCCTCCTCTCACTCGAGGATATGCTACACTTTGTACCTCATCGGCTTTGTCGTCATCAACACCATCGTTCTGCGCTGACAAACTGACTCTGTCAAAGATGAGACGATGAATGCATACCTTGTCATTAGAAGACTAACGATTAAAATAAATTGGTATTAGATACTCACGTGTTTTCATTTTGGCCTTTTTTGAAGAAGATGGCTTTTCTGAAAGGCAACAACAAATGCAGCCAATCTCAGAATTATCAGTCAATGCGGGAGTAAATGGATTGCTATTTGACACTCACTCGTTTTCATTTCTGGCTTTTTTGGAGGCGTAGACGCGTGAAGCAAAACACCAAATGCTGCTGATCACAAAGAGGGCAGCTATCACGCCGCCGACAGACTTGAGAATGATGGCGAGGATGTCAACATCATCTAGAAAACGTACATACAGACATGCTTATAACATGATACATGACACGAGCGCAATGTAATGAAAATGTTTCATGCACTCATTTATGACTAATGCTGTCAGCATCCATTTTAGAATGTTTGGTTTTGTGGTTGTAGATTTGTGGAGATCTTACAATAGTGTGGACACATTGTTGTGGACAACCTAAGCTGTGCAATAATTATGGTGTCTAGTCAGCATCTTGACAGGCCACACCTGTGAGACAAATTTGTGAACAATATTTGGGAGAAGACTTTTCAGTTCTGTTCATGGAAAATTATCTATTCTAAAACTGTCAAATATTCTGCCTATAATTCATATCTTTGTTGTTGTAAGCATTACCAGATCAAGTTATTTCATTCATGATATATTTTTTACATTAATTAGCCATTTTACTAGTTATCTGAATTTTTATTCGAACAATTATCTTTTCGGCCGAAAAAAATCCCCATCAGTCGGACCGTATTAATTACCACTGCTGTTAATTTAGGGCAACAGTGGCATTAGCCTCACATGACAATCCTGCTTTAATTAGTTTTAAACCACCGTGTAATAGTGTTAATATGTCTGTTAAGTAATTTGTTATCATACATTTTGTATGACCCTTGACCCTTGGAGGACTTTATAAAAATCAAAATAGACCTTGCAACAAAAGCCACATGTGAACCTAATGAAGTGCCCGGTGAGGATAGCTGGCAAATCCTTTTGTCATCATGTGTAAGACAAATTACCACTAGAAATACAGTACATAATGACACACGGTGACAAATATCCCTTTGAATTTTTGCATACGTTCTGGTACACGTGGATGTCAGCACAATTACAAGTGTCGCTGCTCGATTTAGTGGGGGACACTGCTGAATTATGCTTTCTAATTTATCAATGTATTCTTCATCCATAGTTTCTGATTCTGCTCAGTCCCATCATGTTCTATGCCGTCCCACGTACTCCTCAAGGCCAACATTTTCCTTAGTTGTCAAAACACAATCACGTCACTCACGGACTTCCATCAAATTCGCGGGACAATGGGCGTGGCCGGCATCATTCTTGGCCTGGCAGTGGTACTCCCCCGCGTCCTCCTTCCTCACCCTGTGGAATTTCTGAGGGAAAACGTCAAGACAATTGAGTGACACTCGGCTGCACAGTCGACAAAATGCAAGTCTTGCGTCTGGTGTTTACTTCCAATGACAAATGCACAGGTTCTTATACAAGCTGTTGCCTTTGCTGACATGCTGAATGGACAATTTAACACGTGGAATTTGCTAAATTAGAAAGTGACATTTGTCCAAATATATTAAGGAATAGGGTGTGTCATACCAGGCTTCCAGTGCTGGTGTTCATGGTATAAGTCGCATTGATAAACTTGGGGCTGTTCTTGGGGTCCTGGGGAAGCTCCTCATTGTTTCGGAACCAGCGGTAGACAGGTGCCGGGAAGCCTTCATTCTCCAGACACTGGAGCTCGGCCGCCATGCCCACCGTGACCGCCTTGGGCACGCTGCATTGGGGCTCCACGGGTTTCACTGTGCACAACATAACATGTTCCTTATTGATTTGTCTTGAAGAGAGACCTTTTTGTAAGATTGAGAAACAATTGGCTGCAAAGGAACTTTGGGTGGCAGAAACCAAGTGATTGATCTGAACAAAAACAATGGAAAACTTGTGTTTGGGATTGTGCCTAAAAGGTTTAGAATCTTCATCTTGGAGGTCTTCCAGTCAAGTTTCAAGATGATGCAAAGCACAGAATCGGCCCTGTTATGTGTTTCTAATGACATCCTCCTGGCAAATGACACTGGAGACTATGTGTGTCTTGTTTTATTGGATTTAACTGCAGCATTTGAGACAGTGGATCACAGTATTCTGCTGACTTGTTTGCAGCACTTGGTGGACATTGGCGGTGGCGCCCTTGAGTGGTTTAGGTCCTATTTAGCTGACAGAACCTTTTGTGTTAGCCTTGGCTGCTCTGAGTCACATACTGCCCTACTGTCGTGTGGTGTTCGACAGGGCTCAATTCTGGGGCCTCTGTTGTTCTCACTGTATCTGCTCCTAATGAGTTCCACCTTAAGGAAACGTGGTATTTCCTTCCACTGCTATGCGGATGACGGTCAGATCTATGTCCCACTGAGCAAAAAAGACACTTTCTCTTTGAGTCCACTTTTATCCTGCCTGGAGGAAATCAAGCCCTTGATGGCACTACATTTCTTGAATTTATATGAAAAGAAGACAGAAGTGATGGTGTTTGGTCTCAGTGGCCCTTGTACATCCCATCCTGTAGACTTGGGGCCCCTGGCTCCTTATCTAAAGCCAACAGTCTCAAACTTGGGTCCTAAACTGGACAGTGATTTTAAATTGGACCGGCAAATTGGTACCATTATTAAATCCAGCTTCTTTCATCTTAGACAGTAAAACCTCTTTCTCATGAGGACTTTGAAACATTCATTCATGCCTTTGTCACATCCTAGCTGGATAACTGTAATGCACTTTGGAGTTAAGCGTCTCTAGTTGGTCCAGAATGCTGCTGCGAGCTCGCTCTTGACTGGTACTTGTAAGAGGGAGCACATCACTCCTTCTTTGGCATCCCTTCACTGGCCCCCTATACATTTTAGAGTTCTTTTTAAGATCCTATTATTTGTCTCTGAGCTTCTCCACCCCTATACACCTGCCCGGTGCCTCAGGTCTGCGGACCAGACATTATTGCGGACGCTCTGGGGGGAGCCTTTTCTGTTGTTAGTCCCTCTCTTTGGAATGACATCCCACTGAACATTTGGCAAGGCCCCTCGCTGCCCATCTTTAAAACTCGTTTCAAAACTAATTTCTATTCTTTGGCTTTTGACTCAGCATGACTCACTTTAATTTTTAGTTTTACTGTTTTTGTCCTTTCTACTGTCCTTGTTATTAATTTAGTTTTATTGTTGTATATATGATATTTGCTCCAAGTACAACACTTTCCATGCAGCGATAGTTGTTTTATGGTGCTAAAAATACAGGTGAGTTGAGAAGATTTTTTTTTTTTCAAATTCTGCTATCGATCCATCCATTCATCTTGTATCGCGCCTGTGCTCAGTGGGGTTGAGTTGGCATTTATCCCAGCTGACTTGGGGCGGGAAGTGAGGTACACCCTGGAGTTATCACGAGGCAATGTGGCATTGCGTTAACCATAACATCAAATATAGAACTTACTGCTTCATAACCCAAGTGTAGCGACAAAAGTGATGACGCCTGGCGGCTCAGTACATTATGAATCAAGGTTGACCAACTGTTTCGCCTTCATTTGAAGAGGCTGACCTCTGAATACCACCTAATAATCTCCTCCATGACTGTTATTGAGTACTGTCACTTTTTTATAACCGTTTTGAAGCTTTGAAGTGCAATATATGGAGCCGCCTCACTTCGCAGTTAATTTGACGTGTCCCTGTCTCGAGCGAGCGAACGAACAAACGAATGAACCAACATTTCCTTCAACTAAATCAAAACGGGACTGAGGATACCGGTTTTGGAAATTGTTTGTAAATGCGATGAGATTTTTTCGATGTAGGTTCTTTAGTAATTTTAATTAGCTACTTTTGTTCTCTTTGCTTTGCCTTTGAATTTTTTCAGCTGTTTGTAAATGCTTTCATGTGTTGTGCTTTTCTTTGTGGGAAGCACATTAAGTTCCCTTGTGTATGAAATCCATCAATCCATTTTTTTGCAAAAGCATGGATTGTATTTGAGGCAGCACTTCATCACTAACCAGCTCACTTGTAAATTCAGTGCAGCGGACTTGAGCACAACTGCCCGTTCTGAGAAGCTAATTATTGTTCAGGTAACATGATGGTCTTGCTGGTCTTCGGTGGAGAAACTCCATGTGGGGGTGGTATTATGGAAAGTACCGGTAGCCATATTGTGATGTCACATTTCGGTAAAATGGAGAAGAACTTGCTCTCAGTCATATTTTGGGGAACAGGCAGTCCAGCAAAGATTTACTTGGTTGGTTGATTGCACACACCTCTCACTTCAAGATTAATCTTAATCTCATCAAATTCCCCAGAGCCGTCATTGTAGGCCACCTCGCAGCGGTACTCGGCCGTATCCGTGCGGGTGGCATTGAAGATCAGCATGCTGGCCGGCTCTCTGAGCTGTGCCCTGTTCTCCAAGTCACCTTTTGAGAGAAGAGAGAGAGGGGAAAAAAAACACAACTTTACAACAGCTGATTGAAACACACAGCAGGGATCAGGTCAGGATGCAAACGGGATTCAAAGCAGAGTTCTCTAAGAGTGCTATTCATTCTCCTCAGCTTGCTGTGTCAATTTACCTACAATCTTCCTTCGGTAGTAAACATAGCTCGGGATGCCGTTCCTGATCTTCTTCCACTCAATCCTCAGGTTGTAGGTGGAAGCGAAGTGTATTATGCAGGTCAGCTCAACGGCTGCCGAGAGGGAGGGAGTGCAAAGTGCAAAAAAGCGCAACATAAATTGGGAGGGAAAGAAAAGCTACTTTTGCTAAAATAGGTTGTGGCAACTTACGCTCAAACTCATTTATCCGCACAATTCTGGCCTTGGTTCGGAGGATTACTGCGAACATTGATGGGATGTGGCCTGTGGAAAGATAAGAAAAAAAGACTTAATGCTAAGTCACCCTGATAGTTTTCATTAGCAGCTGGGCAACTCGCTTTATAAACACTGGATTATCATCAAAAACACACATACTGTACAAAACGTACACGAATAAGCTCTCTGCGACTGGAATCTTAAACACTTCATTTTTTTTCTATTAATGAAGATTATTTCAAAACAGAGTGAGGGGTACACACAGCATCATATCCACCACCTCTACGATGTCCCTTTTTGGTGGTTGATTGGATGATAATGCGGCTTGTGGAGCCATAAAAATTACGGCAGTGATGATCTTTTCTCCAGATACATGCTCAGGTTAGAGTGCTGACCGTGAGCTTTACAGGTACTTTCTTTTTTTCAATTTATTAGGTTTCGACACAGACGCACTCACGGTCACAATCGAAGAGCGATATCAAAATATGGTCACCGTTGTTTAGCCCCAGGAGAGGAGCAAAGCTGTCGCGATAGCTCTTCATATGATGCATGACACAATTACATCATCAGGTCGATAAATATTTGGATGTTTACACAAACTCCAATGTTCCAGCTCTGTACAACACCACAATGTATTTTAAATGAGACAATCACGATGAGCTTTAAATGAACACTGTGAATATTGATTTGAGGGTATCTCCATCCAACTCAGGTCAATGGTGTAGTCATTACAAGTGTCTCCACCGTTTTAAGGGACCAAGAGTATTTGGAGAATCGGCTAAACAGCTTTTTGTGTGGCTAGGTATCTGTCATTTCATCATTATTTCACTTACAGGGAGCAGCTAAAAGGCCTAGAGTTCATTTCAAGTGTGGTATATTCATTTGGAATCTGGTGAGGTCACCTCTCAATGCAAAGTTCCAAAGAGCTCTCACTACCTAATGAAGCAAGCCCTCATTAGGCTGAAACAAGTAACAACTCATTAGGTGTGGCTGGAAGACCACGGAAAACAAGTGCTATGACATGCAAATCATTTCTATCGTCAAAAAATAAATTAAAAAAAACTGAACAATGGTTGGTTGTGACAATCGTGGATGGTACGAACATAGCACAGTCACATACTGTACATCAAAGTCCGTGGACGCGCTAATGCCCCCAACAGGACAAAATGCCAACAAACACAAACGCCTGTGATACGCCATCTTTTTCAAAGCTCTTCTAGAGCCATCCGTACTCTTAATGATCAATTTTAATCTAACGATCAATTTTAACAAAACAAACCTACTCAAATGTATGCATCCTTCCTATTTTCACTCGCATTGTCAAAAAAACAAACAAACCTGACTTTCAACAAAAGTTTTTCAACCCTTTTCAGACAAAACATTCAAGCGTGCTAGTACATTATATGTGATCTCAAGATAATAGTAGGCTACAAATAACTGATGAAAGGGTGACGGATATAGTATCAAAACAGCTATCACATACTCGTCATGATTTGGTTTGGGACCAACAGGTGGCACTGTAGGGCTCCCCCTGTAGCTGCACACCTGTTGGTCGTTAGGTAATTAGTTCTATAAAAGGACTCCAGCCAGAACACTCTTTGTCAGGTCATTGTTGTTCTTTGCTCCTGTCATGTTTGTTTGTCTGTCATGTTTAGGTCATGTTTTTGGTCATGTTTCTGTCATTGATAGTTTTGAGCTTCAGTCATGGTTTTTGTTTGATACTTTGGACTTTGTTTCGGATTTAGTTTTCTGTGTTTTAATACAATCTTTCAAGTACACCCTGCTCCTCCCTCTCTTGCCTGCTCTTTGGGGTCCACCACCACCTTGCAAACGTGATACGTATATACAAATATACATATATTGGTATTAGGTTCCCATACGCAGCTCTTGCATTGGCTTTCATTAGATTCTTCAGATGCCTACTGTTGTGCCTTTATGCATTGCAACACATTCCAAAAAAAAGCGGCTCGTCTCAGCATCTCGCTCCAAATACATAGTCCTTTTTTATTTAACTTATCCCTCTCAAACACACACGCACGCACCCACACGGCTATTATTTACAGGAGTAATGACGTGCAGCAGCATGGCCGGTCTACTTACACAGGAAGGCGCACGCGACGATACAAAGTGACAACGTCCACAAAACAGATGTCCTGCTTTTAGCCATGATAACCGATATGGTTGTTGACCAATAACCACGTCACGTGTAATAGTAAAATAGTAAAAACAACTTGTTTAGCAGTCGTCTAGAGCGAACTGACCCTTGTCGAGGAGTCAAACCTTATATCAACGTGAACACCAAAACATCAAAGACTTGGTCACATTGAAGGCAATGTACGTCATAGTAATCTCCGATTAAATGTGGTTCAAAGCGTGCGTACCAGTCTAACGTGCCTTTCGTTCTTTTTAACCTGTGAAGGTTGAGCCAACTTCATCTTAAGGAGAGTTGCGACACGCGCATCTCGTATCGATCGAGCTCTTAGCTGGTCTGCTGGTGGTGCACAGCACCCAACACACGGGGTCCCGGGGCATGCCGCCTCCTCCACAGCGAAAGTGCCTTATTCCCTGGCACACTTTTGCGCATGCCGCCCTGTCTCTGCTGGAGTTCAGGCATACCTCCAAGGGCCCTGGGCATGCCACCTCTTACCTAGGGAAGGTGCCTCCTTCCGGCGCGATCAGTCGCACAGTCTTGTAGCGCCTCATTTATCGATCGCGGATGCACACATGCTCTCCACCGCACAGAAGGTACAGTACAAGGATAGGGGGACAGCGAGAGGGACGCGACAGAGAATTCGTGAATGTTTCCGTCCAGCTGTTTCCATAGCTACTTCAGGAATTTGTAAGCCCTGCGCATGGTCTCCCAGGCACCAGACACCTGATAAAGCCAGTCGGAGAGATTTACAGTAAACCCAAATTACAATGCAGTTGGGACATTGCGTTAACCATAAATAAAAACAATACCTTGTTTTGCAGTTATGTTCAACGTACATTTAATTGAATACACTACAAACACAAGATACAGTATTTAATGTTAAATTGATACTTTATTGTTTTTTGTTTTTTTTTTCTGCAAATACTAGTTAACTTTTTATGACTGCATCACGCTCCAAAAAAAAGCTCGCACAGGGTTTACCATTGTGTTGCGTCATCGTTTCGTAAATTCAATAAACGTTCGGGAACTGAGGACACTAATTGTTGAAGCTTTGTTGGGTACAAATCTTTGACATTCTTTGTTGACGTACAGCTTCAGCTATTCGACAGTCTGGGGTCTCTGTTATCGTATTTTACGCTTCATAATGTGCCACACATTTTTAATGGGAGGCAGGTCTGGACTGCAGTTAGGCGCCTAAATCTAGTACCCGCACTCTTTTACGATGAAGCCAGAAAGTGGTTTGGTTTTGTCTTGCTGAAATAAGCAGGGCGTCCAACAAAAAGATATGTTGCTTGGATGGCAGCATATGTTTCCCCAAAACCTGTCGTAGCTTTGAGGATTAATGGTGCCGTCGCAGAAGCGTAAATCAGCCATACTATTGGTTCTAATACAGCCCCATTCCATTAAAGATATGATGGCTTTTGAACTTTGCGTCATAGCAGTCCGTGTGGTTCTTTTTCTCTTTGACCCGGAGGACACAATGCCCACAATTCTACAAAATAATTTTGAAACGTGACTTGTCACGTGGTTCATCAGTATTGATAATGCGCTTGAGGACGACTGCATTTATAACCATGGGAATACAATAATAACAACAACAATAATAATTAAGAGTATGACACCAGTCTATCAAAAGTGCAAATGAGCTCGCACATAAAAATGATTTTCAAAAATTACATGTCCTCGACTGTGGATTTGTTCGATTTTTAATTGCATTCCACTTGTGATTCGGACGACTGAATGAAAATGATCGTACATCTGATTTTGACATCAATTGCGAGCTCCATCGTGTTCAAATGGTGTTGTTCTAGTCGACGACCACTAGGTGGAGGTATAAACCCAGGGTATACTGCTGCTGCGCCATTTGCTGCCTGCCTTGTCTCTCTTGTCATTTATGGAAACTATCCACTTAAGAAATAAACATACCATGACGTGTATTTGTATTTTATGTATTTTTACAGAAAGGAAACGAGAGCAACTCCATAAAGTCAGGGAACTGATGAAAATGAGTTATTTTCACAGACATGCCTCTATATCTCGGTCAAGCCCCATCTAAACCACAGAAGCAAAAAAAAAAAAAAAAATGTGGAATGCTAGTCGCGTTCCAAAGCATTTCTAATGGACATGTTGTTGTGCTGTTGTTGCCGTTTCGCGACTGTCAATGTGTCCAAGTGTTGTAGCTATCAGGATAGGCTTGGTCCTTTTGCTAGTGTTTCTTTAAAAAGTGCGGGTCATATTTAAAGAAACGCTCGCAAGCAGTAAAATGTCACTAATTTACACTGCCTTGTTGCAGTATTCAACAGTGAAACAGAAATTAATCCACAACGATGATTTAAAATGTTTGTCTCTGGCCTCGCTCGTACTCGTGGTCATGTTTTACATTTGAACTTTCTCCGGGAGCTGCACTTTGAAGCCAGATACAGTCACAACCATGAGTGGAGGAATATACAAAAGTTATTTGATATTACTTAGCAGTAGATGGATTTTCATCTGATAGGGTAGGCATGCACACTCATTTAGCGTCGATGCAAAGTCAATTGCAAAACCGAAAACCTGACGTTCTTAGGGGTTTATTGTCCCGTGCAGAGTTTACAGAATTTTGGGATCCTGGTTCTTATTATCTTATTATATCCAATTTTGTCCCCCTATCTAATATTAATAACTTTAGTTTTAAGACATCTTCCGCGTGAATATGTTTAAATGATAGATAAGCTGCAACAAAAATTGGCTAACTTTCTCCATTACGAAGCAAGGCCTGGCCAAAACTACCATATCAGACGTTCACCAACAGTTTAAGTGATTTTGCTTGGAGCAATGCTGAAAATTCCCTTGCCACAAGAAAAGTACAGGCGAACGTCTGACGACGCTTTAGCAAATATTTGCAACCTTGAATGAACCTTGAATGTAACATTCGCTGCTTTCCTAAACACTCGCAATTGTTCACCACTTAGTGGGATAGGCCCCTATCTCACTGAGCAGCAAGGTTTTCAAGTGTGTAGGCACCGAGTGAAAATTGTTTTTCGTCAGGGTTTGTTCAAGGTCATAAGCAGTTTTTCTTGTCGCAAAGTACTTTTGAACATGTTCAAAATTTGAGCGCGGCAAGAAAAAGTCTTTGCAACCATTAAAACTGTTTGGGAATGTCTGCTGAATGTCTTTGTAACTGTTTGCAACATGGAATGAATCCTGAAAAAAAAATAATAATATTCGCGAATTGCGCACACACTTGCAAACCTATCTCTGTGAGACACGAGCTTTAGAGCACCTTACTGTGCCACGGCACACACAAAGTGGAAAGACCCAATGTACAATAGATGCAGATTTCAAGAGTCTATATTAGCTTCCTCTCTGTGAGCTCACATCTGCACTGCTGTTTTACCACTTTGGGTGAAGACTTCAGCTCCCCCTGCCAGGATAGATAAGTTTGCGAAGCCAATTGGAAGGTTGCCTTCTCCTTTTCCAGTGGGATTACATTTCTGGAAGTTACAATGAGTAGAGGAGGGGGGGGGGCACAAAAACAACAAGTGACCTAATATAATGTTTCACAGAATGACTTGCATCACAAAATAGCAACGTGAGGTTGAACCAAAGTGCGAGAGCTGTGAATTTGCAGGCATTGCACGCTTGGTGCAATCAGCACTGTGTTAAAAATAGATTTGTGAGAGAAAAAAAAACAACTTGAAGACCTGAAGACTTCCTTTCAAACCTGGTCGCTTTTCACACTCTCATTGCTGACTTTTTATTTTAATTCGACTTTAATTGAACTCCTGCGGTGGCAGCAATTCATATGACACCTGTAGAGGCTTTTGTATGTGTAACCATGGCGACAGCGCAAAACTAACACCATCACTATGAAGAGTAAAAGAAATCACTTGAACTCGCTCTGCCCTTTCCACTGTATATAAAGAAGAAGACAAAACAAGTAAAATCATCACTCTTTGATGACATACAGGGAAGTGGGAGCTTGAGGGTTGGGTTGCAAAACATATGTTTGTGTTTCAAATGAATCAATCACATTGAAACTCATTTTAAATGGGAGTCCCTCTGATTAACACTTCAATGAAGTTCAGATGTTCTTGTCGCCCTTTTTTGGTTTTGTACTAACACTGACTAGTGTTTTTGGCCATGTTCATAATTCCTTCCACCTTGACTAAATCTTCTGTCTTGCCACCCTACCCCATGAAGAAGACAGGAGATTGGTGTCACTCCACAGCCAGCAATTACCAGAAATTCCTGAAAGTCCTTTAATGTTGCTGTCGGTGTCTGCGAGCCTCCCTGACTCGTTTTCTTTTCCGTCTTTTCATCAATTTGGAGAGACATCCAGCTCTGATTCTATCGAGTCTTTCTGCAAGACATAACTGCAAAAACGAGGAACTCATACCAGAACATCTAAAGTTTATTTTGGATTAATCGGAGGCACTCTATCTCACATTTAACATGAGGTGGTAAATGATTGGTTAATTGTGCACACAGCTTCATTCCCAGTTATAAGAGAGTGTCCCCACGTGTGCAGCTAAATGACCTCAGTTGTTTCTTTTTACATATCAGAAAGTTGACAGATTATAGGTCACATTAATTGGGAGAATTCCTGGTCTAAATTATATGACAAAAACGAGCCTTTTGCACATGGGTGTGCAGACGTTTTATGTCCACTTACGCTCCCTTTACATGATGCAGGTGTACCTCACGTTATGGCCTGAGAGTGTACAGTATTGCAGAATGTAAACCTGCTTCCTGTTCAGGAAAGTAAAGCGATGCTGACCACTGCTGATCATACAGCCGCACTGTGCTCACAGGGGGACACACGGCACTCATGAACACACCATAATAAGACATACTGTAGTCGTGCGTGGAGGGAAACATCTGGTCCACATTTTACAGACTAAGTTGACATGCTGGAAGAAGCTCTGTAGCGCACAAATGCAAATGTCACTGCTGTCTACCTCCTTGTGTCTGTTGGAACATTGGATTGTATTTGTAGGGTTGCAGTTCTCTTCAATTTCTATTAAATAAATAATTTATGATACATTGCTTTTATGTACTGTAGCATATCATATAAGTGTAAAAAACAGTAAAGACCGCAGTCTTGACTGTAAAAAGCATCACACATCACATTCTCGATCATATTTTTGGATAAGTAAAATATTTATACAGATTTTATTTATGCAATGCAAAAAAATGTGTTGTCATTTGCCGTTCATTCTGCCCAACTTCATATCATTTTTATATTATGTAACAGATAAACCCAAACTTATTTCAAATGACTCCCCCTGTTGCCTACCAAAAATGTGAAAGATTTCATGTTCTATCACGGCTTCGTCTAAAACCAATAGTTTGGTTGCGTAAGAGATTATGTTACGTTTCTCTAGCGGGGAAATCCAAAGGCATCACGGCAAATAAAAATTGCCTCGTGAGCCAGATGTTATGTCACACCGTGTTTCGCCATCAACCTGCATCTCAGATGTGGCTGCATGCAAGTCGTCTTGTGTTGTTGTATCAGCAATTCGGTAACTTCGGATGGGAGGGGTGGAATGGACAGTGTGTGTTGATAATTTCATTGTGTCTTACTATGCAGAAGAGGGTCAAAGCTCACCTTGCGCAGA
The DNA here is from genome assembly GCF_001891065.2 of Hippocampus comes. NCBI lineage: Eukaryota > Metazoa > Chordata > Actinopteri > Syngnathiformes > Syngnathidae > Hippocampus > Hippocampus comes. Next base: position 1,437,245 of record NW_017805453.1, read on the forward strand.
CGCCCAAAACAATTCCTGGAGCCCATGTGGCCCAATATCAGTGTCATATTATGTGTTTTTCACACACTGACCCTGGAAAATTGCCTAATCAGAGCATTCAATGCAATTTTTGTCTTGAGTTGCGAGCAAAAATAAGAGTTGTAAACACTAAATAGTGGCAGCGAACTTCACAACAAACAACAGTGAACAATTCCACCCCCCCCCCCAAAAAAAAGAGGCCAAGTGCTATCTTCAGGCTGTTTTATTGTTTTATTCCCATTTGAAGTTTAAACATGAAATAATAGAGAATTATACATTGAATATTTAATCAAAGTCCGTTAGCTTGATAACTAACCACAACAGAAAACATCATAGACGGGCTAATAAAACTAGAATCACTGTTGCTGTAGTTATAATCCTTTAAGCCACAAGCATTTCAACACAAATAGCAACACACAGAGCATACTCAGTGGCATATATTCTTTATCCTCTGCGGAAAACAATGACTGCAGCTGACTGAGTCAATTAGATGTGAACGTCTTCATAGTGTTGAATGTCCAGCTGTATTCTACTGTTACTGGTAGTTAAGGTACAAACACCAGAAAAAGCACAATGTCAATGGCCATTGAAGCATAAAATAATCATTCAAAAGCTGTTTAATTACTTCTTTTCAATTATCCTATTACTTCCTGTCTTATTACTTCCTTTAGTTTTGATGTCAACCATAATTGTGCATGACGTGTTGACTAATGACTTGCCTACATGTGTAATTGTGTGGAGGGAACAAATTTAAGCTTGTGCTTCTGCTGATAAATATTATAGTGCAGTTGTTCCTCGTACTTGGGGTCAACTGTCCAGAGCAATGGAGATTGCAGAAAAGAGGTGAAGCAGCATGTACAGGCAGGCTGAAACGGCTGGTGTCAGATGTGATGTGTGATTGAAGAGTTTCAGCTAAGATGAAAGGAAAGGTGTACAAAACTGCGGTGAGACCAGCCATGCTGTTTGGACTGAAGACAGTGCCACTGAAGAAGAGACAGGAGGCAGAGCTAGAGGTAGCAGAGATGAGGTTGAGGTTCTCTTTGGGAGCGACCAGGTTGGATAGGATCAGGAATGAGTACATCAGCGGTGGTTTGGACATGTCCAGAGGAGAGAGAGAGAATATATTGTTAGAAGGATGCTGTGTCTTGAACTGCCAGGCAGTAGGCAGAGAGGACGACCAAAGAGGAGGTTTATGGATGTTGTGAAAGATGACATGAAGGTAGCTGGGGTGAGAGGATGCACAAAACAGGGTTAGATGGAGGCAACTGATTTGCTGTGACGACCCCTGAAGTGAAACGCCAAAAGGAAAAGAAGAAGAAGCGCAGTTGTTCCTCGCTGTTGTGTGAGCACCACAATATCATTAAATCCAGTTTATGTCCCAACACTGTACAGTGGTACCTCTACTTACGAAATTAATTAGTTCTGGAAGAAATTTCTTGATGAGAAAATTTAGTAGAGACGAGTTTTCCATGTAAATGCCCTAATCCGTTCCAAGACCCCCAAAATTCAAACATAAATGTTCTCTCAAGCATAACAAATGCATCAAAATATGTAACAAATACATGTTACAATTAGATTATTGCACAATAAATGTGAGTTGTGCATAATATAAAAAAACAAAGAATAAAAATGATGGTCATTTAAATTTTAACTGCCTCCTTATCGGTTTTTTTTTTGCCCTCTTTAGTTCATATTCTTTCTCAGATGTGCTGTATATGTAATATGTGGGGGTGATCAAAAATTTATATGGTTTCAGAAAATTGGGTTTCATAATGGGCCGCTCAGTGAAACCCTAACTACAATGTGCCCCCCTACAAAAATGAGTTTGACACCCCTGCTCAAAATCATTTTGCTCAAAATCATTTGTCGGTGATTGTGAATTATTTGTCTAGTGAAGTGTACCTTACTGCTTTAGAAAATGGACCGAATTAACCTAACATGCATGTTTTTGCAATGCACGAGGAGAACGCAAACTCCACATCGAAAAGCCCGAGCTGAGCTTTGAACCCCCAACCTCAGAGTTGTGAGGCAGACGTGCTCATCGCGAATCCTCCGTGCTGCCGATATAAAATACGACATGTATTGAATATGCAGAATAACGCCTTTGATGGTCCTGCCTGGTGCAAAGCGCCGTTTTCTGGAGGTGCAATAATCAATCGCAGCCCTGTGTGTGCACATGCATGCAGAAGGCGGCATCCATTGAAGACGAGGCGAGGGGAGGGGTGGGGAGATGTGTGTAGCGTAGTAGTGGATAGTGGCTGGCTTATCAGGGCTAACCGTGTGTAGTGGAGAGAAGCTGCTTGCATCCCCATGCTTTATTTCTGTCGCCACACCCATGCGTCACACACACATGCACGACACACGGCAAACACTGAAAGGCGTAGACGGTACACATGGAGATACTTTTTAGAAATTTTTTCAGGTTTCTTATTTTTTTTTTTTTTGTAGGTGGAAATATGCCCATGACATGTCTCTCTGTCAGTGCGCATGATTCTGCGGCTCCCCTACAACTCTACTACGGGCACGCTCCAACTCACCTTGAATGGGGCGCACGCCCGTCCAGACCAATCCCCTCGCGGGAGGCCCAACCGGCAGCCAATCAGGTGAGAGAAAGGGGCGGGATTTGCAAGGAGGGAGAGAAGGGAGGGCATGAGCTGGGGGAGGCTGGGCTTTGCGCTTCCTCCCACTCCGGGGCTCTCCGCTCAGGCGCTAGTAAAAGGAGAGAGAGAAGGAGGGGGAGAGGAAAAAAACGGCTCCGTGTGTGGCGAGACAAGCGCGGCGGCGGCGGTGCAGGTGCTGTGTCTCATCGGGGATGCGGATGGAAGGACGGGGGAGGGAAGAAGGGACGAAGGGAGGCGAACGCGCCGGGGAGACGACACCGGATGCGAGAAGTCGCTAAAAAAAGAAAGAAAAAGGAAAAGGAGGAGAGAGGAGCGCTAGATAAGGAGGCGCAAGGTCGAATATGAGCCATCGTGGTCGAACGAACGGGGCACTTGGCGTGGCGCTAGCTGGCTGGCAATAGTATGATTTGGTATGTGGCCACTCTGATAGCAAGTGTATTCAGCACCAGAGGAACGGCCGCTCAAGGTGAGTCGAAGTGCAATATAATACCTCCCGTTGCATTTTTGCACACCATCTGTACGTGCGTGCTTGCGTGCGTGCGTGCGAGAGAGCGAGTGTGCTGCTGCTGTTGCAGCTCCAGATATGCGTTGCTTTTTTTTCTTGCACGAGATTTTGTTCCTCGAGGCTTACACACACACACACACACACACACACACACACACACACACACACACACACACACACACACACACGCACACACACACACACACACACACACACACACACACACACACACACGCTCACACACACGCTCACACACACACAAGCAAAGGATTGGACTCTGAGCAATTGGCTCTTGAGCAAGATTGATCATGCTTCATTCGTGTAGAACGCGTGCATGTGGGATCATAGCACGGCAGGTCCCATACTCCTATGAGAGGGGTGTGACCGTCTGAGTCCCTCCAAGGATGGAGCAAGTAGCTAAATAATGCATCACGTGTCAGATTAATGCACTCTTAGCTTTGACAGGAGCCTGCAATATGCACTTTGGTGGGCTGTCGTGATAGTATAGTGTGTGTTCAACATCCATTGTGCATCATCAAATGCATATCAGACTATTTTTTTTTTTAAGTGTGGGCTCCCAGTCGTACTCCATGTGCATTGACAGATGCACTCACTTAACCTTGCTTTCCCATTCATGTCCAGACGAGGGAGACACGGGCCAAGCTGTTGCCTGGTAACTGATCCCAGTGACTACCCCCCCCCCCCCCCCCACGTCCACGCATCCCAGTCGAAACTGCTCTGCTATTGCACACGTCTGGCGTGAAGTCTGATAGCGAGTGGGCTCTGAAAGCGTGGCTGTGTGTGTGTGTGTGTGTGTGTGTGTGTGTGTGTGTGTGTGTGTTTGTGTTTGAGAGTCTGCTTAGCTTTGCTGCAGTGAAGGTGACAGACTAGACAATTTCCTCTAAGAGCCACCAGGGCTTTTTTAGACACTCAACTGCAGAGAGTACCAGGCGTTTATTTGCAGGGGGCCTTCAGTAGGGCCACACTCGAAAGATAAATATGACAAAAGTCATGTTAAATTTCAACTTCAGGTTTGCATGTTGAACAAATGCAAACATTCTTCTTGAAAAGGGGCACATTTTAAAATTAGTCACTCTATCTTTCTGTCTATCTATCTGAAAAGTACACTATTGAAAATAAATGAAAATATACTTCCCTATGAAAAAATAACACACGAACCAAATAAGTGCTTATTGTGCTTTAAATTTAAGTGAGGTGGGGAAACGGTCAACAGTTCCTCTGTTGAAAAAGTGTCTCCTTCCAAAATAGCACAACCATATTATTCAGATGAATTTCATTTGTTTGTTTTCATTTTTTGTTTCACGATCCAGGGAAACCTCTTTTTTTGCCATGCGAATGACCTTAAGGCAGTTGAAATTAGGATTGTAAAATGTGTGTACCTATGTGGAACTTGCCGCATCTTGCTCGCGCAGGGAGCAGACATCGAGTTTTATGTCTTTTTTTTTCATTTTAAGAGACATGTAAATACTGTTTTGTTATTATTTTTGAAGATAATGCTATTTTTTTCTTGCAAGAGTTGTGACTTTTTAAATTTGAATTTTTTTCCCCCTCTGTAAATTAAAACTTTTTGGGGGAGCATACCATGTTTTATTTGGGGAAAAATACTTTTTTATTGAAACATAAAAAAAAAAAAACTTTTATCTTGGAAAAAAAAATACAGCTTGCTTGTTGAAATTACTTCTCACTTTATAATACATTTCTTTTCTTGTGTGCCCACAATACTCAACATTATTTTGATGGGAGGCTTATTTTTGCAGCGGAGCCTCTAAAACAGAACACAATTTGTCCAAACCATTTTTCCGAAAGGAAATAATCATAAAGTGATTGCCCATTCTCAAATTGTCCCCATCGTAGAATCTTTTGCTCTTGTACAGACAATGTTTTCAGGCATATTTCACATTAAATCTATAGAAATACAAAGATAAATTTATGATTGCATACTAAAACTAAAAAACAGTAAGGCTCCTAATTTTTTCGAAGTCTTAAAATTGTGGTCTTTTTTGGAAAGCTTTGGTCATTATCAGACTATCCATACGCTATTTTGTATATTTGGCGCACATTTATTTTGTAAAAAAATAAAAAAGTACGTGCTTAATGAAACCCTACATTTTGTATATTTAGCGCACATTTATTTTGTAAAAAAAAAAAAAAAAAGTACGTGCTTAATGAAACCCTATGATACTCTCCAAAGTGAATCAAAGCTCGAAGATAACTTTTCCCCCTGAAATTTGATCTTCTTGTCGTAAATTCTGAGGGCCAGAGAGTGGAGATGCTGTGACAAGTTCGGTGGCAGATTCATGTCATCTGTAAATCAAAACTGCCAAGACAGTAAATGGGTCAAGTTTAGCTGGGATTATTATTTTTCTGCGATGCGGGTGGCTGATGAGATGGTGCCAGAACGTGGAAGGTGATGTCAGTAAACTAAGATCTGAATGGGAAAATGCAAAGGCGGGACAATGACTATTTGGGCAGGGAATCAAGCAGTGCATATTTAGTGAGAAGCATCACAGTCCTACCAACTGTGATGCACGTTCACGTGAACATTCTGACATGGTGTGTTGTGCAAACTGGCAAACGATAGCCTGGTTTAAGCCTCAGGACAAGTCGACTGCTGAGCATCTGCGCCTTTTTTTTTCTTTTCCTCTCTCTCACTCACCCCGTCTGTTTCGCACGCTTCTGTGCATTCACTTGTGTATGCAACACATCCAGATTTATCGGAGAAGAACTGTCTCGCAATGCCGTTGACACTCACCCTTATGGTAGAGTTCTAGCAACGATTCTTACTTTACCATTATTAGAAGTAGATTTGGATTATCTATCTATCTATCTATCTATCTATCTATCTATCTATCTATCTATCTATCTATCTATCTATCTATCTATCTATCTATTTCTTTAGGGCCAATGCTAATTTTAATATTTGGCAGCCTCAAACCTTTTACTGTTTAGTTGGATGAGAAATTAAAAAGTACAATGAATAAAATACTTTTTTGGGGGGGCTCCCAAGGAGAATATCTGACTGTTAACAAAACTTTGCATTTGTTTAATTTTGCCACAGAGAGTAAACGTCGACAAAAATCGTCAGATTATTGTTGGATTATTGTCGAGTTGTGTGCGGGGGGTGGGTGGGTTAGTGTCATTATCTTTGTTTTTTGAGACGTGTTAAAAAAAAAATCTGAAAAAGTCAAATTCAGTTCCATTTTAAAAAGCTAAAATCGGCCATTTAAATAGTCCAGCTGGAATTTTGGGGTTTTGAGTGTCATTCTTTTAAAGAAGCTTTGTGATTATGGTCGTAGTTGGAAGTGTTATTCATCTGTGCTCCATCATACTAAGGCTCGAGCTATTCAATTTTTTTTCCATTGGTGACCTTTGAGTGTAAGTGTCAAACATAAATGCCTTGAGAAAAGAGTGCCCCGACTTAGATACAAGCCTTCCTTTGTCCGATATTTTTGCTTTGACTTGCGAGCACACATTTGCGATATGAGGACTGAATGGTGGCAGTGAACTCGACTCACTTCACAACAAGGTGCAGTTTCGCAGTTGTGACCAATTCTTCGAAAAGGAAACTTCAAGCAGTTTAATGGCACTCCCATTTGACGCTTACTTGACATGTTGTAAGCTTAAAGCATGTTGATTTCGTCAATACATCTGCGCACTGCCTTCAACGCAGCAGAAAATTGCTTCCTCTGATGTTGCGTTTGTGTGTGTGTGTGCGTGTGTGTGTGTGTGTGTGTGTGTGCGTGGGTGTGTGTGTGTGTGTGTGTGTGTGCGTGGGTGTGTGTGTGTGTGTGTGTGTGTGCGTGGGTGTGTGTGTGTGTGTGTGTGTGTGCGTGGGTGTGTGTGTGTGTGTGTGTGTGTGCGTGGGTGTGTGTGTGTGTGTGTGTGTGTGCGTGGGTGTGTGTGTGTGTGTGTGTGTGTGCGTGGGTGTGTGTGTGTGTGTGTGTGTGTGCGTGGGTGTGTGTGTGTGTGTGTGTGTGTGCGTGGGTGTGTGTGTGTGTGTGTGTGTGTGCGTGGGTGTGTGTGTGTGTGTGTGTGTGTGCGTGGGTGTGTGTGTGTGTGTGTGTGTGTGCGTGGGTGTGTGTGTGTGTGTGTGTGTGTGCGTGGGTGTGTGTGTGTGTGTGTGTGTGTGCGTGGGTGTGTGTGTGTGTGTGTGTGTGTGCGTGGGTGTGTGTGTGTGTGTGTGTGTGTGCGTGGGTGTGTGTGTGTGTGTGTGTGTGTGCGTGGGTGTGTGTGTGTGTGTGTGTGTGTGCGTGGGTGTGTGTGTGTGTGTGTGTGTGTGCGTGGGTGTGTGTGTGTGTGTGTGTGTGTGCGTGGGTGTGTGTGTGTGTGTGTGTGTGTGCGTGGGTGTGTGTGTGTGTGTGTGTGTGTGCGTGGGTGTGTGTGTGTGTGTGTGTGTGTGCGTGGGTGTGTGTGTGTGTGTGTGTGTGTGCGTGGGTGTGTGTGTGTGTGTGTGTGTGTGCGTGTGTGTTTGTAAAATGACAACAAGAAACTCATTGCATCATACTCTCTCAAATTTAGCCATACCATGTTGAATCGAATCGTAATCCCACTGATTCAAATGTAAAAAGAACTGTCCTCGAATCGTAGTATCCCAGATACGTATCACATCGTCTTTTATTGGAGAGATGTAGTAAATATGCTTTTGTTCCTCAACTTAATTTCAAATCTATTGATGGTGTTCTCCTGCACAGACTGCGAAAGGGCCACAAAAATAGGGCAGGCAGGAACAATCAGCCTCGGTCACAGAAGTTTCTTTTTCAATTCATTTATTATTATTTGCTGCGGACTTGGGGGTGGGGTTGTCTAGCATATGGTCTGGGAGACTGGAGGTCACTTCAACAAAGTCAACAGTGATTTGGCAACCAATCAAGGTGAAGCAGGAGCCACACCGTAAGCGGTAATTAAGTGACAGTGGCAGAATGTTGCTGTTTGAAGGGGACTATTTTCAGCTTTGTGTTCTTGTTTGACAGCATGCGGAAATCCCATGTGAACCGTGACTTGGCGATAGAGCTCTTGAAAAAACAAACAAACAAACAAACAAAAAAACATTCATATGTAGTCAGCTTTTATTTGGATAGGTGGTGAGACTCTCAATCACGTTTTCAAAGGTGTCCCCGGAGATTTGAGATTGGGCTTTAGACAGATCGATAGCTCTGACTTCTGTTATTTCGGTCTGGGACATTGTGTCAGTCTGGATTTGGTGTGGTGATGCTTTTATTTGTGCTGATACTGCTCATTACATCTGACATGTTACTAAAGGAAAACCTTTGTGAGTTTCATTCGTTGTGTGACCATGAATTTTCTCCGTCAAAATGAATTGAATTCATCATGAAACAAAATGTAAAAAAGTCAACAAGGATGATGAAGTGCAGTTTCCAAAACGTTCTGTAGTATTCACGGGTTGAATGCCTTTAACTCATTCACAGCCGTGGACATTTATTTTGTTCACTGGAATCTAAGAGTTTACTGCTACCAACAAATAGATTCACATTATTAGTCCATTTTTCAATAAGTAAGTGTGGAAGAGTGTTTTGCCCAACTTGTGTGAAATTCTGGTTTTTAAACCACTGAAATGACTAACAGACCCCTGTAGAGTTGCATCGCTTTGGATTTGATATCAGCATAGCCTTTGAGTTGAAGATAGAGATGAGGGTTTGAATCTCGGCTTGTCACAAGATGTCAATTTTCACTAGCGAATGTGTTCACTGTACGTACTACTGCTTTACTCCTCCTCAATAACTCAATGCACCTTATAGGAATTTCAAAAATCTGCTCCGGAGCATCACCCCAAATGTTTTTAAAATTCAGCCCCCAAAGTCAGTTTTACTTGGCAGCATGAAATTTGGTCGTCATTTCCAATCACTTCAATTCCTGCTAAGAAACAGATAACATGAACTCAATCATTTTTCATAAGAAAGGAGCCGAGTGGAAGGCATGTGTGTGTGTGTGTGTGTGTGTGTGTGTGTGTGTGTGTGTGTGTGGAGTATGAATGCATGAAGGGGCTAAAAATATGTTTGTATATATGCATATATATGTATGTGTATATACCTGTATATGTACAGTATGCATATTGCACATTATCTGTATAAAAGAATGATAACCCTAAAACAAAAGTAAAACATTTTGATTAATGCCATTGCCATTTGCCATTGGTGAAAGGGAGAAGGGGAAAAATATACATCCATCAATTGAACTGCTTTGGGGAAAAAATTAAATATATACAGTATATATAAAGTATATATATCTTATATTTGTGAGGGGGGGGGGATAATCTGCAATTTTATTTTAAGCCCATATCGCTAAGTCCTAGTCAGTTAAACCAAACTTTAGTTTTTCTGCTAAGAAACAGATAACATGAACTCAATCATTTTTCATAAGAAAGGAGCGTGTGTGTGTGTGTGTGTGTGTGTGTGTGTGTGTGTGTGTGTGTGTGTGTGTGGAGTATGAATGCATGAAGGGGCTAAAAATATGTTTGTATATATGCATATATATGTATGTGTATATACCTGTATATGTACAGTATGCATATTGCACATTATCTGTATAAAAGAATGATAACCCTAAAACAAAAGTAAAACATTTTGATTAATGCCATTGCCATTTGCCATTGGTGAAAGGGAGAAGGGGAAAAATATACATCCATCAATTGAACTGCTTTGGGGAAAAAATTAAATATATACAGTATATATAAAGTATATATATCTTATATTTGTGAGGGGGGGGGGATAATCTGCAATTTTATTTTAAGCCCATATCGCTAAGTCCTAGTCAGTTAAACCAAACTTTAGTTTTTGTTGAAACTTTGCGTAACAGAATCCCCAATGTCCATACATTCAAAACGAACAGCACGATTCAGACCCTGTCTTCGGCGTATTACTAAACTTATTAACTTTAATTCAGAAGCGCCTTGTCATGTGCACTTGGGAGCTGCAATGTGTTGCTTCTCCCTTTGTGCCTTTGGCAAGCCACGGACGGCCATCTTTCTCTCCTTGTCTGTTCTGCACCCGAGTTTTTGCGCAGGTGTCAGCACATCCACAGCATCCCTGACTGAGCATGCCGCATCAGAGCACGCAGCAATTAAAAGAGGGCGAAATAATAAAGGCAGCTATCTGGACTGGCCGTGAAGCAGCAAACACGAGGGGTGGGCGAGGCCCCTTGGGTTGTTAGTGTTAAACTTGACGCAACCCCCTTTCACTCCATCCACTATTTAAAAAATTGTAGCAACTGTTTTGGACATCCATGACAATTTTCCAGCCACATTTGTCAGTTGTCTTCAGTCTCTGCTTACTGTGCTTCCCACCGCCCACTTTCTCAGTTCCAGCAGTTTTTTTAACACCCACGCCCACCCCACCCCCAAATCAATTTATTTCAGAGATCCATTGTCACCATATAGTAGCTTTCTTCAAACTTTTAAAACCATGCATCACCCTCACCAACGAGAAATGGCACATCCCCTCCCCTCTGCATACAACTTATGGTCACCTTAAGCACCTTGTCTCAGAATTTGTAAGCCTTGCACATTCTCCAACATCCCATCAGCAGAAAAAAACCCAACCCTTAAAAACACGAATAGCCGCTTTTGTGGAGAGTAGGGGTGTAGCAAAAAAATGATTTGAATCGTAAAATTGGTTTGGATTTTGTCGGGATACGCATCAACTCATCTTTTATTGGAGGGATGCACACACCTAGTGGACAGCCGTGGTCATCTCACAGCAAACTTCTAAAAACTTTCAAGCCGCTCACATGCTTCACTATCCCTACCGAGTAAAAAACATTAAAGGCACCCTTCTGAATACATCTTATAAATAATATCGCAAGAGTTATTTTAAACACTGTCTCGTTGAATTGTAACATACACAAACACAAGGCTTTCTGCGACGCCATTAGCCCCTTCATGCATTCACACACACACACACACACACACACACACACGTTCCCTGATGTGACCTTCAGCCATGCAGCCTGGCATTCAATTACCTCTCTGTCAGTGGCCCATCCAGCCCGGTGGCTGCACGCCCTTGAGAGGCTTTCTGCAGCCATTTGGTCCAGGGATCCTACTGTATGCGCCGTTACATTCTCCTCAAAGTAAGCTTGCAGACAGTCATCCCCCTTTTTAGCTTTGTGCTACTTTATAAGTGAGGTGGGATTGACAGTGAGCATATGATAAACATCCAGCCACTTCATGCTTTGTCCTCGTCTCATATTTTGTTAAAATTGTGATTTTTACCACTTTAAATGTCGATGTTTCACCATTTATCTACTGTCTAACAACATGCTTTGGTTGACTCGATTGTAGCACAGAATGTTCTTTCTGAGAGTATTTAGTGAAGTAGTCAGTGGGAGGATTTTTGTGCTGTTTGCACGCGTTTCAAAACAAGTTGAAATCTGTGGTGGTATTAATCTCACGTGCCCCACCATCATTCTGCCTGAAAGATTGGCATGTTGTTATGGACAGCTGCCTTCTGATGGGCCTTGAACAGATGTTTTTCATTTGTTTATGGAGTTTATCATCACAGTATGGGATACATGTTTTTATTTTTCATGTCACTTGTGGTCCATTGGTGCTTTGCACTATCATGAACTAAATCTCACAGCAGTACAAATTAATTCAAGCTATTACTCGCCACGGTTTAACCTATTTCCAGCCCTTTACATGTTTTGAGTAAGATTTCAAGTATCATTAAGTTAAAAATTATCTACATTTTAACAAGGTGACTACTGAATACTAAAACAAAAATAAAGTAAAATTACTCATCCTTTGAAAAAGCCTGGAAGATGAACAGGAGCCTCAAGGCCAGCAGAAATGTACAGTCCTGTTAATGGCGAGCGTATTTGGTCATTTCAAGCTCGTAATTAGCAGTTTTACTTTTAGCCGTATGCTAATTATGATTAGACAATTATTAGCCTGGGAACTCTTCACAAGATCAAAAAATAATGTCTAGCCAGGAACCAGAATTCTCCTGAATATCAGCTGCAGAAATCCATGGATTGTTATTTTTCTCCCCCCTCTCACACAGTGGTGGATTTGAGTTTGTGCTTGATGTCAAGTGACTCTACTTAGCGAAAGCAAAGAATATGGCCAGAGTGAAGTTGCAGAGGAAATCTGAATCAGTTGGTAGGGCCGTGAATTCAAAAGCCTTTGATATCTATTGGCCCGTCACTCGAAGCAACGGTTAAAAAAAATTATATTGTTTAATGTCACTGCTTTGCATTTCAAAACCACCCGGGCCAAATATGCCCTGTCCTCAAAAGATCACCACTTTTGTGTGTTCGGCTTTTGTCATCATGCACTGTTGTATACATCCATATATTTCAAAAGGGAATCTACCAAGCATTTCAACAGTTTAGACTTTGGACTATGATATTATGCAGTCAACAGAAGGAAGCGTGCTGTTGTTTGAGTATTGGTAAAATATATCCACCTTTAAGTGTCACTCACATGGATTTTGTTATACAGGACATATTGTGGTAGGCTAAGATGTCTTTTCGATTGATATATATTATTCCATGTTAAATTTAGCTCATCTTAATTTTTGAACAACAAAAATCTTTTTCGTGCACTTTAATGTTAAAATCCTTTTTATTCTCTTCATCCCACACGGTAACTTGCTAGCTATCATACCACATTCTCACCCAAAATAACATAACTAGCTCCAAAATGAAACAACATTTCTATGGATTATAACCGATTTTTCGTGACACAACCTAATTTGTCACTTTTCTATCCTAATTCTAATCCATTATTTGAATCGCCTATTCTGACGAAGGTTGTGGAGGTGCCTGTTGCCTTTAAAAATACCTTTTTGGGGGGGATTAAAGTAACAGTATAGCAAGATAAATTGAGTTTTAGTGTCATTGGAATTCACATTTTTATAGGTTTAAAAACTTTTACTCAACAAGGCTTTCCCTCCTAACCTAAGTATGTGTACAGCATTGTTTTACAAAGTATAACTTTTTGAAATAAAAACAGTTTAGTTTTTCGTAGATGTTTGTAGACTTTTTGCCCAGATATTTGTTTTTAGCTTCATATCTTGTTTTCTCACCTAATTATGAAAAGAAAAAAAAGAAATAAAAAAAGCCCAAAAAAGAAAATCCAACCCAGTGCCTTGTACCTGCCTTTGTTAGGATTAAAAGTATGCAATATACAATACAGTATATCAAATAAATTAATTGAAGTATCACTGCTCTGTGCATTTTATAGTTTGCAACACTTACTAAACCTAGTTAAACTATTGTTTCGGTGAAGGTAAGTACTTGTAAAATACACCTTTTTTTGCCAAAATTGCAATGAGTCATAAAATTTCAGACACTTTCTTTGTCCTTTCATTAATGAATTTAAAACATTTTAAAGTTGCAGCCAACAGTGATTCATGTACCCCACCACAAGGAAACTAGCTAGCTAGCTATCATCATTTGAACCAAAGATACCGAAGTCCCACCCAGTGCTTCGAAACTTGTTTGTTTGTTTGTTCTTTGTTCATTTTCCCTTCAACTTTTAAATCAAATTTTAAATCCTTCCTTGTGATAACTGAGCACTTTAAGCTAACGTTGCTCGCTTTTGTTGTTGTTGTTATCTAATTTTATTCTGTCCATTGCTACCAAAATCCCAGCCTCTAAAACTGTCTTTGTTTGGATTAAAATTGCAAGGAGTTGATTTTTAAATGGATTTTCTGGATTGAGTCATCTTTAAAACTTCAAAATGCAAAGCTAACCATCTCGTTTGGGCTAAAATAAGTGTCCGTAGAATACAATTGGGGATTTACAGATTTAACAGTTATATTAAGTGTTGGTAACTCACTAGATGAATATTTGGACATGGTAATACACTGTAGCTTTATTTATATCCCTCTTTTGGCCAAGAGGCACAATAGCAAAGCAGATTCCATCAGATGAGTCTGAAAAAAATATATAATTTGATTTAATCTTCATCTTTCTCAGAGCAGAATCTGCACCGGCTGAAACGACCAAAGTGGATTAACTCTATGTCAGGATAATGGCGATTAAAATGATAAACACACTCACTAAGTGATCCATATGGCCGTTCAGAGATGGAGTCCAAGCTTTGGTTTGTAGTGGAAAGCAGGTGGAGAGAACGTCTGGGCTTTGTTTCCAATTTGTCAAAAACAATCCTGCAGGTCATTGTACATACATGGCAATTTTCCGCGGATCCGCGGAAATCCGCCGTTTTATTTCTTAAATTGATCATTTTTGTGAATCGTCTAAATCCGTTGAGAAAATTTTAGGGGCGGTCAGGTACCTTATCGTCGAGTTTTCACGAGCTCTCCCGAACAGTCTCTCCGTTTTCCGTTTGTAAACAGCCCTGCGATTGGACGTGTATGAAAGCTTCAACTAATCAGATCACTGAAGGCATTATTTGTTGCGGAAGTCTTAGCTCGATTATAAACGGCCCAGCGATTGGTTAACTACA
>NW_017805453.1:1452877-1539935 GCF_001891065.2 Hippocampus comes
ACGCCCCCGTCCAGGCCACGCCCCTTCCGCTTTTTTCATCACTCGCCATTGCCATGTATGATTGTAGTATAATCTCATTGCCCTAAGGACTGTTTTTGGTACCCATTTTCCAATTTCTTTCCACTATTCCTTTTCACATAGTTTCCATTCTGCCTGTTACACATCTTATTCTACCTCTGAAGTTGGGCAACTTGCATTTTTGTAAAGATTATATATTTTACACCTAGTTTATGGTTTCAAACAAGAGTTAGGGTTGTAAATGATGGTCTTAAGAGTAGTTCAGGGTCCCCAAATGAGTTAGCATTTTTCTAAGGTAGGTTAGAAACCAAGGTTAAGATTTAAAATTAAGGTTCAAAGCCTGGGTTGGGGTTTAAAATTAGTATTTGAAGCCAGGGTTAGTCTTTTAAATTAAGGTTTCAAGACTAGATTAGGGTTGGAAACAAGAGTTAGGTTTGAAACCAAGGCCATGGTTTCAAACTAGGGTTTCATGTCTGGATTAGAGTGTTAAAATAGGGTTTGTAGTCAACGTTTGCATTGAGAATTTGTGACTCAGTCTGTAATGCCCATGTGTCTGTAATGACCATACTTTTGTCCACTTAAACCTTTACGTCGAAATGAATAGATTGATGGGTTGGATTATTCTGCTAATGAATTACCATTTTGTTCATTGGGAGTGAAATATCAGTGCGTCCCTTGATTGTGTGGTCAGAGGGGCTGTCAAACTGGAGAAAATCCATTCGTGGAGTGAGCGTTTTGCTGAGACAGGTAGGCCACGGGCCGGCCCCGTGGCAGCCATCTTAGATCAATGGAAGCTTTCGGCAGCTGTACGGCACTGTCCACTAAACTCTGCGCCTCTTTATTGTCGGTGCGCAATAAAGAGAATGGGGTTTTAATGCATTGGAGTCAATTTGTTGATGGAACCGCCTAATTACATCCTCAGGTGTCCACGGAGTGAGAGAGGAGCCTCAGTTTGTGACGGCGCGCGCCGGAGAGAGCGTGATCCTGGGGTGCGACGTGTCCCCTCCCCTGGATGGCCAGCAGCCCCCCTACGTGGTGGAGTGGTTCAAGTTCGGAGTGCCTATTCCTTTCTTCATCAACTTCCGCTTCTACCCTCCCCATGTGGACCCAGAGTACACTGGTGAGCACAGACTGTAGAAGTAGCCATTCTTTGCCACGACACGCGTCATAAGACAAATACAAGGCAAGGCACGGCAACTTTATTTCCTACACAAGGCAGCTCAATGTGCTTTACACAACCCAGAGCACAACACAATGAAAGCATTTAGAAGGACAGCAGCTGAAGCCATTTGCAAAACAGTGAGAACAAGAAGTAGCTTATTGAAATCGTGAAAACAACATACATTGATAACTTTTAGATGCATTTACAAAGAATCGATTTTACGGCGTTTACAAGCAAAGTAAAGAAATAAACTAAAAGACTGTTTCGTGAAATTGATTAAAAAAAAGCTTGAAATACTGATGAAAGGTGTGGGGATGTGTGGGAGAACACGTGGGGCTGACTTCACTTCTGTTGGCAACTTATTCCATTTGCCTGCAGCATAACAGTTAATAGCCCTTTCACCATGTTTGCTTTGAAACCTCGGCTTCACTAATTCGCCCAAGTCTGCAGACCTCCCATTAGGATCAACCACCCGTCCTCAAGGCAGTGTGAGGGGTTCAAATTAGAGGTTAATATCAAGGTTAGGGGTTAAATTATCCAATTAATTAGTCAAATTGAGGAGAAGTTTTAAAACATGTTTCAAATAAGTGTTTTTGAAGGACCCTTGTTCAATTGCTTTCCAGCCTGTTTTGGGATTCTAAATGAAGGTTAGAGTTTAAGGTTCATATTCTGGGGTAGGATTTCAAACAATAGGGTTTTGCACACACATACGCACGCACACACACACACACACACACACACACACACACACACATATACACACAGACAAAAGCCTCCTATCAGAAATAGCGGTGACACAAATGAATGACTGTGTCGCCGAGTGATTGATCTATGACTCACGCGGTTGAGTGAAAGTGAAAGCTGCGTCTATTTGAGATGCATTACATGCCGCATGAATCACTTCATAACCTTAAAAAAAAAATCCTCCTGTGCTGATTTTGTCAATATGTCTGCGCACTGCCTTCAACGCAGCAGGAAATTGCTTCCTCTGATGTGTGTGTGTGTGTGTGTGTGTGTGTGTGTGTGTGTGTGCGTGCGTGCGTGCGTGCGTGCGTGCGTGCGCGCGCGCGTGTGTGTGTATGTGAGACAAGATGGCGAACTGTCAGAATGGGGTCACGTTTATCCCCTCCTGTTGGTTCCTCTTTACCGCGCCACAAACCTCACCCTGGGCTGTTAATATATTGTCAAAGTCACATATAAGTCACAGCATGACTGCATTTCAAGTCCTGAATTTGAAAATGACGACACATTGACAATGATTTCTTGTTTGTTTGTTTTTAAAGGGGTTCCCTCTCGTGTAGTGGGGATCCTACGGGAGTGTGTCATGAACGCTACCATCTCTGTAAAGAACATTGAAGGTTTCAAACAAGGTTTAAGGTTCCAAATTAGTGTTTGAAGCAAGGATTGGGGTTCAAACAAAGGTTAAGGTTTCAAGTAGGAGTTTAATGCTGCCGATTTTGATACTGATCACATGAGCGAGGTTGGTGTTAAAACAATGAGTGGGGTTTTAAAATCGGGTTGGAAGCCAAGTTTTGGGTTTGGTATTAGAGTTTCAAAACAAGGTTTGGGTTCAAAATAGGGTTTGGAGCTAGAATTAGGGTTTCAAAATGGGGTTTGAAAAATAAGCCAGGGTTAGGGTTTTTATGTTAGGCCTTCTAATTAGGCTTTTAAAGTAGGTTTAGAAGGTTTAAGTTTTCAAATTAAACACTTCCGTCCCCTTTTCCAGTCAGGAAAAGCAACAGTAGTAAGTGCAATTATCTCAATTCATCGACCATTTGAACTCAGTTGCTAACCAAAACAGCAACACATATCGAGGCATGTAAACAGCCACTTAAATGTGGCGTCTTAGCAGTCCACAATGTTGTGTGTTCATCAGCTGTATACATTCTCAAGGTCACCGAACTTTGAATGCAAATCATCCATAATGAAAAGATCTCTTCTTGCTAAACGATAGACTTTGCATACCCCCTCGCAGACTATATTATCTCCCCTTCATTACCGCGTGTGGTTTTCCCCGCGGCTATATGGAAATTACAGCATTTAACAACATCTATTTTTGTGCCAACTCAAAGCAAAGACTCCATCAATAATTCAGCCACGCAGCTTGTGAGATTTTTAGCGTCTGATTCTCAGGCTCTGGGCCAAGCTGCTGGCGTGAGAAGATCATATATCTTTCAACAACAGATCCCTGGCGTTTGGAGTGATGTGTGCAGGGTAAGTCATGGCCTGTAGATGCGAAATGATGTTTTGAAGCAGGACTGACGATTATTTGCGTAAACAAACAAGGGAATGTGGAAGAGCCCACTTTAAAGTGATTTTTCCTTTTTCTCTGTGAACGGTATTCGGTAGTCACTTGATCTAAGGATAAGATTCTTGCTTATGGTGTGACATAAGCAAGAATCTAAACCCAGGGGTTTAGATTCCAGATGATTCCTCTTTTAAATCATTTGTCCTCTTTTTCTTTGGAAATTTTCACACAGTGGCCCATATGACTAGTAACCTGGCCATTAATGGCTCATCGGTCAAACTAAAATGTCAGTCTTTTTGTGTCTCTTCATGGGTTCTTCAGACTTGTTTATGCGTCTACTCATGATAGACATGCAAATGAAGAAATTGGCTTTGTGGGATGAATTTTCAGTTTTGTGGGCTCAATTTTCAGTTTTGTGTGTCATAGTAACTACAGGCAATGACGAAAACACACATTCTTTGCAATTTAAGTCCATTTTTGGAGGTACGTTTTGATGAATGTGAAGCCTCCCAAAATGTTGGTTTATTTGGCCTAAAATCATGATCAAGATGCATTGCGATTCACTTGAGCAGCACCGACTCACTTGATCTTTAAAAAAGTGAAGCTACAGATAGAGCTGTGACATCATATGCATAAAAAAAAAAAAAAAAAAAGACAAAAGACACTACCCATCCTGACTCGGCCCCTCATTGGCCAGCCCAAAAATAGACCTGACTTCTTACAAACAAACAGCCTTTCTTTTCATGCAGGACTGCAGTCACTGCGCTCCCCTCCTCCCCGTGACTCCATCGATTTGCTGTTAACATCAACAACAACAAAAAATCCACCCAGGTGACGGCGGCGATCCTGCGGTCAACTCATCTGCGCGTCGCTTGAAGTATAATTCCGCAAAAGCACATCGGCAGCCTCGACTCCAAGGAACAATAAATGGATCATATATATAGGGTTTCTACATCAGAGTTTGCAAAGATGCTCTATTTCAGGACACTTTTTAGGCCCGGCAGAAGCGAATGTTTTAGTCTGTAGGGCTGTCAAAGGCCTCCGCATGAGCAGCGGGCCCGAAGTTGCTAGACAGACAGTCGAGAGGCAGTGGATTTGGGCAGCCTCACTTTCCTCAACGTCTTCCCTTGTGATTTGCTCCTGTTTGAATTTCAATTTATCTTGAACTGTGAAGAAGGAGTGGGGGGGAAAAGAGTGACAGACTGTGAAACGTATGTCTTCTTTGAGATGCAAGGCCGGACTTTGAGATGGATACTTTTGAATCAGCTTAAATTGTGGCCTGCGAAACAGCTGCCCTGTTTTCCAGCAGGTTAGCCAACAGCATGTTTATTTAAGCTGGGAAATAAACTTATTTGCACTTTATGCTGAGACTTCAGAGGCCGTCACAAGCCTGTGTGGACTTCGATGACTGTGTGCTAAAACCAGACTACACCCTTCCTTGACTGGGCGGTAGTCATCCGCAGGCTGGTCTTGCTAACTGTGGATGAAAGGCAGACTAACCCTGGACTGGTCTCTAATCACCCGCAATCACTAAGCAGCAATCGATCCCACTCTGACCGCACAAGAGTCATCCCTGTGAACCGTGACATAGCCAATGACCTAGTCCATGAACATGTATAATTTCCTGACAACTCTTGTCTTGCGTTTCCCATGCGTCCGCAGGTCGAGCCTCTCTGCATGGGAAGGCCTCCCTGCAGATCGAGCCGGTGCGCTCGGAGGACCAGGGCTGGTACGAGTGCCGGGTCCTGATGCTGGAGCAACAGTACGACACTTTCCACAACGGCAGCTGGGTGCACCTCACGGTCAACGGTGAGTCTTCCAGCATCATTCGGCCTACTCTCTCCACTGGGCCATTAGTGTTAGCTGGTAACGCACAAACTCGCCATCCACATCAACATTATATACTGTGCTTCTTTTCATACTTACGTGACAGTTCATGTTAAAAATGTATTTCTTTGCTCGGGGTAATCTGCAACTTTTAATACATTCTCCTCCTCAGCCATCATTAAAGTTGAGAGGAGTATCTAAATCATTGGTATCTGTGAATATAACAGTGGTTCACTCATTTTTTAGACTTCAATACTAAAATGTTTCTTAAAATATTTTACATTTCCCCCATTACAATGAGGGCGGCCCGGTGGTCGCCTGGTTAGCATGTCAGCCTCACAGTGCATAGTTACAGGGTTCGATTCCGGCTCCGGCCTTCCTGTGTAGAGTTTGCATGTTCTCCCCGTGCCTGCTTGGGTTTTCTCCGGGTTTTCCGCCCTCCTCCCGCATTCCAAAAGCATACATGGCAGGCTAATGGAACACTCACAATTGTCCCGAGGTGTGAGTGTGGGCGCGGATGGTTGTTCGTCTATGCGTCCCCTGCGATTGGCTGGAAAACATTCAGGGTGTCCCCCGCCTATTGCCCGAAGATAGCTGGGATTGGCTCCAGCACACCCCGCGACCCTTGTGAGGATAAGCAGATCAGAAAATGGATGGATGGATGTTACAATGAGAATGAATACTTCTACTACTACTACCACTTTTACCACAAGTAAAAAAAAAAATATATATATATAAATATTCATTTTTGTTTTGCACTTTTGATTTGATTTTTGCTCATTTTTAAAAGCATCCGGTCTTTAAAAAATGTGCAAAAGGTCCCAATGATGTGCGTTTTCATGACACCAATTCGAGCAAGCTTCCGTTATTGATTGTGGTTTGTTTAAGGCAGTTATGAGACGTTGTCTGCGAGCTATCCAAGTGATGTGTGGGAAAATAACCTATCTGCAGCTTTGCATTTCTCCGCCAAGCCCCCAAGTACATTAGTCAGTTCTATCCAGTGTACTGTGTTTTACGTGAAGAATGCATTTTTGGGGGGAGAGGGGCAGGTGTGTGCAATGCAACAACCATTTCCTTTCCTGCACTATGCAGCACTTTTACTCAAGTGTGGAAAGTTGTTCATATTTTACACATACTTTCACAGGTCTCTCAACCTCCTGTGTCATTCACACGTGTATTTCTGGTGTGTGAAATGTGATTATGCATATGTTTTACAGAAGCTTGCAGAGCTCCCCATTGAATAATGATGACAAGTTGCCGCATGTGAAATAGTGTACTGTAGAGCGACGGCCCCCCCAACCTTATTTTCCCCATGGACCGGTTTAATGTCAGACAATATTTTCACCATGCATGAAAACTGTGGTAATTTCTAAACATGTCAACAAGAATCATGACACGAGTAACGTCCTATCTGGCCGCAACACTCTCTGGTCGCTACGGAAACGTTTAAACGTGCCTTCAAAATAAGATACACCGCAAATACAAAGTGCACGAAAAATACGACTCACTAATGATGCATTTTATGCAGAGTGGGCTTGGTACGTGGGAATCTCCCATTGAGATCAATCCGTATTTTAAGTAGGACCCCTGATATCGTCTATTAAATGCAGCCTTCTTTTTCTTGAAAGTCGTAGGCTCCTCTTCTGTCTCCTGGTTGATTGAGCCTTTTCCTCTTCCCAAATAAACTTTGCAAAGACGTTTGCTCTTTACTCATTTTGCTAGCTCGTGGGTTTCATTTTAACCTAGCACGTGACCGAGAAGCGCACCTGGCCTGCGTCAAGACTGACATACTATAGACGGATGTACCAGAGAATCCAGTAATTTTTCAAAATAAAACATCTTTCAGATTCCGAAATGAATAAAACAGAAGTAATGTGAGTTATTTATTCTTTCCGTGCGACCCGGTACCAAATGACCCATGGACTGGTACCGGTCCGTGGCTCAGGGGTTGGGGACCACTGCCATAGAGGACCATTTATAAAGCCCACAACCCTGCATAATCACGGCTTAGTAAAACGCGCTGATGTTTTTTTTTTTTTTCTATGGCGTCGGGATGCTTCACAGCAATGGCGCCTGTTTCTGCGTGAGCCTCCGTCCCGCATGGGGAGTGAATAGGTCAGACTGTTGCGCCCGGCGTCACCTGCGAGCTTTTATGAATGTCTTGTTATTGTGGGGGCATACTGCACCTCTGTCGCTTTGCCTCATCAGTATTCACGCTCAATATCCTGTTTCAGAGATCTTCACTCTTGTCAGGCCTTTCGACAGCAACTAATAATATCCGTAGTAATGTCATCTACATTCAGACTTTTCGTTGTGTGTATGCTGGGAATCTAACATTGACAAGTCATTGTTTTTCATTGTTCTTTGTGGGTGAAAGCAGAGTTGCAAGACAAAAGGAACCCACACTGAGGTCCACCCTAGTTTGGTCGGATTTGTGGATTTTGCATATTGCCCCCATGCTTGGGTGGGTTTTTCCAAAATCATGTTAAGCTCATTGAAGATTCCAAATTGGCCATCGGTCTTAATGTGAGTGAGGATGGTTGTTGGTCAGTATGTTCCAAAAATGGCCTTGATAAAGCCAAAAGGAGCACTTTTTATATATTGTAGCCAGTATATTATACCGGTCAACTGCCAATTTGAATCAGATACTGTATGTGTCCCTAAGCGTATTTTTGATGCTGATTTTAAAAATGTATTTTTCTTTTTTATAACACATCAATTTTTTTCAATGTTTTCATTTCTTGTTTTGAAGTTTGACCTACAACACACGATAAAGATTTTACCATGTGTTTAAATTTATAGCTATAACATTTCAGGAAAAAAATTCCACCATGCTGAACCTAACCCTTAATTCATAAATCTTACTCTGATAAAAACATTTAGGGAAAAAAATGCTGATTAGTGTCATTGAAAAAAGAGCTAGTGTTGAAAATGACGCAAGTATAATCATAATTTAATAATGACACCGAGTTTGTATATAAATTGTGGCATCCAGGCAAGATGCATATTCAGTGTCTAAGGCATAGCTAGCTAGCTAAATGCATGCTGTACTGGTAGAAATTCAGTATGTCTTAACTAAGTAACTTGCACCTACCTACAATATTGTAAAGAATGTGACACTACTGTGTTGTCAATAAATATTATTAGTTTGCTAATAAATAAATCTGAAAAAAAGGTAACAGGATGTAATTTTTTTCACCCTTAACATCTGCTCCTACATGCTAAGGAAGGCTGGATTGTTTTCCTTTTCCTATGCTTATTCCCAAACACTACCTGTCACAACGCTGGTTAAAATGGGTTGGTTTTGTCAGGAAGGGCATCCGTTGTTAAAATAAATAAATAAATCAATAAATGGTGGTAATAACAAAATTAATCATTATTAATACAACCACAGCTTTACTGAGAACCTGATAGGCCATTTTTTGTTTGGACATAATGGGTTTTTTAGGCATCGAATTCAAAAATACACGACTGACTTGGGAATTTGCATGACATTTCACGATGAAGCAAATATGCGCAGATGTACATGCCCAACGTTCAATGTTTTGTCCCTTCTCTCATGAGGAGGGACAACATGACAAAATTGCAACAGGTAACCGACAAACTTTCGGGTTAAATTAGAATCACTATTAGAAAGTCCTCTTCATCATGCTGTTCACCTTTTGACCTTTGATCAAAAAATACCTCACATCTTTTGTCTTACACTTCTTTTTTTATGTTCCAGGCTGAAGGACTGAATTGGAAGATCATGGATGTGTTTGTCTCCAACAACAAGTTCCTGCAGGTTCCCCGTCTGGTCAATCAGCAACTGTTTGATGAGCTGTGTCCCATCAAGCAGTTTCACAGACGGAGGAAGTAATACATCAAGAATGTGTTTACTTTTTTAGTTTTGATTTTGAGCAGCAAATTTGGAGTTACATATTGGTACTCACCAGGAATGCATAGGCAAAATTGCACAAATTTTCACTTGAAAGAATAGTGGCGATCTTGGGATTTTTTTCTGTTCAATTTTCAAACTGTGTAAATTTAATACGCTTCATCTTCAGCATGTTTAGTGCCACTTTTGTAAGTAACCACGCCCCGTCCAGGCCACGCCCCTTCCAGGCCACGCCCCTTCCGCTTTTTTCATCACTCAGCATTGCCATGTATGTTAAATTTATAGCTATAACATTTCAGGAAAAAAATTCCACCATGCTGAACCTAACCCTTAATTCATAAATCTTACTCTGATAAAAACATTTAGGGAAAAAAATGCTGATTAGTGTCATTGAAAAAAGAGCTAGTGTTGAAAATGACGCAAGTATAATCATAATTTAATAATGACACCGAGTTTGTATATAAATTGTGGCATCCAGGCAAGATGCATATTCAGTGTCTAAGGCATAGCTAGCTAGCTAAATGCATGCTGTACTGGTAGAAATTCAGTATGTCTTAACTAAGTAACTTGCACCTACCTACAATATTGTAAAGAATGTGACACTACTGTGTTGTCAATAAATATTATTAGTTTGCTAATAAATAAATCTGAAAAAAAGGTAACAGGATGTAATTTTTTTCACCCTTAACATCTGCTCCTACATGCTAAGGAAGGCTGGATTGTTTTCCTTTTCCTATGCTTATTCCCAAACACTACCTGTCACAACGCTGGTTAAAATGGGTTGGTTTTGTCAGGAAGGGCATCCGTTGTTAAAATAAATAAATAAATCAATAAATGGTGGTAATAACAAAATTAATCATTATTAATACAACCACAGCTTTACTGAGAACCTGATAGGCCATTTTTTGGTAGCTTTAACTTTTCAATCTGGGTAGTTTCTACCCCTTGGTGGATATTATTCTTGACCTATGGTTATAGGTCAAATCTTCAACCTAGTGTACTGGGTATACTGTATGTAACCCAGGATTGACAATGTCCCTTTTTTGGCCCAGCTCTCGGTTAGCTAACTTTAGATATTCAAAGTGATTAAATGTGTCTTTAAAAAAAAAAAAACAACATTATGTTGAATAATGTTGCTATTTTCTGCCATCTACTCTTAATGTAATATAAGAAAATGATGAAATGATTGTTAATTTTCTCGAGAATTGATTCGGCAATTTTAGTCAGTCTCCTTTTCTCAGTCCAAACTCCTGGCGTACGACTGCCATTAGAAAGGCAACAGGGCAGCAGCGATGCCATGGCATTGCCTCAAAGCACTACAAGTCCAGTTGGGTTCGCTCTGAAGACCTCTGAAAGAAAATATTACAATGCTGTTGTCGGTTCAGAGTGCGCACATCAAACAAGTGGCGAGTGGAAGTGGTGTTAGGCAAGCAGGTGCTGTCCTCGTGTGCATAGCCGTTTGCTTTTTTGCCTGTTTACACACACACACACACACACACACACACACACACACACACACACACACACACACACACACACACACACATACACGTGCACCTCCTTTGGAGTTCCTGTTCGGTGGCCTTCGCTTCCTGCCAAGCGGACGGCACATTAGTGCCCACTCAGTGGCAGGTGTCAGATGGCGAGGCCTTGTGCCCGAAAAAGGACAGTGAGGCCAGTCTCCCTCCGGTCTGCCTCCCTCCTCCTCTTCCTCTTCGTCTTCCTCCTGTCTAGTCTGCCTGGTGCTTCCCTTCACTGTGCTTTTCACGCATCACTCAGCTTTGCAGACATCAAGACAGCACTCAACATAAGAAAGAAAAAAAACTGTGTCATGGGCATTGACTGCCATTTTGATCCTAATGGGCAAGATGCAGCCTTATTATCATATCCTTATTAGGAGTGGAATTAATTTATTTGATCAACCATGGGAATAATTAATACAGAGGTACCTTGACTTACAAGTTAATTTCCTTCTGTGACCATGCATGAAGCTTAAATCCATTATATCGCAAATCACCTTTCCCCATTGAAACGAATAGAAATATCATTAATCTGTTCCAGCCCCTTACAGAAAATGCAATGTGTTTTCATGAGATAAATATTTCTCTCCAATATTGTACTTTATGGAACTATATTTTTAAAAAAATCAATAAAATCGTAAAAAATATCTACATCAATGTACTGGAGAATACTTGTTCACCTGGTTGGCTCAACACATCGGGACAGCACACTGCCCCCCACCTCGCTAGACATGTACGCCCCCAAGCCCAAATTTTTTTCAAATTTGTCATTAATTGAATGGTCATTGCGCTGCTGCCCACCTTGGCCACTGGGACAGATGGATGGACGGATATGCCATAGTGTACATGGATGTCTTTACAGTCTGGATGTCCCAGTTCCTCTCATCCTTTCAGAGGATAAATAAAATATGACTGACTACTCAATGTCTAAATGTTTTTGCTGTACTGGTTGTGGTCACCACTCAAGGGTGAGCGATCCTTCAAAGAACACGTTTGTGTAGGCAGGGATGCGTGCCTCCAACAGAGCTCAACAATGGGACACAGACCTCTTTAATGAGTATAATGGATAATGGGTGGGCTGCCGCAAGTAGGACAACATAGTGACGCTAGGTGTATTTTTTAGCAGAGTATCTGCTTTTTTTCTCTGTACCTGACAATGAAGTCCCAAGTTGACCGATGTACCCACTGCCGCCGCCACGCTATGTGTGCTGCTTGTTTGCTGTCACACCGTGCTCATTCTCACAAGAGGCAACGGAATTGGGGTTAGAATTCAGAATAGCAATAGAACAACATTCGCTGTGGTTATGTAATAAATATGTAGATCAACAGCTCCTGTGTGTGTGAATCTTATGTGGGGTTGGCCACATCAGATCAGCCCCTGCATAGTCTTACTTGCGTATACCTGTATATCCAATGTGAGTTTATTAGGGAGCAAACTGGAGAGATACACAGCGGTTAAAGTTGGAATGGCGCCGCATTGCAACTTTCCCGGCAGCAATTAAGTGGCCCACTTGAAATCTCTCTTTAAAATGAGCACCCTGACCCTATTTATCATCAGTCTACTGAAAAGGAGAAGAAGAAAAAATCGAAGGAAGGTTTATTGGCCCCCCGGGTTGCTGGTGACGAGCTTCTCAGTGGCTGCCGGTGTAGCTTAGGAGCATCGGGGGTAATGCGAGGACATCACCGAGAGGCTCTTTTTGAATTTTAAAGGAGTGTGGTGTTTAGGGGAGCCCTTTTTTGTTCGTCAGTTATCAAAGCCATCCCTCTAAACATGTAGCTTTTAGTTTAAAGTTGAAACTGCAGTAGAGTAAATAATCGCCTTTTCCCCAACAGACACTTTCAACTAAACACATGGTACTCTCTGCAGCTGACGAGATACAAATAAATGCCTCTCCTCAAATAACATCCACTTAAATAAATGTCTGTTATTCTCTGCAGCTGAGTCGAATGCATTTTCCCAAATAGACACCTGCGAAAAATGCAAACCTCACAATACACCAGTTACAGTATGTCTATGCCATGCACTTCAGAAAAATAAACACCTCACTCTCCCTTTTTTTCCCCAGGTTCATATATGCTGTTGTTCATACACGTACATCTTAGAACTGCTGGAAATTTCACCGAAAGCCAAATTTAGCAAATTATTTTGTCAGTTGTGTCACAAATTATCTGCAGTTGAGTCAATGAAATGCCCCTCTCCAAATACTAGAGACTACCTTCAAATAAATCTGCCCAAATCGTGTGTGCGTTTGGATCTGACCAACTTTGGCAGTGTATATCTATCATACCAAATTTGAGAGCTAATGCTTTGCTGTTAACAGATTTGAGTAATTTTTGCCTGCTTTTTATTTCCCGGCAGCGCCGCCAACTTTTACATCGACGCCGCCGCAGTATGTGGAGGCAAAGGAAGGTGGCAGCATCCTGCTCAGCTGCTTTGCCCAGGGAAACCCCAAACCTATAATCAGCTGGCTACGGGAGGGGGAAGAGCTTGCCACCAACGCTAAATATTCGGTAAGAGGAAAAAAAAATGCACCACGGCTGCAGGTCAGATGTATGAATCTGTACTATGACAGAAGCTGGTATTGCATTTATGTGTATTTTAGTTTTTATTTCATTGTGTTTTTATATTCACACATATGTATTTTTTTTAATTTAAATTTTGATGTACTTATGTTTTATTTTGTACTTGGTTTCCTTTAGTTATACAGTAAGTATTCTCTAGTAAGGAATCATATTTGTATTGTCCAGTATTTCCTTATTACAGAATTTCCTTATTTGGGATACGACTATGGTGCATGTCCTTTATGAACATGCAAGTATGTGAACAAACAAAAATATATGCTCCAAACACTGTTTATAACAAAAGCTGCAGTACTTTATACAGTACAAGTATATGAACAAAATACATTATAACAAACTTAGGACTAGTTGCAACAAAATGAGACGAGTAACAGACCTGGTGGCTTTTCTTTCCACTCACTCACTGTCTCTAATTTGACCTCCCCTCGATTGCCACCCAAAACAGCGTTGCTCAGCTGACGTCGTGCAATGAACTTTTAAAGCCAGCCACGGAACGCTTCGAAGTCCTTGATGCCAATAGTTAGCGCAATGGAACACACCTTCTCTCTAATTAGCGGTCCAGTTAGCAGAAGGTTTTTAGCATGATAACAGGTAAAGCATTCCAGGAAACATTCGTTTACATGACTATCCGTCAAGCCACAAGCAATTAATCTGAGCAGCTAATTGGATGCATTCCACTTTCTCTTCCACGGTCATTACTGTTCCTCTTCGTCTGGATGGCACGATCAACAGGTCTTAAATGTAAATGAATGAAATTAATAAAATCGTTCACTATTCCATTAAAACTCATGCTCAGAGAGCCACTTCCATGTCGCTGCTTTGGATCCAATGAGAGTAAATAGCGGCGCGGACAGAGTTATTCTGTAGTATCGAGCGGGACTTGCTTGTGTTTGCGCCACGGCGGGCCTCCGAATGGCTTCCGGGTTCCGGGTACTGGAACTTCCATTGTTATGAATCGATCATTAATGTAATATTGTCGTCAAAATTTTAATGCATAGGTTTTTATTCTGGGTGAGGGAAATTGAAAGATGTCCGTCAATGGGAATACTTACTGTATTTGGTTTTTTAAATGATTATTATACATTTTTTTCATTCTTATTGATTTTGTTTCATTTGTTGTCATTTTATAATTTGCTTTATTGTCTCTTGAGAATTTATTTTTTTGTTGTAATTAGCATGTTTATTTGACCACTGCTTTAGTTTGTATGGTTTCATTTTATTTTAATTACCGGTAGTTAGTTTTTTTTTTCATTTCATTTATATTTTGTGTTTTCTGTGCACAATCTAATTTTGTTTTCAGTTTAAATATAGAGTTGATTTACAATATTTTACTTTTATTCAATTTTTCATTGAATTTCATTTATTTTTGAATTAATCTTATTTTGGTTTTTGTCGAGTTTTTCTCTTATTTTACATGGAGCTTTTTGTTTTCTTTTTCATTTTGTTTCATTCTTTAGTTGAGTTATTTTTTTTCTTCAAAGAAGGCTAACAGATCTGAATTCATGTGAATTTCAATAACTGCATGCTCTCTCCAGTCGCCTTCACTTAACACAGACCTCCACGAAATGATTGGACAATATGCTGATTCTTTATTAATTGCGGGCATTCATATTATATTGGTCTTCATTTGAGATATAATCCAGAAATAAGCGGACTGCATATCAGCTGTCCTCTGATATTTTTCTTCTTGGGAAACGCATGCAAAGATGATTGTCCAAGTGTGTGTGCGTGTGTGAATGTGTGTTCGTGTGTGTGCGTGTGTTTTCTGGCGTGTTTGCTCACCAGCAGGCTCTCGCTTCCACAGAGACTTGCCAGAGAAATGCAGGAATGTGTCAGACAGGGGCTGGAGATGGCGGGGTGGGGGGGGGGGGTTGGTCGTCATGATGCTGGCTTTACTTACTTTATTACTTTATTTATGTGCGCAGGGAAAAGAGTCCATACAATGAAGCTGTTAAACAAAACAGCATACATGTAGGTGAGCTTGTAGCTGTCCTGCAAGTGATTTGTAGCTTAATCTGAAAACTGATGTGTTGCCTTCACATAGAAACAGCCAGCATAATGAAGCTTTCCACTTCAAATCCATTCCAAAATGCCTATATTATACCTACGCATGCGACAATTGATTCGAGTGCTTCATGCTGTTGAGTCACTCTCAACTAGTTAACTGTTGAAAGAAATCAAACATGATTACAGTATTGTTCTGCAACGTCTGCTGAATACGACACTACACTGGCATGGAAACAGGAGTGTAGTACATTCAGCCAGTGGTTGTTCCATCCACATATAAAATGTAAATAATGCTCCCCCCCAAAAAAAAACTCCCCAAAATACCTGTTACTCTGCTCCTGTGCAAATAAATGTCTCTCCCCAATTTATGCCTTCTTTAAATAAACACCTGTTATTTTCTGCAGTTGCTTAAACAAACACCTCTTCTCAAATGGATCCTTCAAACAAAAACTGTTGTACTTCCTGCAGCTGAGCAAATCAACGCCTCTCCCCAAATAACATCTCCTTTAAATACCTGGTACTTTCTGCATCTGAGCATATCAACACCTCTCCTCAGATAACACCTTCTTCAAACAAACACCTGGTACTCTCTGCAGCAAAGGGAATAAACGCCTCTCCCCAAGTAACACCTCCTCAAAACAAATACCTTTGTACTCTGAAGCTGAGTAGCCTAATTCTATTCCCCCAACACCATTTTCAATAAATGCCTGGAACCATCTGCAGTTGAGTATATAAACACCTCACTCCAAATGATGTTGCTGTCAAAAAAATGCCTGGTTCTCTGCAGGTGAGTAAGTAAACAACAAACAATAACGCCTTCATGTGTGTAAATGATTAGTACTCTTTGTGGTTCATAAATGCCTTTCACAAGTAACACCTCATTCAAACAAATGCCTGGAACTCTGCAGATGAGTCTATAAATGTCTTTCCCTAAATACATGCCTCCTTCAAAGAAATGCCCGGCACTCTCGAGGGTTGACCGAATAAATGTCTGTCTGCAAATAGATACCTCCTTCAAATAAACGTCTGATCCCCTAATGACAAAACATTAAAAAATGGATGATAAATGGAATCAACCCTGTGAGCCTTGTGAGGATAAAATGGATCAGAAGATGGATGGATGGAAATGGAATTAACATGGAGAAAAATACACCTTATGACTTTGAGGTGGATGCAAAAAAAAACCAAAAAAACAAAAAAAACCCTGGTAAGGTCCCTCAAGTTTTTTCAAAGTCATCATAAATTGTTTCCCACGCCTCGGGAGAGATCTACTTCACAGCTTTCCACTGTTTGCTTCACACTTTGACTCCCAGCCTGTCATGCACACACTGCGCGGCGAATGCGACGTGTTATTTAATCATGTGACCGTACAGTCTCTTACAGCGTGTCAGACGAAGAATACTTGGTTTCTCTTGGGCCATTTCCACGCAGTTAGCTCATTTCTTCCTCGGCTGCATAATCTACTGTCTACAGCTGTGTGTGACCTGAATGGACGCATCCTCACAACCTGTTGCATAATTTATCGAGGAAGGTTGTGAGGTTAGGGGGGCGAGGGGTGGGGGTAGGTGGATTCTCAAGTGTTTCTTTATCGCGGGCCACATTTTAATGATATGGCGGGCCAGATCTGGCCCTAGGGCCTTGAGTTTGACACCTGTGCTTTATCGGCTCTCACTGAGCAAGCTCAACAACCACGAGTCCGCATATTACCGCTTACCACATGCATGTTCATACAATCTTCATATATTTCAGTTTGTTTTCTATTTATTTATTTGTCAGGTGCACGACGGAAGCCTGACCATCCTCGGCATCACCCGTGATGACAGGGGGGCATACACGTGCAGAGCCTACAGCGACCAGGGGAAAGTTCTGCACACCACCCGTCTTCTGGTGCAAGGTACGAGTATGTTGAGACCCTCTTAGAAAGTAGTGTTTGCAGCCAAGAAAAAGTTTGTATGTTCTCCCTGTGCCTGCGTGGGTTTTCTCCGGGAACACCGGTTTCCTCCCACATTCCAAACACATTTGTGGCAGGTGAATGGAACACTCTAAAATTGTCTCTCGGTTTAAGTGTGAGCGTGAGCGCGGATGGTTGTTCGTCTCTGTGTGCCCTGCGATTGGCTGGAAACCGGTTCAGCGTGTCCTCCGCCTACTGCCCGAAGACAGCTGGGATAGGCTCCAGGACCACCCCGCAACCCTTGTGAGGATAAAGCGAATCGGGAAAAAAAAACTGATGTGGAATAGTCGAGATTTGGCGCATGCACCTGGGGCCAAATGTTACATGCATGCTGACTTCAATTGCTCTGCCAGTCTCAATTTTCTTCCGATTGTGTCTTGCTGTGACTTTCAGTTGTCCACTTTTATGTGCAACGCTGGAAATAAGCAGCAGGCTTTTTATAACTGGGCTCGCTCACAAAAAGACATCTTACCTTTCATGGCTTCTGCTTTTTTTTTTTTTTTTATGGAGACTGAAGAGTGAGAGAGTTCTCGAGGGGGTTGAGAAGGTTACAATGAGAAGCACCCGGTAGATCAACAGCGACCGTGCCTGCCGTACTGCGTTGTGTCATCGCTCTGGTGATTTGGAGTAGAAATTATACATGTCGAAAAACAGGTTGAATGTTTTTAACTGTTGTTGAAGTGTAAAGATAACCACAATGAAGTTTAACCCCCCTTCCCCCAAAAAGCCTTTTTCCTTTTATGGCTTTTGCTTTTTTTTTTTTTTTTATGGAGACTGAAGAGTGAGAGAGTTCTCGAGGGGGTTGAGAAGGTTACAATGAGAAGCACCCGGTAGATCAACAGCGACCGTGCCTGCCGTACTGCGTTGTGTCATCGCTCTGGTGATTTGGAGTAGAAATTATACATGTCGAAAAACAGGTTGAATGTTTTTAACTGTTGTTGAAGTGTAAAGATAACCACAATGAAGTTTAACCCCCCTTCCCAAAATGCAGAAAGATTTTAAAATGAGGCCACATGTGCTTGCTTCAAGCTAGTTAATTCCACCGCCACTTTCAGTTTACTTTGAAGTGTGTTGAACCAAACCCCAACTTTGTCTTAGGAAAATCCGCAAACAAATCATGTAATATGCAATAGACAGGCTAACGACATTAGCATCGATAATGCAGTAGTGATAGTTATAACAAGGGCCGGACCGATTAATCCGTCATTTGAAGCAGGACTGGATCAAATCCTCTGGCTGGCTTGAAAATCACCCACGGATTGTGGGTCACATGCTGATTAAACATAACAACTCATTGTGTTTCAGGGCCACCGTTCATCGTCTCCCCGCCAGAAAACGTCACTGTCAACATATCCCAGAATGCATTGTTCACCTGCCAAGCCGAAGCATATCCTGGCAACCTGACCTACACCTGGTTCTGGGAGGAGGATAACGTCTACTTTAAGAAGTACAGTTGAAATATGACATTATTATCATAACTGTAAAGATCAGTCTTGCAGGGTCATTATTATCAGAACCTTTCTTTCTGCTGATTGGCTGGGAGAACTCTCATCCGTCAATTGCCTTATCATAAAGCATCCATTTTGAGTCGTTTAAATTGCCAATGTAAGTTCTTCCCCTGTGCAGCACTTAAAAGGAATTATAACTTATTTGATTGTGTTTACTCATTGCGTCATGTCAATTGTGTCGGAAGTCATGCTCAACTGATTGACTGTGCTGCTCTTTTATGGCCTCTTCATGTAACTTAGAATGTTATACACGTGTGAGCGAGTGTGTGCGAATGATAACATGCGTGTCCCCTGTGTAGTGACCTGAAGCTGCGAGTGCGCATCCTCATTGACGGCACCCTCATCATCTTCCGGGTCAAGCCTGAGGACGCGGGAAAATACACGTGCAGCCCGAGCAACAGCCTGGGCATCTCGCCTTCGGCGTCAGCCTACCTGACCGTTCAGTGTGAGTGTTGCCGTGGCAACTGTCGGTGATGGTTGGGTGGGGGTGTTGGATGGACACAGGTTGGGTGGGGGGTGTTGGATGGGGAGGGCGGGGAGGGCAAAATGGAGGCTGCTCTATTATTTCTCACTAATGCACAGGTACCTCACCCAGTTTGAAGATCACATAACATGCTTTCATGATGTGGTGATCTTCATTTCATAAGGTCGGCATCTTAATTTCATGACTTCGACATTTGGCATTTCATGATGTTGCGTCTTCATTTCATGAGGCAGCATTTTCATTTATTCAAGTATCTATCATCATTTCCTGGTATTTTCATCTTCATTTCATGAGATAATCTTTGTCATGTCACAACATAGCCATCTACATTTAAAGGATTCGCATCTTTAGTCCTTGATGTATCATCATTTCATAGTGTAGACATTTTTATTTTGTGAGGTAGCCATATTCATTTTATGAGGTATTCATCGTCATTTTAAGATGCAGCCAGCTTTATTTCATGACATCATCGTCATTTCATGAGGTAGCCACGATCATTCCGTCATGTAGCCATCTTTGTTTCTTGAGGTAGCCGTAATGATTTTTTGATGTACTATCTTTAGGTTGCCGTCTTTATTTCATAATGTAGCCACCTTCATTTCATGATGTGGTGATCTTTATTTCATGACATAGTTATCTCATCTTCGTTTTCATGAGATAGCCACTTTCATTTCGTGAGGTGGCCATTTTGATTTCATGAGGAAGCCATCTTCATTACATGCTGTGTCTGTCTGCATTTCCGTGGCTAAAGATAAGATAGCCAAATTCCCAGACAGATGATAGAGGCCCCTCCTAGCCTGCCTTCAACATCAGCTATTGTGCACGGAGTTAATTGGCTCCCTGTTCCTTTCCCGCTAGTCATTGATTACCGTGCAAAGTTACGTGGGATCACACGGCAGAAGGTGAATTGACGGCGCTGCAGCCACGGGTGCCCAAAATGCGGAATGCTAACGACAGCCCTCTGTGACGCCAGTCCAGCTACAATTTGCTTGACTTCCCTAAGTAAAATTCACCATTGAGAACCATTTTTGCAATCCTTTGTTCCAGGTTATCTTTATCAACTGTACAGCATGTTTCAATGACAAACTTTAATACTTAACATTTCATTCAAGCAGATGTCGGAGGCATCCACCCATCCATTTTGTGTAGCACTTGTCTGAAAAAAACGGCCAAATTATTTTAGTCAAATTGACAATTTGCTCTTCTAAAAAAATATATTGCTGTTATCTTTTATGCTATTTTTTTCATTACGGACATTTTTCATCATTACCATAAAATTTAAAGTTTCTTGTAAAATAGCAAATGCATTCTCCTAAATTGTGTCTTTTTTTCTTCATAATATTGTTGTGACATTTTTTCTTTAAAAAAAATTGCATTGTTTCTCATAAAATTACAACTTTATTTTCTGTGAATGACTTTTTTATCCCCTCAAAAAATTGTGGCTTTCTTATAGAAAAAAAAGTAACATTTCTTTGTAACTTTACGAAAACGTATTTTCTTAAAATTCTTTGAAATTGTCCACTTTCTTCTCTTGAAACGGCGCCTTTTTTCACCAGACCCGGCCCGAGTGATCAACATGCCGCCGGTCATCTACGTCCCCCGCAAACTGCCAGGCACCATCCGCTGCCCGGCCGACGCCAACCCGCCCGTGACGTCGGTCAAGTGGGAGAAGGACGGCTACCCTCTGCGGGTGGAGAAGTACCCCGGTTGGAGCCTGACGCCGGACGGGAGCATCCGGGTAGCCGAGGCCACAGAAGACTCCCTGGGCACCTACACCTGTGTGCCTTACAACGCCCTGGGTACCATGGGCATGTCCCCCCCTGCCACTCTGGTGCTAAAGGTACGACACAGTGACACAGGCCCGCCTCTGTGCGCTTCCTACGGAGATACTTTTGCCCATACTGACACCCCGCTTTTTGTGTGTCGACATGAAGGATCCCCCTTACTTTAACGTGAGGCCCGGGGGGGAGTACCGACAGGAGGCCGGCAGAGAGTTAGTAATCCCCTGTGCTGCTTCTGGAGACCCTGATATTCCCAGCATCACTTGGAGAAAGGTGAGATGAAAAGGACATTTACTGGGACTCGTAAGATTTAGTTTGACTAAAATGGCAGCTTTATTCTTGTATATTTGGACTTTATTCTCGTCTCTTATATATTGTAAAATGAATATCCAATAAAATATTTTTTTTTTCTTGTAAAATTCAGACTCAATCCTCATAAATTAATTACTATTCCCATAATGCAACAATTTCTTTTGAGTGACACTTTCTGCTCCCATAAAATTAGAAAAATGTTCTGGTGTGGAATTTTTTTCCACGTAATGTGATGACATTTACTGAGGCAACTTTTTTTTTTTTTTTTTTTTTTTTTGGTTCCATTAAAACGTAATGACTTTTTTTTTTTTTTTGGTTCTATTAAAATGTAATGGCCAACATGGTGGTCGACAGGTTAGCACGTCTGCCTCACATTGCATAAGTCGTGTTTGTATTGAAACTTAAAATTTCAAAACTTTCCTCAGCATAAGAGTTAATTTTATTCTCATAATCATTTTTTTCTTGTAAAATATGTTTTTCCCACCTGTAATAGCACTTTATTTTTATAAAGTTGCAACTTCTTTTTCATAAAATGTGGACGTTGTCTGCGTAATTCTGCAACTCTTTCCCCCCCGATGCTTTTCCACTGTATCGCTGACATCGTTCATATTTGTATATGTGCTTGTCAAATGTTACTTCAAAATCTGTGTTCAGGTTGGGAAGCCGAGCCGGAGCAAGCACAACATCCTCCTTAGCGGTAGCTTACAGTTCTTGTCGCTCAGCAAGGAGGATCACGGCGAGTGGGAGTGTGTCGCTACCAACGTGGTCACGAGCATCACTGCCAGTACCAGGATCCTGGTCATTGGTACCAGTAGACACACACGCACGCACGCACGCACGCACGCACGCACGCACGCACGCACGCACGCACGCACACACACACACACACACACACACACACACACACACACACACACACACAGCACACGCTCCTCATTGTCATGTCTTGAAGTTGATTGTCATGGCTCTCGGCCATATGTCCTTTGTGTGAATCCCACAAAGCAGCGGGCAATCCACATCTCTTCATCTTCTCGCTTCTACCCAATTTGGCCGTGGGCGTCATTAAAATTTAATTTCGTCTAATCTCTAATAGCTTTATGTGGCTCATTTTAAGGCTCATTCTGTAACCACAGCCTGGCGCAGCTTTTGTGTATCCAGTGAGTGGAGCAAGGACGTCTACTGCAAATTCTAAATTCACAGCGTCACACATCACACAGAAGAGTCAAAATTGTTGGAGGACTAATCACTGTGACTTTGCCTTGAAACAACTTCTGAGAGTCTACTGTTGTGTTCCTGGGTGTGTGTGTGTGTGTGTGTGTGTGTGTGTGTGTGTGTGTGTGTGTGTGTGTGTGTGTGTGTGTGTGTGTGTGCGCGCGCGCGCACACACACACATTTCCTTCATTTTACAAATAATACATTTGTCAGATTGTAATGCTTTCAGCTTTTTTTGATTTCTCAAAAAAATATAGACAATAATTCTTGTCAGATTTGGACTTTATTCTCCTGAATTTACATTTGCACAACTTTTAATTTGAATGATGGATGTGTTTCTAAAATGACAACAAAAGCTACAAATACGCCGTTATGATTCGCTCGACTGGTGAATAAAATGTAGGTCTTGTTTCTTTTCCTTGTGTGGTGTAATTGTGCATGCGTGTGTGCGTGCGTGTAAACCACTCAGGCACCAGCCCACACGCCCCCGGCAACATCCACGTTGTGCCCTCGACCACCTCCGCTAATGTGTCCTGGGAAGCGGGCTACGACGGCGGCTTCGAGCAGAGTTTTTCCGTGTGGTACGGTCCAGTGTGAGTGCTCCTCGTCAACTTCTGGAAGATTGTGTGTGGAATACCGTATAGATGCAAATAGTGGTCTAGTGTGTTTATTTAGTCACCTGCAGATTTTGCTGAGATTGTGTTTGTATGTTGCTTTTTTGATTGGCAACATTTAGTGAAAACGGGCTTGAATCTTTCATGTCTGTGTGTGAGGATTTTTGAACTGAGATAATTACATGTACTGTGAAGGAGGCATTTATTTTTTAAGTAGATAACATGAATTCATTGTGGCAGGGAACTTGTTTACAACATATGACAAAACTCGGTCACCACTTGTTCATTTTCTTGGTGGAAAAGGTGAGGTGTTTATTTGAGAGAGGTGTTAATTTTTTTAAGAAGATAACACAAATTAATTGTGGCCGAGAGCTTGTTTTACAACAGGCAATAAGACTCAGTCACCACTTGTTATTTTTTTCATGGAATAAGGGAGGTTTTTATTTGAGGTAGGTGTTTATTTTTTTTTATAGATAATACACCCAGCAATTAATTGAGGTAGGGAACACGTTTACTACATACGATGAGACTCGGTTGCCACCTATTTTCTTTCCTT
This sequence comes from Hippocampus comes, assembly GCF_001891065.2. NCBI lineage: Eukaryota > Metazoa > Chordata > Actinopteri > Syngnathiformes > Syngnathidae > Hippocampus > Hippocampus comes. The sequence goes on from NW_017805453.1 coordinate 1,476,535, forward strand.
GACGAGAAAAGGGAGGCGTTACTTTGAGGAAGGTGTTTATTTTCCTTAAGTGGATGACGTACCTAGCAATTAAGTGGGGCACAGCATCTGTTGACGGGAAAAGGGAGGTCTTTATTTGAAAGATGGCTTTATGTTTTAATTAGATGACACACCCAGTTAATTAGGGCGAGGAACACATCGATATGTGGTAAGATTCAGTCACTGACATTTTTTTTTTTCTTACTGTTGGCAAAAGCCAGGCAACCGTTTTGAGGAAGGTGTTTATTTTTCTGGAGCATCATAGATATGTGCTGCATCATTTCAGGCAAAGTGATGTAATATTTTATACTGCCAAACATGATGTTATTGATATCACAACAATAAAAGATAACGGCGCTAAAAGAACTTGACACCCCTCTCGGGTTAAGTTAGTTTTTCCATTACAGTGCTAGAGGAAAAAGGAGTTATAATCAGGTGAATATAATATTGATTCCCCTTTGTTAGTGACCTTATTTCCCGGGTGGATCATTGTAAGTAGGTCACATGTGTGCACAGTCCAACTTTTCACCGTGAGCTTGCCAGTAAAACAAAACAAATAAAAAAATTTAAAAAAAACAAGCATTACTTGCAATAACGAACAACAGACAAACTATTGTATGTGAATTAAAATCTTATTCGTTCCACTGACAGAAAACGTCTGACTCCCATTTCACTACGCTGTGCGCAGGTCAAAGAGAGTGGACTATGGTCCACACGACTGGCATTCCATGCCGGTTTCTGGTGCTCAGACGTGGTTGCTGGTGCCAGGGCTGGAGCCTGGGACAGAGTACCAGTTCAGTGTGCTGGCACAGAACAAGCTGGGCACAGGTCCATTCAGCGAAGTTGTGACAGTCAACACTGCAGGTGGGCTTTGGCTTCCGTGGTCATCAACACTCTGAACGTTGGCATAGCCACTATGTACTGTATGTTTATTACTGGATTGTAAAGGCTTGATGTGATATACTGCCCTCTAGTGTAGTTTCAATTTGACATCATGGAAACAGTTATGACAATGACAGTGACCATTGAATGGAACACACAACTTACAGGGTTCATTCTATTCATGATTAGTTTCTTTCATTTTTTTCCTATCCATTCAGAACCAGGAGAAGGGAACCTCTTGTGAAATCAGTAAATTCCATACAAACTATTTTCTGTTGGCTTACATAGTTGTACCGGTAATAATAACACAGTTGTACATATCTGTCAGCTGTTTCTAATATTTTGACTACGACTATTAGTTTTACTGCAACATCATTAATAATGACTTCAAACTGTTTCATAATTCATTGACATATCTTTTTCTGTTGTTTCTAATATTTTGGTCTACTGCTGGTGCATGTACCGCTTAAAACAACTTAATATCCGTTACACCTCTGGATGTTATTTTTAAATTACTCATTGAGCTGAAGTGTCATGACACAACGGATGGGAGGCGGGGGGAAAGCAAGACAAAACTTAAAATGTGTTTGTAAAATGTTTGAAATTGTTATTTTGATAATAAAATAATTTGTCTTTTCAAAATCATATTATTTTCATTAATGTGTTATAAATATTTTGCATTTGAAAATAATTCCCCAATATTTTGTCGTATTATTTACTTTGTACCATAAACCAATCTTGCAATAACTCACGAAAAATATGAAAACAGCATTTTGATTAAACAATTACCAGTAAAAGGGAAAATGGCAAAATGAATGAAACAAGTACTTCAAGACTCCAGCTGGCCCCGTTAAAGACGGAAACAACTCGTGGGCGGACCGTGAGTTGGGTTGCAAAGGGATGGAAAGATTTCAGTAAAGCTCTGGGAAGTTTTTGGTGAATTTCGATGCAAAGTTAAGCTAGGTGAATATCGGGTATCATAAACATTTGGACATCCACGCAAAATATTGCAGCCAAAAAGAATGTCACTTCAACATACAGTATTTATCTCATAATACATAATACAATATTTTACATTAGTTATGGTATCGCGCTGTAGAATATCATCAAGTTTTAACTAATCTACTCAACAATCAATTCTTCCATTGAAGAATAAAAATCCGTGCACAGGACAGAGGAATGCACTTCAATTCTGGCTTATTCCCATCTAGTCTTGTGGAAAGTTTCCAATTTTGAAAATTCCCCGAATTTTGCAAACCTCCCTGCACTCATACTTTGACCAACGCTGACCCAGAGTTCTGTATGATTTTGTTCCCCAGGCTCTCCCCTGGGTACCCCAGAACCACTGGTGCTTCTAACCCCACCACGGTGCCTCACCGCCAACCGCACGCAGCACGGTGTCCTCCTCACCTGGCTCCCCCCGGGCAACCACTCCTCGCCCATCAATCGCTACATCATGGAGTTTCGCCTCGGGGAGCGATGGGAGACCCTGGACGACCTGATTCCGTCCACCGAGACCGAGCTCGTCGCCAGAGACCTGGTTCAGGTGAAATTTTTTTTTTTTAAACACACAAAAATAACATGAAGTTAAAGAACTTGTTTGTTTTGTCTTCCTGATGCCAGGAGTCCTGGTATGAGTTTCGGGTAATGGCAGTCATGGAAGACCTGATCAGCGAAAGCAGCAATGTAGTCGGAGTGTCCAGCACGGGTCAGTAAAAAACTAAAATGTATGGAGAAAAAAAAGAGAGAATTATTCTCTGCAATATTTTAAGTGTAATGCTCCTATGAAATAATTACTACGGGTGGTGTAGCGTGGGTTCCAATATTTGTGCCCCCCGAACTTGCGAACATGTTGCCTTAGTCAGTTTTTTTTTTTTTTTTTTTGCTTGTTATCATACTTTTTTGCTTGTGTATTCAAAAATATTCATATGAGAAATCTTACTCTTGTATTTTTATTCAGATTACAGAATTTATTGTTGATTTTAGTTTTGAAGCACTGCGTGCTGCTTTCACGCTGCTGATCCAAAATGAAGCTCCTAAACATACTTCAACATAGTTTCTCGGCTCCAAGATGCCATAGGATTGTGAGCACCAAAATACCAAACAAGTGAGTTTTTCATCAAAGAACCAATCCCCAAAAATGTGCAAATAGGCAAATCCGCATGTTTATATGAAGGAACGCTGTACTGCTTTTGTCACCTTGATACCACTATGCCACTAAAATTTTAAATTTTGTATTTTATGGTTAGCATTGCACTTTATTTCTTTACCGTTAATAGTATGCTTCTGCAGAGCTATTACAAAAATAAATAAATAAATAAACAAACAAACAAAAAACAAAACAAAAGCACATAAGTACACATTAGGTTAATCCACTATTATTGATGCTTTTGGACCCGTCATGGTCTCCATACATTTTGCTCATGTTTGGCAACGTGAGAATTAGTCGGGAGGTACCAAGGCACATTTTCTTTGTCCTTTAACGTACTGTGCACAAAAAAATTTGCTTCACCGATCACAATTGGTGATTTGCGGGAATACGCTAATGCAGTCATCATATAAAATGCAAAGCCCAATAATCTTTCCCATGCAGTTACTTTCAAACCTTTCCGTTGTGACCGTCAGATCCCTTCCCTCCTGCGGAGGTGGCCGACGAGGGCCTGGCCCGTCCCGTGGTGGCGGGGGTGGTGGCAACTATCTGTTTCCTGGCAGCTGCCGTTTTGTTCAGCACTCTGGCCGCGTGCTTCGTCAACAAGCAGCACCGGCGCAAGCTCAAGCGCAAACCTGGTCCGTCCACCGCTAACTGTGCACACTCTCGATGTCTCGCGACATGAAATTTTAATTGTGAATGTCGTTGACCTCTTCAGATCCTCCCCTGTCCGTGACGCACTTCAGGAAGAGCGTGGAATCACCGTAAGTAATGCCTAGAAGACGCTGATGTCCGCAGTCGTGCATCTTCTTTTGCACCAGATTTTCTCCACATATACACAGCATAGCATAGCAATCCCAAAATACCAAACATGCCCCATTGCGGCTGTGGGGTGGCATAGGCCAGGACATCAATTCAGTCCAATTGGACAGTTCTGTCCCTTTTCCATTGCACTGTACCTCCAGGTTTAATTTTGTTTAACAAGGTAACTTTACTACTCTGCTCGCTTATCACAATTTTGGCCTCTTGTCTTCTAATTGGCCAATTTACAGCTCTGCTGACGTTGACACGGTCTTCATGCATCTGTATTGGGCACAGCGTAGCAAATTAAGAAGGTTGTGAATTACAATGGTTGTTAGCCTTGCTAGATTCTCCTGTTGCGATCACCGCTAGCCTTTAAAAATTCATACCGAGCAGCACCACGGGACCGGCGGCAAAGAACAAGGACAGCAGTACCAAGTGGAGCTCCATCTTCATTGCCAAAATGTTGCGTCCAAGAACTTTGTCCATACCACAACACGCAGCAACCTCATGACACCTGTTAAAACAAGAAATATGGGTTTCCGTGAACTCTTTCCATAGCGCAAAAAAGGTTGGGGACTGTTGTACTGTGCAACATCAACAACGTCACAATTAATTACCTTTGATTTGACTTCCATCACGTTATAGTCAACTACAAAAAAATGTTGCTCGCTCAACCCCACTAACTGATGCTTATCCATTAGTACCAAGTACTATCAAGTACTATAATCTACTACCTGGTGAGCCAGGGATCCGAGAATGCTGAGCTGATACCATACAGCTGACAGTTTCACCCCAAAATAAAAAAGAAAAAGAAAAAAACAAGAAACTGTTGCGGTGCCATATTCCCAGATGCTTGCCTATTATTTACAATTCAATCTTCATCTCAGTCTTGTCTTGGATGAAAAGTGTGTTCAGAGCAGCATGGTATTTCATTGTATCTGCGCTCCATACACTGCCACTCGCTATTGAGGTGCTGTATTTCTCATACCGGACTCCCAGAGTTCTCAACATAACAAGGACTATATCAGCTACTCGCTGGTTGCTTATTGTCAAGTAGATCTGTCATTGTAGCATGTGAGTATATACGTGTAAAAAAAAAAAAAAAAAAAAAGATAAATTGCTAAAATTAGCATTACATTTTACTCTGGGGGGTCACCACGACCTTAGTCTTCACTTGGATCAAATTAAAAAAAAATACAGAAAGTCCAGTTTCAGTAACCTACTCTTAACATCCACTTGGCTCATTTACCAGTTGCCGTGCATACTTGGAACAGGTATCCATCAATGGCAGCCACTATGTTAAAAAGAGTAGAAATCTGAACTTTGTACAGTCAATGCATATCTAAAATAATCCAGGTCATGATTTTAGGAGGTGCAAAAGAACATGCATTGCTGTGAGCATGTGCATATAACGGGCAGATTCGGAGTTCAAAGCAGAAAGCAGCCCAGTCAGCATTTAAAGCACATTAGCCCAAGCAGCATTGTGTGCGCGTGTGTGTGTGTGTGTGTGTGCGGGTGTGCGTGCGTGTGTGTACTGTATTGATTTTGTATATTCATATGTGTTCTTTAACCTCAAACACTGTCCACTCTGCATGACTGTCAGTGTTTTATTTTTCAGCAGCGTATTTAACGTACAGTTTGTATGTGTGTAATCATCTGTCTATGTCCCCAAAAATAAATAAATGTCAACCTGAGTGCGCTGCAACTGGAGAAAAACAGGCTCCTTTGTGACATTAGAATGCGAACAGGCCTCCTCTACTTTCCTGAAACAGTTAAAGATGAACTAGGCCCATGTTGTTTGTCTCCCGCCGCAGGCCTCCTCTCACCCCTTTGCCCGGGGTAGAGCCCTGCTGGGACGAGCCTGCCAGGAGCAGTTTCTTGCCCCCGCCCGCCAGCCCCCTGTGAGTGTGCTGCACTGCAATGGCCTGGCATGCATGCTTTCATACAGACATGACCTTGTGGCTTTTTTGTTCTGGTGGTTTTACATGTGGAGACATTTTTTTAAGATGCATGTGCAGTGACTATATGGCAGCTATGCTGCTCCTGGTGTGGGCAGATCAAGGCTCGGTCAAATTTTCTTGGTTTGTAAGTGTGTCATCCCAACTTTGTTTCTTAGCCGCTGTCCTGTCCAACATTTTCTAGTCACCATTCACTTGTCTTTACAATCATGATTTGTGGCATCTCTAAGGAAAAAAAAAAAAACAATACATGTGTAGCTGCTAGCAAAAAAGATCCATGCACCCATACCATGAAAAGAATCTATTAAAGTCACATTTAGGAAATGTGGATTTCTCCCAAAAAAGTTTATTCAGTCATGCTGAAAAAAAGCCTTACATATATAAATATCTTTGTATTTAGCTTCGGTTAGTCTGCCTTAGGGCGGCCTGGTGGTCGAGTGGTTAGCGCGTCAACCTCAATGCAGAGGTACTGGGTTTGATTCCAGCTCCGGCCTCCCTGTGCCTGCGTGGGTTTTCTCTGGGTACTCCGGTTTCCTCCCACATTCCAAAAGTATGCATGGTAAGCTGATTGAACACTCTAAATTGTCCCTAGGTATGAGTGTCAGTGTGAGCGCGGATGGTTGTTTGTCTGTGTGTGCCCTGCGATTGGCTGGCAACCGGTTCGGGGTGTCCCCCGCCTACTACCCGAAGACAGCTGGGATGGGCTCCAGCACGCCCCGCAACCCTTGTGAGGATAAAGCGGATCAGAAAATGGAAGGATAGTCTGCCTTAAGAGGGCTTCATACATACAGAACCTTTAAAAAAAAAAAAGATCCCACGCATGACGAGGAAACCCATGGCATGTGTGCTTACTGCTCTGTAGTTTTTGCTTTGCTCCAATGCATCTTACCAATTGTTGTTTTGCATCTCAAAAGTCCAATACCAGTTGTGGTTGTTGGGTTTCCGCACCGACACTTAGGGTAGAGCCGTCCAATCTACACAACGTGTACAAAATGATGAAGACTGCTAGGATGAGAGGCCAAACATCCTTTAAGCTGACCAGAACAGTCCAGTTGCAACTGATTCAATATCCTGAGAATGAAATGTCCCGGAGAAGTAAAAAATATTCACAATCCTGACGTACCCCACACCACAGCCAGTGCTAAGGGTAATTCGACAGACATCCAAGAATCAGACCCTAACCTACTTTGACTGCAAGGGAGGAGACAGTCTCAAATTTGGCCCCACTGTCGGTACGTGTGTACCCTACTTTCTGATTTTCCTCCCAGGTTTTTAATGAAACCCCTTCTCTGTCCCTTTTTATGTCAGGTTGTCATCAGGGAAGATTAGCCCGGAGAGCTCCCCACCATCTCGGCCACGCTCCATTTCCTCCGATGGTTCCCACGGACCTGGGCTGTATGTCAGGAAGCTGCCCAGCCCCCAGCGGGACAAGGACAAGGAGCTTTCCTTCTACAAGAAAACCAAGCGTGCCATTGCTAGCAAGAAGTACAGCGTGTCTAAGCACGAGGCTGAAGTCACCACACCAATCGAGCTGATATGCCGTGGCCCCGACGGCCGCTTCGTCATGGAAACTAGCCCACCGCAACGTCGCATCCAGGGCTTCCCCTTCGCCGAGGAGTCCGACCTGTACCCCGAGTTCCGTCAGTCCGACGAGGAGAACGATTTCGATCCTGGGCCTCTGCCGCCCATCATGCCCACGCTGCGGCCCCAGCTCTCCCCGACATCCTCCAGCCTGGAGTCCACGCAGCCCCCAACCTACAGCCCCCACCTGCACAGGGCCATGGAAGGTATGAGCTTTGCAGAGGGCAGTGCACTTCACGCCTCAGGGCAGGCCCCGTCCGCCCGCTACAGGGGCTTCCCTCATAGCCCCTTCTATGGGTATCTCGGCAGCCGCGTTGAATCAGGGATTGCACCACCATTCTACATGCCTGACATCAGCCCGCATAGCTCCGCTCTGTCCTCCCCCCCGGGCACCGCTGAGGGGCCCTTTGGCTATCCCTCCATCCCAGAGGAGAGCGGAGAGATGGAGCACCATCAGTACACCGCCTCCGGCCATTCTCTGTCTCACACTCACAGCCCTCCCACTCGCTCACCTGAAAGCTGGCCGCCTCATGCGTTACCCTTCCTGGGTCTGGAGGGTCCAGGCTTCATGCTCCCCCCTCACCATTCTTTACATCATCCTTCAGACATGCCCGACCCACCCTCGTACCTCTCTCACTCGCTCCCGACCGGTCGCCTCCACCTCCCTCCCCTGACGGATCCGACAAGCCCGAGACTCCTGCAGCTGGAGGTCCCTGTGGCTCCCCCAGGCAGAGACCGGCCCCCGGGGCCTCCGGTTAGGCGTTTAGCTATGCAACAGGCCCAAAGTCTCGGCCAGCTCAGACACACGGCCCACGGAGTGGGTGTACCAGTGTTGCCTTACCCTGACCCGGCAGCCCGCGCAGGGAGCCCAAGCACAGCCCCCAGTAGTAGCCCCCAGTCTTGGCTCAGCCCGAGGGCGGGGCGCCGAGCAGACCCCAGCCTGCCCCCCTTAGTACTCCAACCCTCTCGCCTGTCCCCGCTCTCCCAAAGCCCACTTAGCACCCAGCCGGGTTCTCCAGATATTCTAGTACGCCCACCTCCACGCACCGGCATCCTCCGCACCTCTCGGTCTCTGGAGATGCCCGAGCTCACCCTGCAGCCCTCAGCCACCTTCTCCCGGAGGTCCTCCCTGTCCGCCTCTCCCACGCCGAGTCAGAGCGGCAAGCAGGCCAGCCCTGGTTACCACGCCGCTCACATGTCCTACGCCTCCACGGCAGCCAGTTACCCCTCACAGTCCCCCTCTCCCCCGCCGGAGGGTAGGGATGTTTTCGGGCAAAGGCCGTCCCAGAGAAGGACAGAGGAGGAGATGCTACCCTCAGAGCCCTCCCAGCTCCAGGTTTCAGCCTCAGGGTAGGTGATCATTCCACCAGAGAATAGTGTCTCCCTGTCTGCTCCATATATTCCAAGTAAATATGACGTAAATGGCTCCATTAAGAGATAATTAGGACGCATATTGTTCATAAATATGCAGAAGGCATGTAATAGCATTGAGCACGCATGTGTATCTTAATTCGTCTCTATGTCCAGTGAAAAATCCATTTAAATCGACATTGAACTTTTGATAGTACAGGGTCAGGCAAAATGATCTGACACATTTGCAGGTTAAATAAAAGGCAAATAAAGTATAGAAACAACAAAGTGTTTTTATTTTCGAAAAGTGCGTATCATGCCATTCTGTCTCACAATGTTTTAAAAATTAAGTGGAGTTCTGGCGGTGCGAGGTCAGCCAGTTGATTTTCGTTTCAATTCAGATCCAGTTGCTCTGAAGTTTGTTTTGATAAACGTTTCCACAATAAAAGCACGATGCTCCCCAGTCCAATTCATGGCAGCAACTGAAAAAGAAACGAAAAACAATGGCATTGTAAAGCAACAAAGCAAAATGGCATTATATGGGGAAAAAAATGGCACTTTATGTACTTTTCGAAAATAAAAACACTTTTTTGTTTCTTTATTTAATTTGCCTTTTATTTAACATACAAATGTGTCAGATCATTTTGCCTGACCCTGTATATTTGTTGGATAATATTGAGTCATAAAATAGACTCCTTTTCATAATTAAAAAAAAAAAAATCAAAGGTCATGTCTTTAGGAAAACTATTTCCTTGTAGTTCAACCTTCAGCTTAACTACTTTATTACTGGAGACAAAAGTTGTTTTCAACTGAGTTAGTTTTGAAAAACAGTATAAAGGTTAAACACAAATGTGTTCACATAGAAAGTAACGGACATAGAAATCTGTCAGCATCAGATAACGGTTAAAAAAATGTTTTGTAGTAACGTTATAACTGTCGATATGTAAAAAAAATAAATGAAAAAATAATCAAACGCTCAAGTTGTAACTTGAATGAAGAGGCAGGAATGCAACACATTTTGCTTCGATTCTGAATTCAATAACATTCAGGCATTCGTCTTCATAGATTCCACTGTTGATATAAAAAGCGTACCGCAATATCACTTTTAATGATCAAACATGGATTAATTTCATAGTGGAACAAAGTATTGTACTACATATTATATATGGATATATTTTCAAATTTGGTTATATGTCTGTAGTGCATACAAGTAAAATGTACAGAGGGGTCATTAGTCTGTCCAGAGTAAAATCCTAATTTTAGTAAAAAAAAAAATGACATGAAAAAAACCCCACAAGTCAACAATTAAAACAATGTAAAATGTGTCTGTAACTAAGCGTGCCTTTTGCCGGGTGACTACATATTCTAACGCTGCCGCGAAAACAAGTTAATTGCGCTTCTTTTGCAACCTCAGCTGTCATAAAGGACCGCCCGCAGTTTTTTTTGCTTTGCTTTAATGTTAGCATCTGTAAAAAATTAACTAGCCATTTAGTTCCAAGTGAACTTTGCACCTCTGGAAATCACAATTTTGTGTCTGATATCTGTGAAGTTTTTCGAGAACGTGTTAACCCCATATGCAGCAATTTAATGCAAAAAATGTACAGTAGAAAAGCCCCATGTTCTTAGTGGCCCCTCTCGCCAACAGTCAAGCCAAGACTGACTGTTGCACATCAATGATCCCCACAGGGCAAGTGGTAGCAGTGTGTAAGACTGCTGTTTGCTAGCGGGCGAGGGTCTTACCTGATTTGTCTTTGATTGATCTCAGCTATCTGGGCAGCGTTGTGACCCGGCCCCCCACGCCGCAATAGGTAAGGGTCGGGACCCATGTTTGAGAGGGGAGGGGGTCAGCAGGTGGAGGGCTCAAATCACTCTCTCCTTTAAAGGGGAATCACTTTGGGTGGTGCCTCTGTGCTGGATTCAAGTGAGCGGCATTCATGGTAATACCGTAATCATCACGGCCGCAGGACGCATTTGTCAATAGTCTCACTAAGGCAACGTAAGTCTGCTGCGGCACAAGCTGTGGCCATTAAGGCTTGCGAGTGGCTTTGCTCGACCAGTTTACCTGTGCATAAATAAAAAAAAAACCAAAACAAAAAAAACAGCCTTGAATCAATAGAGGACGCACTTGAATGATAGAAAGGAGTATTCCCCTTTAAAGATTTGTTCCATGTGCAAAATGCCATGCATGCATTCTCTAAACTTCTCTCTATATGACCAAACAAATAACAAGAACAAGTTGATTTCTCTGTCACATTTGTGCTTTGCGTTCTTGCCTTCCGTCATGTGACCGTTTTTAATGGCCATCCTCCTCCTTTCCCGTCATGTGACTCGTCCCTCTTAACGGACATTTTCCTCTTCCTGCCATCTCGTCCCGTCGGCATGGTGAAGCCTCTTGTGCCGCAGTGTTCATGTCGATCAACGTGTGCTGTACCGTGTTCATTTCTATATGGAAAACGTGCTGCGGTTGATCAGCACGCCGTGCCCACACCCGCCCCCCCAGATTTGTCCTCCCCTCTCTCTGCTAATGCTTCTCACTCTCTCTCTCCACAGCAGCAAGTGATGGACGCCATCTTTAAAAAGATCAGTTAATCCACAGCATGACCTCACTGAACACTCGAACCTTTTGGCTCCACTTTGAGCATCAATTTAAATGTTAGTTTGTTGCTTGTGTCTATGAGGGCTGCAACAACATGTTCTCAACTCCAAATGAGTGAAAATACACAAATCTGGATCCTTTTTATAAAGACGAGAAATGTATTTATTAAAGGTGTATCCATTGTGTTCACGTATCGGCCTTTAAGGACACGGGGGCGACCATTTTCCCAGTTTGCAATTTGGCAAAATGGACCACAGAAGAACAGAACAGGACAGTAACAGGATATTTTTATTATTATGCTTAAGATGCTGACTGTTAGCTGCCAGCCGATCACAGGGCACATATAGTTAAAAGAAAAAGTATGTATACCTTTTGGATTATTTGGATTTCTGCAAACCGTATTTTCCGCACTGAAAGGCGCACCTAAAAGCCTTCTATTTTCTTAAAAGCTCACAGCGCACTTTAAAATCCGATGCACCTTGTGTATGGTCATTACGGTAATATGTCAACCCCAAAATGGCTCCTTGCTAGAGACATACATACAACGCAGAGTTCAAACTTAAGGCGATCGCTTTCGCAGTAGAACACGGAAATAGAGCAGCGGCAAGAGAGTTCAACGTTAACAAGTCAATGTTCTAACTTGCTGTTGGTTAAGTGAACTGTGTCACTGCTTTATTAAATAGGTTTTACTGACATCTGATCGTCGCGATATAAATCAGGGTGTAGTGTAGCGTAGGTTCTGGGGTTATTCCTCCTTTCGCTCAGTCAGCTGGGATAGGCTGCAGCAATTCTCGCGACTCTCTTCAGGATAAGCGGTGTTAAAAATGGATGGATGGATGGATGGATGGGTATAAGGCAATCTTGTCAAGTTGATTGAATTCCAGGCTGACTCCGGACACCGATTACCTCTTGGAGAAGTCATTAGCCTGGCCCTATGGGTTCACATTTTTTTCCAGCTTGTACTATGAATGCTTACCTGATGTGTCCAAACATTCAATTATTCTTGTTTTTTAGTAGTAGGTTAGGAACACTGTGTTTCCTTGCCAGGCTTGTCATTAACAGGAATACTGACCGGAGACGATAGACCAAAGATCCGGTCTGATGTATTTTAACAGCAACGAGCAAAGGGATTCAGCCATTCATCAGCCCATGATGCATTGCATGCCAACATGATGCCGGCCGGCCCCCATGTCGTGATTTCACTAGAGTAGACATTTCTTTTTTCCATTTCAAATATTTTTATGAATACAATTCCAATGATTTTTGTCAGTGTTTTAAGGATCTAATACATTAGAAGTGTGTCACTCAAAGCAAAATATTGAGGAAAATCTGCCTTCTTTTTACCCCGTCCATCATTATTAAGACATATTAATTATTTTTTCCTTCATAGGAAAAGTGATCAATTTTGCCTTTCTGAAGCAGTCATTGTATGAAGGCTGAAACCCAAATTAACTGACACTGATTTTATGAAACCCAGCAACAAATTTACACTGCATGTGGATTTAAATAGAGCAAGCGACTGTGGGAATCGGGTCCTTCATCGAATGACTGCTTTGAGTATATCAACTGTTTCTCTCTGTCTTCTCCTGTCATACGTCATTGTGTCTAACGCTTATCATCCATCAGTGCTAATATAATATGTGGAGTTTTTCAGACCACTCAGTAGCAGTGCCGGTGTGCCGCCATTGTTCTGTATTTTCACTCAACTATAGAATAGAGTGTTGGATTAATGCGGGGACACCGTGTGCTGTACCTCTTTCTCTCTCCTTTTCTGTATGCTCTCCTCAGGGACCCTCTAGGTGGGGCTAGTGATGCTGCTGCCGGGTCTGAGAGTCTACCAGCACTGCTCCACCACTGTATCACAAAAGCTAAAGGAGTGGCCACCAACAACAATAACAACGCAACCTTCGTGAGGAGAACCGGTAAGTTCTGATTTCTATTCCAACGTTTTCAATACGAATCATCGTGTTGCGCGTTCACGGTGGAAAGTTGGTGTTTATCTCGGCTGTCTTGTGAAGAGAGTACATCCAGAACTGAAAGATGTTCAGTTCTGTTCAGTTCAGATTTGAAGATCAGTGTTCAAATCAACAATAAATGTGACCTGTAATTGGCAGGTGAACATTCCAGGGTGGAACTCATCTGTGACCCTAATGAGGACAAGTGCTATAGAAAGTGGTTGGAATTATATGCATTTTTTTTTACATTATGATTACCAAAACGTAAAAATGATTTAAATACATGACCAATGTATTTAATTTATGGCAGCTGTGGCATTATTCTTGTACCAGAGAACAGCGTAGGAACAGAATAACTCTTGATTAGGTGAGTTTGAGAATGGCCAGTAGTCAGAGATTCACTGCACAGAGGTTGGATGTCTTTCTCATCACATGCAAACTGTGCCCCAGTACGTTTGGTCACATACAAGAACAGGAGATCTTGCAAGAAGACCCTGACCGGTTGATTTGGACTGCAACAGTTCACATCTGACCGATTGAACTGCACCTTCTTCTTTCTTTCTTTAGTCCTCTTGCACTTCATGGCGCGTAGAGCCAACCACAGCTACCAGGTCTCTCCATCTGGGTCTATTGTAGGCAAGATGTTGAGCTTGTGCCAGGGTCAAATTGCAGGCCCCAAGGTCCAGGGCGATTACATCCAGCCAACGAGTGCGAGGGGCACCTCTGGGTCGTCTCCAGCCAGCTTGCTGGGGGTTGAAGGTCAAGATGGTGCTGGTTAGGTGTTCCTGGGGCAGGCGGATGACATGGCCATACCATCGCACTCGCCGCATTGCTGCGAGACGGGAGGCTGGCGGCTGTTTGCTTCTGTCTCTTAAAGCCTTATTTGTGACATGCTGGGTCCACGAGATACCTTCAATCCTCCTGAGGGCCCTGGAGTCAAAGCCATCAAGCCTGGCCGCAAGAGTGTTATTCAGTGGCCAGGTTTTGGAGCCGTACAGGAGGACGGAGATGACTGAGGCATTGTAGACTCTCAGCTTTGTTGCCCGGGATATGTGCCGGTGGCGCCACATCGGTCTCCACAAGGACTGCATGACTGAGGCTGCTAGGGCACGGCGACGGTCGACCTCTGTTTTGAGGTCTCCATTGTCGGTCACTGCCGAGCTGAGATATTTAAAAGTGGAGACAAAGTGGACAGGGGTGCCATCAAATACAAAAGATCGTGGGTCAGGTCCATCGCCAACGTGTCAATTCTGTCTTGGGCCAACTTATCTTTAAGCCAAGCTTTTTGGACTCCTCATTGAACACTCTTGAGAGCCTCACGAAGCTGATCGGCAGTCTCTTCTTCTTGGTTGGGACTCCGAGGGATTTTTAGGTGTTCCAGAGGGACCCATGGTCCACCGTGTCAAAAGCAGCCTTGAGGTCAATAAAAGCAACGAATAAGTGCCGGTCCTTTCCCAAGCCTTTTCTATTAGGAGTCGGAGAGCAGAGATGTGGTCGATGGTGGAACGGTCGTGCATGAATCCGGCTTGTTGTTGGCGGCGTCTGCTTCTGGTTGCAGGTAGAGCTCGTGTGAGTAGAATGCGGGTGAAAAGTTTACTGGGGATGGAGAGGAGCGTGATGCCTCTATGGATGCTGCAGGTCAATTGGTCTCCCTTGTGCTTCCAGAAGGGTAGTATGATGCCGCACCTCCCGTCATCAGGCAATGACTCTGTGACCCACACATGGGTGATGATCAGTGTGAGCCACAGGATGCATCCTGAATCTGTTTGTGTCAATTGTCCATCAATCCGGTCATGGTCAACTGCACAGGTTGATTGAAGGCAACTGGACTCAAAAAGCCTTCTTTGGTTCCAATTTTCAAGTGGGAGTCTCCCTATGGATGTCTTTAGTGGGTGTGTGTCCTGAGGGTGGTAACAATCGGGTTGTTATTGTTGTTGACAGGCTCGGTTTGAGAATGACCATTTTGCATCCCAAGTGCTCATTCACCTGCCAGAGATGACTCAAAAGTGGCCACTGTTCCCATGGAATGAGACAATTCAACGGGGGATGTATGTCAGGACGTTGTTCTCAGCAAGCAATAAGTCTTCTGAGTCTGACAAAGTTGGCTTTCTTCAAACCTTCGACATTGTTGTCCTCCAAGTACGTCCCTTATTTTTGAACTGCAAATGAACTGTTGGCTCTGGACCCGAAGAGGTTGCTCTCCAATGTTGTGCCAAGAGTTTGTGTAGGGGTTGCTTGGTCTCTCCAGTGTTGCGGTCACTGCATCGAATCAAATGTTGTGTCTGGTGCATCGCCCGCGTGCTCTCACAGCCCGCCCTCCTCCCCTCAGGTGCAGCTCCCTCTCAGACCCAGCAGCCATGCCAGACGCCCCACCGGGACGAGGTGCTCAGCAGAACGTGGAAAAGGCAAACCAAGAAGAACCCCTATCTCTATTTGACGTCCTTGCTGCATCGCAGGCGCTCCGAGGATGACCAGACGAGCATCCTGACCGACGCTGACTTGGAGGGCCCCAATTACGGGACCCTCCGCTGACCTGCTGGCCTGCCAAGCCATTGAACTCGATTAAAGGCCACCTCAGCCCGCTCTGCCCCCACCCCCACCGCACCCTGATCTTAGTATCAAGCTGATAGCTTTCTTATCAGCGCTCGAGTTGATGGGGGTTTAACGAAGGCATCGACGTGAGTACATGAACAATTGGTTTGGCTTCCTTCCATCTCACTTGAAAACATATGATGTATATAAATAGTCAAAACGAGGGAGTGAAGTTGCGTTCTACAGTAATAAAGAAGTCACTCACGCAGGAGGGGGCGGGTGAGGGTCCATATGTTTTTTCCAATGATACAGTGTACTGTTATGCTCCGGTGCGACTTTTCCTACAATACAAATAGCGTCAGTATTCAAACACAGGGTTCTTACCACCAAATATACCTCAGAGTAAACGCAGAGTTGCTGTAATTCTTGTGGTATACTGTACGTACTTGACCTTTTTACATATGGAGAGAAAAAAAAAGAAACTAATAAGGTTTGGATCATGCGATGTACTCGCTTTTTTTTTTTTTCCCGACACTTTAGCTAGCCTTTGGTTCTCGCTATTAGCTTGTGTTTATTTAGCGGTACTATCCACTGAGACTGTCTTAATGTGTCAATGTTACGTGGTCGGACTCACCGATGGTCGGTGGTTTTAGACGAACAGGGTGACCAGTCGTAAAATGTCGAGTAGGATGAATTTCACTTGTGATGCGTGGCACATCTGGAGGTGCCTTTTTTTGCCTTTGCGCTCGTCTTTTTTCTAGCTTCAACTTGCCTTTTCTGTCGCCTTCTCACATTAGTTTCGTCGAGGAGGACTCCAATACTGCTTTGTTCTTCTGTTTCGCCGGAAAGGAAGCATGACTCCTGTTTTTAGTTTAGTTTTGTTTGTTTGTTTGTTGGCTTTTTATAGCTTGGGCTGCGCATTCCGAGTTGACATGAAATGCACAGGGCTACCAAAAGGGAAAGAAGGCAAATAAATAAACTAATAAATCAAAGTTCATGCAGACGGAATAAAGGTGCTGCATGTTAAATACCAAGCATACAATGCCTCATAATGCTGGAAAGTGCTCAAAGCAATGAATACAGTGGACCCTCCGGAGTCAAACCGAGTCAAGACATACTGAAGATGTTCAAGCGTTCAAGAAAGAAACGATGGAAATGAGTGAAAAACTCAAACGTTCATCACAGTCTGTTCACAATCTTAATTCCTCAATTGCATGTATTAAATGTGAGTCTGGATAGTCTGTTACTAACCAAAATAGCAGCACCTACCGAGGCACGTAAAGAGTCTCTCAGAAGAATTAGTGTGGAAGCTTTGATGGTCTTATGCCATTTGGAGACCGGATCATTAACAACGATTAGCATTCCAGTGGACTCCAATCTGTGGTCACTCTCAGAAATCTAGTGTGCGTGAAAGTTTACGCCCCTGCAAATGTAGAAACAGGGTAGTAAATGTAGAAGCTAGCTGGATGGCCGTTCACTGGCAGTTCACTTCCGGGTAAGGCTAGAATTGGAATGATCGAAGCTAGGAGGATGGCTGTGTGTTAGCAACTCGTGCTCGGCGCTAATTGTGTTCACTCAATTGCATATTATGTTACTTTCAACCTTTTTGTCTTCAAAAAAGATGGTTAAATTCCAAATTGAACAACTTTTGCGACATTCAGATTTTGAAGCGTCACTTCAATCCTTTCTAGGGATTGAATTTTTCACCATCATAAAATGCTTTTAAGTCACATTCAAACTAAATTAATCATGATTACAAGTGTAGCAGCGTGCCAAAAATAGCCGTTCGATATGTACCTTGGGTCTTAGGTCATGGTTTGGTTCACATCAGGGACAGTAAAATGACAAAATGCACAACCATTCTCATATCTTGCTTAAATAACAACAATTTCAATCAAGGACGCATAGTAAAATTCAATTTCCTGGGAGGCAATTCTCCAATAAATGAAAGATTTTCAAAAAAAATGCACAGTTCATCCAATAAATGAAAGATT
This sequence comes from Hippocampus comes, assembly GCF_001891065.2. Lineage (NCBI taxonomy): Eukaryota > Metazoa > Chordata > Actinopteri > Syngnathiformes > Syngnathidae > Hippocampus > Hippocampus comes. The sequence continues at coordinate 1,494,354 of NW_017805453.1, forward strand.
AAAAAACAAAATGTACAGTACACAATAAAATAAAAATTAGTCTAGGATAAACTTATAGCAGCTTAATTAGTTGTTCTTTTTATGATAGGACAATGACAATTTGGTCTTTTTTTGGAAACTAAACGAGATAGACAAGTTCAAGAAAAAACACTACTGTATACCTCTGGAGGTTTATACCGAGAGATTTATTTTTTTCCTTGCTGCATTGATATTCATATTGGTGTGATGTCATTCCAAATGAATGAACAAATATTAAATACTGTATATCGTTAGCCACGACATCCGCTATCCCGAGGCTGAGCTGCACTGTCAGAATACAAATACACACGTCGTTACCCTTACCTTTGATGAGAAGCATATGTTTTGTTTTTAGTTTCTCTGTTGTCATTGCCATTTGTCTCTTTGGCTTAATCTTATGGATACGCACAAAAAAAAAAGCCAAAGTGTAAAAAAAAACAAAAAACAAACAAACACTCCATTTGACTTCCGTCCGAATCTCGAGGGTCCACTGTACTCAACCACAAGCAACAGCAAGACTGTTTAACATATGTATATGACTTTCTGGCTACTACTCTGTATGTTTGTTGATTTTCTGACACTAGCCGATAATGAATGTATGCTTTTCGCTGTACAGGAAATGAATGTCCCGGTGTCGCAGTGCATTGAATGACCGCCGACATTGTTTTTCTTTTTTTAAGGTGCGGCCTATAAGGTGCAGCCTGCATCCAGGCCAAATTGTTCGGCACTGTTAGTCCCCTTTCCGAGCCCTATTTTTAATGCTTTTTTCAATCATACAAATATGACAAGCAATTTGCCACCAATGAAAGGTCAAAGCTAATGGTTGCCTGAAAGTGAACACCCACGCAAATCGGTATAAGAGACGGTGAATTAAGAGCAGACACAAATCTATATTTGTTATGTACTGTACATGTATCGTATTTGTAAAGAGAAACCGCGTTTTATGGGAAGACCTTCTTGTAATGACGATGTATAAAAAGGACGTAGAAAGAAATTAGATTATATAAATATATTAAACACACACAAAAAAAGAACAGTATTTGCTTACAGTACTGCTTTAAGTGGAAGCATTTTAAGGTGCCTCGTTTGTCTTGCTTTTAGCGCACATGGTTTTACCCCCAGAGGAGTGAACGTAATAATGTTAGCAGCGTACGGTGTATTGCTTCTGCTTGTACATTTTATCCTGTGAAAATGTTAAGCTTTAGACGCAGACTTCTATAGTCACTTTCACGCAAACCCTGCAAAATTCCTGCTGTGACAGTAGGGCTGGGCGTAATAACCTTGAAATATAATCCCCCCCAATAAATCGGATATCCGATATCTACCAAACTTTTCCCCTTTCGCTTGTAGGAAAAGCAAAGAAAAATGATATTATTTAAAATAAGTTTCTCCCATCACTAAACAAGCTTTTGAACCTTTTTTCCCCCTTTTATTATTTAATTTGCATCAACTTTCACAGAAATAAGAGAAAATAATGTGAAAAATCATATTTTTCTTTACAATTAATAAGAAAATAAGGGCTTTATCTAAAAAAACAAAAAACAAATACATGTCAACATGATGCTGAAAAATTCAAATTCAACATCAAATGCACCATCAAACTGCATCGCGAGGCTGGTCCATATGTGAGCCCTCTCATGGTCTTTTCCAATGTAGAAATGTGTAGGTGAGGCAAGTCGACCACGGCAACATATTTGCCACTTGGAAGCACACACCTCGGGTCAAAACTTTCCAAAATGTCAATAAATGCCTGCGTTTTTTTTTTAAACATATAATTTATAAGCGGGTCTTTTGCAAAATCTTAACACAAGTGACTCCATGATTCCCTCCTACGGAGCTCTTGCCACATGTAAAACAATTTTTCATAGCAGTATCTGAAGTCACTCGTCACTTTTTTAGTATTGGCAACACTGACTGCTTTTGTAAACTAGCCTCTCCCACCATTCCCCACCTTTTATTACGCTAAGACATATTTTACACACATATGCATGTTATACATTTGACACATTTATTTAATGAAATAATGATCATCTCGTCACAATTTACTTACAAAAGTCAAATGGGCCTGTTTAGTTGAACACAAAGCTAATATTCGGTTGAATGAATGGCAGCATGTGGATACACAGGTTAATTGTACCCGCTGCCATCTAGTGGAAGAGCGTTTAATTGTTCTACCTGTTACGTTACGTCGCTGGTAAAGATAGATAAACAACAATTTTTTTCAAATGTTTTTTTTTTTCCCCATCATCCAAACTGCTTATCCTCTCGGGGGTCGTGGGCATGCTGGAACCTGTCCCAGCCATCTTCAGGCAGTAGGCGGGGTACACCCTGAACTGGTTGCCACCAATCGCAGAACAAAGATTTTCATTAAGAAATTGAAAATCATCCTGATGCGTCCATCCGAATTCGCCCAGCCCTACATCACAATAAATGGACATATTGCTACAATCTATCTATATATAAAAAAAAAAAAAGAATAACATGAAATAAACTTGTCGGACAACACCATTGACCATAGCTTTCGATACACAACAGTGCAAGCGAAGCAACTGTTCCTGAAAGGACATGTCAAGTCAAACATTTTCTTGACAATAATATGTTCCATGCGGCCCTTCTAGTCTAAACATGGCAATCTCATTAATTACGCGACTGTGGAATCCAAATGAAGCAGCAAAATCCAGCCGTTCTTATTCATCTGACGGGGCAGTCTTTTTGCCACTTGCTGCCGACTCAAAATGAAATCACAGTGCCAAAGGGCCCAGTTAATGATCATCACGGCTCACCTGTCGTCTGGGTTTGGTCATGTGATGTTCACAACCTGAGCCCTCATTTTCAGTCAACAGCAAATGCCAGTACAAGGCAAACTGGCAACCTCGTGAGATGGACGAAAACAAGTGGATTTTTCTCATCAATTCATATTCCACACACTCAAAATGCTATGTTTAGACTAGCATAGAGCATATTAAGAAAAAAAATTTGACTTGACTTTCCTTTTAAACAAAGATGGTGTGCCACATGTGTTGCAGCTTCGATAATACCTCTGAAATTGCCAGATCGACTCCATATACAGAAATACATGAACAGCTACAGCGTGAAAAAAAAGGGAGCTTCTAAGAATCGACTAGCCATCCAAAGCTACCAAACGTTAGCTCCCCCAGGCTGAAGTAGTGTACGTAGCGTTTACGAGCGTGCTAGCGGCTTCTCAACATTACGACTTGGTGCTACGTTCAAAACTTTGTGGTGCTGTAGAGTAGAAAAATACAACCTCTATTTTGTTTGGTTTTTCGGGTGGGGGGTGGGAGGGCGCCCTGCTAAAACTAGAGCCGTCTCTCTTATCATAGCGATGTTGACTACAATGGTGGTGAGAAACCGTACTGGAAAAACTACCGGAAGTTGTGTACTCTTTGAGAAAAAAAAAACAATTAGGTTTGTGACGTTCAAATAACCTCAACATGTTTCTATAGCGTGTGTGTATGAGTGTTGGTGCGTGTGTACATGCGTGCGTGCGTCTGTGCTTCCAAGGTACCCTCTCGAAAAAGTAGTGCTGTTGTTGAGAGTGTGAACCCATCTTAAATGAGTGGAGTCACCAGTAGGTCCATCATCTCAAGTTAGCACTTATTTTTTTCTCAAGCACACAATTGCAGCGGCGTCTCTCACCACACCTCCAGCGTTAAAAGGGACCTTTTCACGTTGACGTCACACCACTTCCAGACTTCTGCAAATGTAGCTTTTTGCCAAACTTTTTTAATCCACACACATCCCCCACTTCTTCACGGAAATAACCAAGCCCTGCCCCTGCCAAGTTGACTGTTTGCTAACAAAAGGTTTGGGAAACAGTTCTTGAAAAATAATAAGATAAGCAGGTTTTATTTAAAAAGACAAAAAAAAACCAAACAAAAAAAACAAAAAAAAAACATGAGCCTCCTTCAACATCACAAAAGATTAGGCACATCCCCCCTCTCTTCAGAAAAAATACAGTGGAAATAAAAAGTCTACACACCCTTGTTGAAATGCCATCCAGGTTTTTGTAACGTTAAAAAAAACATATTCCATACATTAAAAAAAAAACTCTTCCACTGTTGTGACCTATTACATGTACAGCTCAGTTGAACATTTTTAAAAATAATTAAAAAAAAAAAACAGAAATATTGTCGAGAAGGACAATAAAAACAAACTGACAACAATTGGTTAATTCTGAACACAGCCACATCTGTAATTGTGTAAGCTTGTGTTGATTTTACAGTTGTTTACTCTTATTTCCCACTTCACATTCTACAGTTTGTAGGACACATTGATTACCGGTATTTATCTTGGTCTGATTTTTATACGGTATGGTGGATGACTGATGAGCACGTCCACCTCGATGTGCAGGGTTTGATTCTTTGGCCTTCCTGCGTGGAGTTTGCATGTTCTCGAGAGTTTCTCTGAGGGGTATAGACTTTTAATATCCACTATAACAAAGACCATTTCAATATTTAATCATGCAGACCCGATGACAATTTTTGAAGGGTTTTTTTGTGTATATTTTTTTCAGACATTAGTCTTTTTTTTTTTGTGAAGAGAAAAACTGTTACCTCGCTGAGAGTTTCGGCTGTCACTTCAGCCATCTGTCACAGTGACAAAGTGACAATGTCAGCTGGTTAAAAAAAAAAAGACCTTTGTTTGGAAAAAAAAATAGAACCGTACACCTATTTCAACGAATAAGAAGACAAGATGAACATCATAGCGCTATTATGCACCACAGTTTGGGGACAAAAAGCATGGAATGCAATTTTAGTAATTTGTTGTAAAACATTGACGGAAAACAGATTTTCAAAAGTTTTACTTCCTTTAACATCCTGACAAAGATGGCACAGCTCCTCTAATTTTTCATAGTTAGCGTTTCGTCATTAGCACATGTCAAGCTAACTGCATGAGGCAATGGTGTGACTTCACGGTGCAAAGGGTCTTATATTCCTTATAGGACCGAACTGGTTTTGCCACATTTGTACACGGAAAGCTCACACATCCTCTACTTCTACAGGATTTAATCTTCCGAGATATTCTTTTTTTTCTTTTTTTGTATTCTGAACATGGACAGTTTGAAAGAGGGCTGCTTTGGACGTACTGTTAGCTTTGTTGTTTTTGTTTTTTGGTCACAACTTCTCTGCTTCACTAGCTCCTGTCGGGGTGATACTTTAACAATTCTTTTTATTGTATTAATCTTGCATGTCGAGACAATACCAACATTTAGCAATCATTCACGGACATCTGAGCTGGTTGTTAATGGACAGAAACCTAGAATAATATGTAGTATTTTCTATATTCTCTGTTTTTTTTTAATGTGTACCAGCACTGAGGAACTAGAATGTATTATTATTATGATTATTATTATTATGATGATGATTATGATTCTTCTTACTGTAGGCTACAATAAACAGAGCACTACATTGTTAACTGTTTTAGCGTAAAAATGCTCATTACCAAGCAAGCAAGCCACGTAGTACTTCAAAGGAAAGAACATTTACATTTCCCTACCATCCACCCGACTGTGCTGTACATCACATGTTTACATTCTATGTTTGGGTGCAAATTCCTCATTTGTAAATATCGGCGCAATGAACCAGTTTCTTTTCTCTTTTGTTGTTCCGTCCTACCATCAGGTTTAACATGGTCACATTGTGAGCAATTAACTTATACTGTATGGTGCTGTAGCAAAGCCTTATATATATTTACTTTTTTCACGCTGTCAAGTCGCATCTGTAAGGTCATTTTCTTCTGTGTGTGTGTGTGTGTGTGTGTATGCGTGTGTGTCTGTGAAGGAAACAGAAACAAGCTACAATGTTGAAAAAAACAAAAATCACTCTGGCCTGATTCCAACTCCCGGCCTTTTTAAGGGGAGAAAAAGAGTGGTTGTGGCGGCTTGAGCGCACCATCTCCGCTCATCCTCGCCACACGCGGCACTCCTGCCAGAATATGAACACATCCATGTCACCATATCATGTCCATCGCTTAGTCCCATCAGGATTTTTTCTCTCAAATTTTTGTATTTTGATATAATAAAAAAAGATAAAAGAGGTCTTCCCTGTTGTACTTTCTTTGCATAAAGCTGTAAATTGTACTAATATATATTACCTGGAAAAAAAAAAGGTGTTTGAGCTCAGCAGAATAAATATGAAACCACTTCTATTTCACTGGGAGATTATTGCGTCATCAGAAACGAAACACCAGTTTTTCGGCAGTCTTTGGGATCGGAAGATTGAAACGACATACTCCAAACCAAAAAAGTTGGAAACATGCTTTTGTCTAAATGTCTGATAAAAACAACTGCGGCGTCACGCGCAACAAATGAATTGATAAAGAGGTCTGTTGTATCTCAATACTTTTGCCCACAAAAAAAAAAAGTGTAGTTCACATGCTAAACACAGGGTGTAAGTGTTGTGCATTTATGAAAAACAAATAAGTTGAAAGAGAATGACCTTTGTGCTTTTTACTACAATCCTCAAGCCCATTGGCATGCTGGGGAAACAAACACAGGAACAAGCATGTGCATACGCCTGGAGTACCTGTTAATCCACTAGATAAACATTGAAAAGACATTCTTTTTTTCTCCTCAATGAACATGCACTCACACAAGTAATTGTCACAGTCATGTTTCAAAAAAGTATGATTCGGGAAAGAGACTCCTACCACATACCATTTAAAAATCGAAACATTCAGATGAATTCCTCCATTTATAGTGCTGTACTATATTTGTATTCGTGTATCTAACGTGTTGCCTTCCAAATGACAATCATTTTAACCATTTAGTTTTTAGAATCAGTACCATAAAGGTCTAATTTAACAAAACGCAATGCCAAAACATTATAAGCCTAAAAAAATAATAGAACAATAAGGTCGGAAACACATTCAAAATAATGTTTAAAGTTAGAATTATGTTTCCCAGAAAACGAGTTTAATGTGTCAAAAATCGACACTTTTTTAATGCAGTATAGCATGAACACAGTGTTCAAATTAAACTGAAATTTCAATATTTATGTGAAGATCTCATCATGCATCATTTGCATTCAAAGAATTTTGGAAGTTAAAAATACTGTACTACAACTCCTGTTTCAACAAAATGGTAAAGAACATTTAGTCAAACATCGGACCATATTTGTAATTGTCTGTTTGTAAACGATGGGCGTGACTTGTCACATGCCGATTTTTTTCATTGGTCAATGGGTCACCTGTGGCGGATCCCCCCCCCAAAAAAAAAGTGTCACGTGACCCTGGAGGTACAAGACAACACCTGGTGCTAGCTAGCTAATTACATTGAATTCTCATTGCGATTTCGACACTGACTGTGGTGGAAATGAATTGACCTAGCTTGGCGGGGGCGGTGATGAAATGCGTAATATTCTTTAAGCATAACATCCAAAACTGCAACCAATTCACATTTTACGGCCAGTTTTAGCATGACCGCTACCTCCCACCTACACACTCGCTTATGTAAGCGTACGCGCTCAAGGCGAATGAAGTGGAGGGGGGGGGGCGCTCCTCTGTTGTGTGGACCCTTACGAAACACAAGCCCCCACCCCCACGCAATATCCCACGCCTTGTTCTTCTTCCCTTCATAGCCGGCTCCTTGGCAGTGACTCGGCGTGGGAAACACCACCCGCGCTAACGCCATCCCTGCAAGGGGCGAGTACGGAGGCGGTGCCGTGCGCGCTCCCGTGCCAGAGTGTAGCGAGCCGCACACAGAAGAGCTTCACTAGGCTGGCAGGAGTTCCTCTGCGTTTCTTTTTGTCATATTCATTCAAATTTCGCACGTCTACCTCAGCGGTCAGGATAGTCGTGTGCAATCCCGGTGTCGATGCAGTGCCATGCCGACAACATGCTGGCGGATGCCGCGGAGCTGCTCCCTTCGGCGGCTTAGACTAGCGCAGGACCGGCCGCAGCAGGTAGGACGCACCGAGCCGCCCTCACCCTTCATCGTGACATCACGGTACACACAAGTTATCCTGCACAGTCGATGCACACACGTCGCTGTAATGCAGAGGTAGCAGCAATTGTGGCAAGGTGGGTGGGGAGGACACACAGCTGTTGCGTTGGTGCTGCTCCAGGTCAGAGTCCACCTGAAGAGAAGTTACCCCAGTTAGCTGCCAACGACCAGTTGACACTTAAAGCAGTCGAATGCAACATTTGTAAATGTTTGATTTTTTTTTTCTCACAGTTTGGGATTGCTGTATATATAAGTGTCTACAATTTCACGCATGAATATTGTAATAGGCACAGCAGTGCTTTCTAATACAGATGCCACCCTCCTTATGAACAAGGCAGTTTAAGACCCAAGATTTTATCACATAAAATGACAAAACAATGACATGTTACTAATAGGTAGTGCAGAAGCAACGTGTTATCAAACTGACACTGTGTGCATGGCCGGGATAGAACTTGAAAAGTATGGTGAACCCATTTTTTTTGCTCATTAACATGACAGTGATTCGATTAATCAAAGAATTGTCGACAGATCACTTGATTGTTAAAATAATCATTAGTTGCATCCCTACTAGTGTGTGCATTTGGGATTGAATGACTAAAGATTTGTTTGTCGTGACTACAATGTGATGAAAGTTGAGTCAAAGTTGATTAATCTGATGACTTTTTCAGCACAGTATGTTTCCCAACCTTTTTTTTTTTTGCGCCATGGACTGTTTAGATATTTCAATGGACAGGTAAGAAAAGAAAAAAAAAACAAATTTTAAATGTGGCCAGTGCATCGTTGTCTTCATTGATGGCCCGTTTCTTGTCTTTGTGGCCATTCACTTCTTCCTTGACAAGACTGACATGCTTATGTGGTCCAATAATAATGCAGTATAAGTGGAGCCTCGCAGTTCTTCTGTTGAAGTGTGTGCTCAATTGCTTGGTGTGCGTGGTGAAAGTCACCTATTGTAATTTTTTTTTGTTTTTTTTCACTGTGGTCCACGAGCAGGCGTGGGGAGGTGTTTTGATATGATTCAGTCTCACCTAGTTTGTTGTCTGGTGAAGGCCAACATGATGTCACCATTGATGAAGCAGGTGTTCAGAACATTCGGTGAATCCTGGCCCCATCCCATTTCATGAGTTGTGAATTTTTCCCCATCGTCAATCAAGGAAACTGCGTCAAATGCTAGTTTATAAAGTGTTAAATGTGGTAACTATTGAGCACACTGTGGCTGTCGGTGATGTACGGCGAATTAGAAGCACACGTTCAGTGTGAGTGCATTGTTGCGCCGCAGAATGCGGCCAACGCGGACCAGCGGTGGAGACGAGGCCGCCAGTTGCCATGGCAACCCCTCCCATCCACGCTGACGACTCCAGACTGTGGATGAGGTGGCAAGAGGAGAGAAATAAGCCTCCCAGGAACCTTTTGACTCGCTCAATCTGCCCGAGGCGGCATTTTTGCCACCACTCCTCCTTTTCAGACATTTTAACAGTGCACTTGTTGGGGAGAGTTGAAAGGGGGGGGGGGGTTACACTCACATAATCTTCTCCAAATCTGGCAGATTAACTTGATGTCGTCTCACACAGCGGCTCAATCTCCTCGCCGTCACACCGGGGCCAGAGAGCGCAGCGATTAAGCACGCTCTGATTAGATTGTGGACAATAAAGCCACACATATTTAATCAACACGCCCGCCTCTCACCCGGGATGACAATTTAATCCACCCCCACACCAAAAATAGACCACAAAGGTAACTTTTGCTAAAACGCTTGTAGACTCCTACACTGGTTATATCCCTATGCAGTATTGATGACCATTTGACACATTTCCATGGTGGAATATGCGGAAAAGTATCCGTGACTAATCAGGCTCATCTCCTCATGTTTACCCTGAGAAAATATGTAGGCTGCCATTCGTCCTGTCAAGACAGGAGCAGCTGAGGCGCGTTCCATAAACAGCCCGCATGGAGTAGGCTTGTCCTATTTTTTCCCATGTAGGCCATCAGATAGAGGTCTCTTTTTTCATTTTTTTTTTTTTTTTTTAATGCTGCTTTTATTTAAAAAAAAACACCTTTTAAGTATCGTTACCTCAAACGGTTCCTTCTAGGTTGGCTGTCTTGTTTATTCCAGCTTCTGGACCAACAGAAGAGCACGGTGCTGTGTGCTGTGCCGCGCAAGATACTTTGTAGCGGTACAGCCGTGTCACAGAGCGTTTTTTTGTTCCCCCCAACAATGATATTTACATGTTTAACCTGATCAACGTGAACCATTTTATCTGTCACTCATCTCAATGTAAAACCATTTGTAAAGCTGCGCAAGGAACTCGTTGACAATGTGGTAAATGTCAACATTTTGATTAATCTGAAAGACTCATAACCTGCCTTGGTACTGGAGGTGCTGATGTTTTAATTAGCAAATGAATTCAAATGGCCTCATCAGTTAGGTCGTTAATGTCCACAAATGAACAGTAGTAGATCTGTGGATTAAGGTTCGCGAGGCTATTATTTCTGTACATTTTACATTACATTGCAAATACTCTCCGTGGTTTAGTGTCATTTCCGATTAGTTCACTGCTTACTTGCACTTAGCTATTTTATTATCCTCTGTTTTATCATTGTTCTTATTTAGGAGTAGGGATGTTCTGTACCACTTTTTTTTCCAGACCAATACCTGTATGAGTCTTCACTCTTTCAGTACTCACCAATACCGAGCACTGAGTACTTTTGTGATCTAAAATTTCATTTTACACAGCGACAGAACATTATGGAAAAAAAAGTCTTCTTTCTGACACAGATGGTGATTTGCCAATGTGGTTAAAGTGTCGCAGTATAGCGCCAACTGCTTCTTTCTGGACGTTTGCTTTTCTTTGCTTAAATATCGGTGGCTGGTATCAGCAGCCTTCATGAGTCACCCGATACCTAAAAAAATGAGGCTGATATCGGCCAGATATTGATACATGGTATCCGTACTTGCCCATCCTATTTTGTACGACGTTCTTAGTATCAGAATTTTAATGTCATTTCCTCTATTGAGGTAATGCAATGCAATGCAACTTTCTGAGAGCTTTTCCGGTCGCCTTACCTAAGTGGATGTAAAAATTCTACACACCCCTCTTCAAATGCCAGGTGTTTGTCACTGTGACCAACAAGTTCAACCTTCAACATTTTGCAACATTGTTTATGGGAGAATTTGTTCTGGTCTGATGAAACCAAGGTTAGACTTTTTGGGCATAATTCCAAAAAGTGTGTTTTGCGCCAAACGCATCATTGCTCATCACCAAGTAAGACAATAGCTACATTGTATCATGGTGGCAGCTGTCGTTCTTTAGCTGGAACTGGGGACTTCAGCTCCATCCCTGGCACATATGTATAAGCTAAACACACTATTTTAGTTGCTTATTTTTACTTCCTCTTATTTTTTATTTTTTTTGGATGAAATTATTAATCTTGTCCTCATGTTTTGAAACATCACAAAAACCTGGCATTTGAACGGTGTTGTATACCCGTAATAGCACCATGAGAGCGGCACTATGTTCAACATATTGATGAATGAAAACGCCATGAAAAACAGAGTGTTTTTATTTTGATAAAGTTCTGTAATTGGATCTCCTTTGACCTGACAGGTGTACCAAATGGTTTGCCCAGTGAAGCCGTTAACCTCATGTTAGCCTGGAGGACTCGTTCAAATCTTAGCATTCTTAGCCTTCGCATTGCAGAATACAGCTCGTCCTCTCCATGCAATGCCGCAGTCTACAAGGACATGCCTTCGACTTGTATGGTGCATTTTTCCGACATGGAATTCCCACGAGGAATGTGCCGTAATTCCAGCCACGTAGACAAGATATTGTAAACAAAGATAAGACCAAGGTGAGGCCTGCGCCTATAATTCAAACTACATGTCTAACGTATTTACAGTGCTTGTAATAGAGCAGATAGTACAAAATGAATTGCAGTCCGGTCCTGTCCGCCTGCTTGCATTCTGCTGAGTCATCAGGCTTTGTGGAAGCCTGTCAACAGTCTGCTCGTGAGGCTCTCGGGCCAGCCAGTGGCGTTCCTGGTGGGAAAGCGCACTAGTGATGAGTCCATTCCCAACGTTTCAATGTTGATTAGTGACGCCCTCAAACTGCCTCAGCTTTTACCGTACATGCAATGGACCCTTTCATGCTTTTTATGCCCCCATGCCTCCACTCGTTGTTTGTGGCCAAAGCATTCATTGCAAAACTAATTATGAGAAAATTGCATAGAAGACCATGAGGGGGTCTGGTTTCACTGTGCCAGTACATTCCTTCTGTTTGTTTACAGTACATAAAGAGAGGAGTAGTAATCATGGAGAGAGTATATCTGTCTCTGCTAATAGCGCCAGGGTATGTGTGTGTGTGTGTGTGTGTGTGTGTGTGTGTGTGTGTAATATTAACTTCCCCCCAAAATAATTGTACTATAAATAACATACCTGAGAAACCACTCTCTCCTGTATTTAAAAAAAAACAAAAAACAAAAAAACAGCCATTGATATTCATGGTTAGATACAACTGTGAATGTAGGACGATGCTGAGCTCATTTCCTTGCTTTACATTACTTTTGAACATCGCCACCACATCAACCCGTTTTTTTAGCCTGCTTTAGCCTACTGTAAGTCTGTGTGTATATGACAAGGGCAACACAACCCAGAAACATGTGACCAGTCTCTGTTTAATGCTCCACGGCGCCACTTATTGGCCTCATGGCAAATCACGGCCAATTTCAACCAATCCTGGAACTCTGACAGGTACTGTTCAACAGTGTCTTTTGAGTGGACTGGACACTATTTGTTCGTTGGTTCCTGGTCTATTAGATCGAGGTTGCACTGTATAATGATAATGACAATGGCTTACCAAGCTCGAGGTGGACTGTAGTACAGTAGTTAATTAACCAGCATTTCGCATTCAACCAACATACCACGTTCCCCTCGGCACCTAGACCCCTCCCCCCTGACTGTGCAGTCCAACGTGCATCATCACCGTGTCAGCTGGCAGCATCGTAGCATGACATCATCACATATCACAACGGGAGCCTTCTCGCCTCCGGAGGAGGCGAGCGCGCGCCGCAGCCTCGTGTGGGTTCGCGTCTCGCATACTGTAAAAGCCACCCTTCTTCCCTCACCCACCTGCCTTAACGCATTCTTTCTGGCTCCCCCCTCTCTCTCGTTCCTTGTCACGTTTCAGGCAGTGTGCGCTTGCAGAACGACGGCATCATGGAGACTGGCGGCATCGTTGCCGCGGTGATCGAGGATGTCAGCTCACGGCCCCGGAGGGACCCGGGAAGTAGTCACATCCTTGAGAGGTGAGACCATCTCTTATTCCCTGCGCTTACAGGTCATATAGAGTCAACATCAAGACCAATAAATGTATGTGTGTTTTATGCACAGCCATTTGCAGTCTTCCAAGCAGCGTGACTTCACGTTACAATGAGTAATGTGTGTTCTCATGTCACTGAGCTCATCACTCTGAATAAGTGTGACAATGCCCGTGGCCCGCCCCTCTCGTCTTTTTGTTGCTAATAAAAGTCGACCTCATCCTGTTCCCCACCCCTCTCACCCCCGAAGTCACTGAGTCACATTCGGAGTCAGGCTTTTGTGAGGCGCTCGACTCGTGGCTGGCCGCCTTTATGGTTGCCTGAATAGGTGAGCTTCACTCTGCTTGGCATACACAAAAGCCACAGAGAGGCTGCGCTTCCCTTCTGCTTTGTCATGTCTTACTGGCGAAATGGTGAGAATCTTATCAGTCACATGTCGAATGACTGGGCTTTGCTCGAGCAGCGTCATGATTTGAGGGTGACACACACACACACACACTGTCGACTCACATGCCCTATCTGCTGTATGTGAGAGAATTGCAGTTATATCAGATGGAAGACGCTTCGTGTCATTGAAAAAAAAAACTACTGGGAAGAATCATGTCGCAGGGGAGCTGGAGCCTGTGCCAGCCGACTTTGGGGGGGAGGTGGGGTACGCCCTGGATTGGACTTGCAGGACTCATATAGACAAAAAAAAAAAACAAAAACTGTTCATACGCATGTTCACACCTCTGTACAATTTGAGTCTTCCATTATCACAGGCGTCTTGGGAAAAATTGGTGAAGAAAAAAATCTCAATTGGCTAAAGTATTAGCCTCGAACATCTATGTACTTCGCTGCAGAGTAGCAGGTGTGTACTAAGGGAGTTATTAGGGGATAGGCCTTTCATTTGTAGAAATACATTTTGATGGTACACTATTAGAGGAACCGAGAACTAAGCAGAGGTTCTGAAGGAATCGAGCCTTTTCCGTTGCTGGTCCCTCTCTTTGGAATGACCTCAAACTGAACATTTGGCAAGCCTCCTCGCTGCCCATCTTTGAAACTCGTCTTAAAACTCATTCTTATTCTTTGGCTTTTGACTCAGCATGAGACTTGATTTTTAGTTTTGTTGTTTTTGGGCTTTCTACTGTCTTTGTTTCATGTTGTGTGAATTATTTTTGCTACGTGTACAGCACTTTGTATGCAGCGGGGGGTGTTTTAAAGTGCTCTAGAAATACAGTTGAGTTGAGAATTTTTAGCTGAGGCAGCCAGTCCGGGGTCTACCCCACCTCGCGAGCATAGGCTCTCGCTTATGCATGACCTGAATAAGGATATTAAGGATATGCAGTACAGGGAAGAAAAATTGATGTTTTTTTTTTTCCCAGCTTTCACTTTAAACTCGACAGTGCATGTCAGCTTTATTGATGCCATATCTACTCTGTGGGCATATTGTGCTGCAGTCAGAAATTTGACATCTAACAGTGCTATTTTATAGTAAATGCAACCAAGTGTCTATTGTTTTTACTGAGGAGTCCATTTGAAGTGTGCTATTTATTCTCGTTGACAACACACCTGACGATCAGTTGGGGTTTGGTTTTCACCAGAGCAGAGGCCATAATTTGAGGAATTTACAATTTGGGGCTCATGACTTACACATGCTGTGTCTAATGATTAACACGTTACGGTTGTCAGAGGGTGTGCCAGAACAGGTTCCTGCTTTAAGACCAAACTATTTATAATAGCCAATCTAGTGAGAGGGATAACACAAGTTTGAGTTTCTAAACGAGAACATACCAGTCCCGGTATGGGTCAGCACCAAATGGTACACCTTCATTGATACCCACTGCATTTCCATTTTCCATTTTACAATGACAACTAAAAGTGACAATTCTTCTTTGGCCCCACTCACCCCATTTCGGCAGTTAGTTCATTGTGCTTGCTGACTAACAAAACACGATGAAAGCACGGCACAAACTGAAACGTGGCTTCAGGGGGACTGCCAAACAGACAGCTTCCTCTCTCAAGCCTTCATCTTCATTTTGTTTTCCTGCAGAGACATGGCACCATTCAGTCAGCCGAACAAAGACCAAGTCTTACCTCCAGCTAGCAGCAGCAGTCCCTTAGACGAGAGACAACCACAGGACATAAAGGTACGCACGCCCCCATGCACACACACACACACACACACACACACACACATACACACACACACACACACACACACACACACACTGGTGGCTTGGTGATTGACAACATGATAAAGACGAAGGTGAAGCTCTCCATCTGCACGTGGGCCACTGACGCGATGCCTCACGAAAGTGTGCTCTTTTACGAAAGCCGCGCTTTGTTGTTTATCTTGAAAGGTGATGTAATTGCCCTAGATAGTCTTGTTAACTAAGTGCTTTTACTGTCGAGCGCCTTGAATGGAAACGTAACGCTGGGAGGGAAAACATTAAGTGCACTCATGTCTCGGTAGTGTCTGCATCTCTTTGTGGACATGATCATCGGGTTGGTTGAGTGTGCGATTCTGAGATGATCTTAATGTAGTTTACATCTGATTTCAATATTCAAACAAACGCTAGCATACTGCAGACCTGTTCAATGTCAAATCCAGAATAGCTATTGGTAGATTGCAGACCTCTAACAAGATTAAGTTGTTCACAAAAGGGGTGTTGGTGTTTGTATGTCCAACTGTGTGACTGTTTCTGCAGTCGGGGGTGTACGCTCTGACAAGAACAAGGTAGTAATTGGCAAAAATTAGTTTTAGCGCAAACATAAATAGATCTCTTGCCTGTTAGCAGCCGTTTTAATACTTGCTACGCAGGCGATGATGTAAGAAGATGGGATTGTGTGACGTATCTTGCACGGCAAAACATAATGTCTCATAAAAACGATATTCGTCGTAGTTTTTCTGTAATCTTTGTTCTTGCTCGGCCGAGTTCACAAGAAAGGTTCCATTCACATCCCATCATGACATGAAATAGGATCTTCGCTGTATGAGTTATCAATGATCAACTTTCCGCGTCGAGCGTCCACGTTTGCTGTATTTGTTTGGCAGGCGCGGAGTGATGACATTGTGGCCGAGCCCCTCTTGCGCTCCTGCGTCAGCACGGCAAGCATGAAGGTCAAGAACATGAAGAAGTAGGTGCTCCCTGCTATTACGGGCTGCAAATCAGGCCTCTTATCCAGGACAGTGCGATGAGCTCAGTCTCCCGTTGTGCTTCTTCGCTTTCTAGTCCCTGTCACTTTTCCCTCCATCAGAGCATCAGAATAGCGAGGTGACACTGTTGTGCTTTGTGTTTGTAGGCTAACCTTTCCCAGAGGTCATTTTCCCCGTCTGGCAGAGTGCGCACACTTCCACTACGAGACTGCCGACTTTGGGAACGTTGAGGTAAGAGCCCCGTTAAAAAACATTTTGAAATGGCAATGATCCATATACTTGTTTGCGTTTTGCATGTCGTACATACAGCTCCTTTTTTTTTTTTTTTTTTTTTAAAGATCCCCTTTCCCCAGAAATAACATCCAGTATGTAACATCCATAACTGTATTTCACACGTTTTTTCTTTTTTTGGTCCCACTCCCACCAGTTTGTTAGTACTGTCAGTTGTAATCTCTTAATCCAGCTCCCGCAACCGCTTTAAACCCGTGATCTCGCCTATTAATTTGACAATAAACCACATGGAATCAGCTTATGAGTTTATAAATTGACGTCTTTAATGTGGCTCCTGTGAAATCCAAATAAAGGTCTGGTGCTAGCTTTGCTCAAAACCCAACTCACCTATGCTATGGTCAGCTAATTGGGTTTGAAACACTTTCTCAGCATAAATCATCTGTCTTCCACACATTTTCTTTTACGTCCAGTTCATATAGGCAAACATTTTTCTCTTGATCACCCAAATTGACCTAAGATGTAGGCGGCAGGTTGGGGGACTGGCTGCTGGCGGCCCGTGATGGCCAGGACCAGCCTGGAGCTACACCGGCCTTTTGGGAAAATGTAAACATATTACTGGAATTCCCGATGGCCACCCCACCCGTGGAGTGGGGTGTACTTGTGATGACCAACACATCACATTACACACACAACATGCACACTGACAATCGAGAGATTTAAGGCCCAAATTGAATGTTTGTTGTAGTACCAAGACTGACCAGTGAGAGGTGGTATAGTGCCACAAGACATCCAGACTTGCGGAAAGTACAAAGAAGTAATACTCGGGTTGCCGGAATAGAAAATGAAATAGAAGAAGCTCGGCTTACTTGATCTTATTTGATGACTACATTTCACTTACAAAGTCTGACCTTTGGCATTTTTATTGTGGTTAATGATTTGCGAAGCATGTTACGCAAAACCTCAACGTAACCATTTTCTTGGATGCTTCAAGTTGCTTCCTAAGTGGCCATCATTCCATTCCCTATCAAAATCACACACACACACACACACACACACACACACATAAAAGGATTTCCGGTCGTAAATACTGAACAGGCATTTCGTTTAGTCTGACATTAGCATTCCCCTCAAAGCGCTGCTCTTGCCTCAACTAAGTAGCAAGGTTCGCGCTTTAGGCAGTGTCCCAATTTAGGGAGGCTGCAGTTGAAAGACAATTACGCAAACACTTTGCCCCTCTGGACTGTGTGAGAATCCAGCCGAAGCGACATCTCCCGACTGTGGATATTAAGGACCCCATATGTGCAATTTGTCCCTTCTTAGTGAAAGCTAATCGCAGCGTTAGGGAGCTGTCAGTCATGGTGAGTTTGCACGCTCTATTGAGGTCATGGGATGATTGCAGTCACCTGTGTTTGAATGTGTGTGTGCGTCGAGGTGGGATGTAAGGGTGGGGCCAAGGTTGTTTGGTTCAGATGCAGTCAAGTGGCTGTGGCTGTTGAGTCAAGCGTTTGTCTGTAGTTCAGGTTCTCTGGCTGCAGAGGGCAGCAGGTGTGCACCTTCACCAAGCAGCCTTGGGCTGAATGCCACGAACTGGACCCAGGTCTGGGGAAAAAAAATACTTTTTAGGATGCAAGAAAGGTTGGTGAGATTTTTTACATGTCAGGAGTGTAAAGTGTAGAACAAACACAACATTGCGAACAATGCTGTGATGGCAGACTACGGCTTGGGGGAGGGGATGGAAGGATCAGGTCTCACAGAAGCGCACAAGGGCAGCAAGGACGCGCGCTGTTTTATCCACCCCCTCCCAATCCCCAATCATAGCCAATCACAGCCCCCGCACACACTGCCAGGGATGCTTTCACGGCAGCCCCATCCAGGTCTTTGCGGCTCTGCCCGCGACGAGGACCCGCGTTCGTTCGCTGCCAAGCCGCCTTTTGTGGCCAGAGAAAGAAGCGCTGTTTAGAAAGGGGGGAGGCAGGGATGAGCGGGATGGAGGAGGGCGGGTGGGGAGCGCGCAGGACAAGGGAGGAGGGGAGTCTGAAAGGGGGTGAGACACAGTGCGAAGCATCCTTGTCTCATATTGATGTTTTGAATGCGAGTGTATGCGTCACCATCCAGCCTGTGAGGAGCATCGTTTCATGAATCAAACTCTTGAAGCATTTTGCTTTTCCTTTTGGCGGAGCTTCTTTTGGGTGGCCTAGGACTAAAAGAAAGAGCTCCTTCCTCCAACGTTAGAGGCAGGTAACAACAACAACATGTGCAGCCCTTTGTGCTGATGCTCATGCATCGCTTTAATGAAAACTTTATTGATTGTAACCTTTTCCAGGAACTTTGTTTTTGCATGAGCAGTTTTTTTTTTTGTTTTGTTTTTGCAGGATTTTACATACACACACACACACGCACACAAAGCAATGTAACTGATTTAAATTTGACAACGCGCCTCTGATTTTGTCTGTGAATAATGCATGGATCTGATCTGATACCTAGACCAACAAACAATTGCACATTGGTGGCGATCCAGCTAAATGTGCAAATCAGGGATTTGTTATCCTTTCTTTCAATATAGTGACAAGGTGCACAGTTTCGAGACTGATCCATTTTAGGTTTCTTTAGACTTGACAGAGGTCTTCGCTCTCCTCAGGGCTATCCTAATTAACTCTGCTCATAAGGTTTGATTTTTTTTTTTTTTTTTTAATTGCTGTTTGTTGGTGAGCAGGATTACAATGCACAGCACGACACTGATTTTTAGAAATGGTGGAGGCACAAAAAAAAGACATTTTATTGCAAATTCATATGAAAATTTTCTTACCTTTTCTTTGCATTTTAAAGACATTTTGTGCTGCCCAGTGATTTTTTTTTCATAGATGGGGAGTGGGCAGCGTTCAGGTGGATGCCCTGGGCCACCCACTCATCGGCCCCTATTTACATGCCACTGAATGGCACAATTGAGCTTCAAGGTTTCAAAGATGTGTGTTTTATTTATTTGTTGTTGTTTTTTTGTTGGCAGGATTAAACAAAAATGTATCAATTTGGTGCCAAATTATGGTCGGCCTAGCCTGAAGGGGGTGCAGTTCTCAATGCAAGTCGAGCCTTTCTCATGTTTCTTCACGTGAATTTTAGTGTGAATTCTTTTGGGCTGTTTAATCCCACCTCCATCATGCTTCGGAGCTGATGGTACATTATGAAACACACTAAATGGTGGTTCTCTTATTTTTTTTAGCAGACACGCCGTGTCTCATTCAATCTGGTCCTTTTCACCAGCTCGTAGCAGTAAACTGGGTCGCCGTGTGTTGTGTAACAGCCTGTCTCAATGTGCTTCAAACTGTTATAAATAACCAGAAGCTCCCTCGACTCATTGCTTCTACATCTGTCAATATGTTCCCAAACTGTTTGTTTTAATACACTAACGGAACATCGCTAAAGAGGACGTTTGGTTTGCGCAAGGTAACCAAAAAAAAAAAAAAAAATGCTCAAAGCGCTTACATTGATGCAGTTTATTGAATTAATTTTGTGTTTCTGGTGTCAGTTATTTAAAATCTTGACTCCCCCTTGTCTTGACCCCCTATTTATCATCTGCTTCTTTCCTAGTTGGCCTTTGCAGAAGGGCAGAGTGAAGGACCAAAGTGGGGGGCCCAGGACTCCAAAGAACTGCTCTTTCTGGTCCAGATCACCTGCCAGGTACTCTTGACTTGTAAACTATAGGCACTCGCATCAAGATTTGAATCTCTTTAATCACTTTGGACTTCTTTCAGGCTCGAAACTGGTTGGTGAAGAGATCCTACGAAGACTTCCGTGTGCTGGACAAACATCTGCACTTGTGCATTTATGACCGCCGCTACTCGCAACTCACCGAGCTGCCCAAATACGACTCAGCGAAGGACACAGCCGAGGTACCGCATATCGACTGTTCCTCTCACCCTGCGACATTTGCGAGCATATACCCGGACAATCCAGTGAGACCTCACATAAACCGTTCAAAAGACATTTTAATCCAAAAAGATCATTTTTATCTTTCGTGTGTGTCCCACAGGCAGTGTTGGGTCGGTCATCCACTTTAGACAAATAAATGCCTTGCTTTCTCCATCAGAAGTTAATATCTATTGTCAGTCACATGCAGGCCTCAGAGACTGTTTGCAAACCAAAACAACAGTTCCTACCAAGCGTTTTACCACATGCTGAAAATGACGTCTAGCGTATAGTATTGACGATCTTGTATTATGCGACGAGGACGTTCCAGTCGACTCTGATGTGGTCACCCCTCAGTGGTGTGTGCATTCATGTTCATTTTCCGCCCAGTCTGACGAGATGTTCTGCATTTCCCCATCTTAATTTTTGATTTTTGTAGCATTGTTTCATATTAGCATCCCTCCTATAGACATGCAGTTTAGTCAATCAATGCCCTGCTCCACTATTCTCATAAATGCATCATGATGGTGTTCTTATGTGAGATTGCACTTTTTTTTAAGCAATTGTTTTAGAGTGCAATCTCAATCGACGACTGTTCCATTTACAAACAAATCGGAATTTCCGCATCGATATTTCCGTGAGAAAGGAGAGCAGCAAAACACAAATGATAATGAGCGCACACGCACAGACGCTTGCGGTCGGGGCCACAGCTCTCGCCGAAGCAATCACACGCAGATTCACTGACGTCACACCCCACTCTGCCAGTCCCGCCTCTTAATACCACATTGATTTATGCAAAAATTATAATACGTAGTCATTTCTAGATGTCTTATGCTTGCAGTTCG
Source organism: Hippocampus comes (assembly GCF_001891065.2). NCBI lineage: Eukaryota > Metazoa > Chordata > Actinopteri > Syngnathiformes > Syngnathidae > Hippocampus > Hippocampus comes. Next base: position 1,515,763 of record NW_017805453.1, read on the forward strand.
TTTTTGTATATGTTTAGAATGTGTTCGCCGTGACTTCTGTTAGTTTGAAGTGCGTTTTGGTCAGTTTAAATGCTTTTAAAGCACGCGGAATTGTTACAACTGTTTGAAAAACTTTTTGACATTACAGCTCTCGCCGAAGCAATCACACGCAGATTCACTGACGTCACACCCCACTCTGCCAGTCCCGCCTCTTAATACCACATTGATGTATGCAAAAATTATAATACGTAGTCATTTCTAGATGTCTTATGCTTGCAGTTCGTTTTTGTATATGTTTAGAATGTGTTCGCCGTGACTTCTGTTAGTTTGAAGTGCGTTTTGGTCAGTTTAAATGCTTTTAAAGCACGCGGAATTGTTACAACTGTTTGAAAAACTTTTTGACATTGTCTCTCTATATTGCGGATATTTGGTGGATGTGAAGTATATCCCCCGGGTGTTCACTGTATTGCGTCTGAACACTAACAGTGTTTCTGTTCAGTCCGTAAACAAGATGTTGGCCACCTACTTGTCCCGCTTCTCCGTCATCGCTGACAACAAGATCAACTGTGCTCCGGTCCTAACATGGATGGAGGTAGTCAAGCATATTTCTGTGTGTGTGTGTGAAGTACAATGTAGTCTGCATCTCGTGGCGGCATGTTAATGCTCATCTATTTTTTAAATTTTTTTTTTTTAATAAAGTAACGAAAGACTGTGCTCAAAATGTGTTCTGCAGATTGACAACAAGGGGAACCATCTGCTGGTGTCTGAGGAGGCGTCCATCAACGTCCCTGCTATTGCTGCCGCCCACGTCATCAAACGTTACACGGCTCAGGCCACCGATGAATTGACCTTTGAGGTAACAACATTACTGTATGCCAAAAGATTGAATGCTAAAAACACATGAGGAAAAACAAGGAAGATCATCTCATGCCGATCTGCGCGATCGAGTTCGGGATTCTTGTTTCGGATTCTTTACGAGTGGAGTTCTGGCTCTTATACACAATTTGCAGTTTAACAGGCGAATAATGTCGGCGTAATTATGTCTTCGCTTGTCAGGTAGGGGACATTGTTTCTGTCATCGACATGCCTCCCAAAGAGGACACAGGCTGGTGGAGAGGAAAACACGGCTTTCAGGTACAAAGCGGCCCTTTTGGAATGATTCGCATTAGCCTTACAATGGACTGTTTTTCCGGTTGAGGCAAATTTGTCATTTTGTTCTTTGCAATGATAATCAAAAGAGACAATCGATTGGAATTATTAAAATCAACGACCGACCTGAGGAAAACGAATACACTTTTTCTTCAAGCTGGTTAACAATTGGACAGGTCTGACGTGTTTCGTATGTAAATTAAGGATAATATTCATCCAATTAGATGTAGTGGGTTTTCAAAAGAGAGAATAAGAAAGGTTGCGCCACCGCGCGCATGACACGACATTTAACACCTATACGATCGTGTTTGTTTCACAGGTTATGACATCCATCCCCACAGTTAATAAAGTGAGTGGTTTTGAAGTGAAATATTCTCCAGATCCTTGCTGGCTAGGCCAAAAAGATGCCAGCCACAGTGGCATTTAGACTTTTTCTGCCCTGAAGCATTTCCTTACCCTTGCGATCGCCGACCTATTTCACTCGATACATCCCCCTTGCCCGCAGTGATGGCCTGACGGCTACACTCTCCTTGAAAACCTGCACGTCTATTCACGGGTCTGATCGCTTCTCAGGTTGGTTTCTTCCCGAGCGACTGCGTCGAGCTGATCAACGACAAGCTCCCTCCCAGTGTTCAAAGCTCGGTTCCCAAACCAGGTACGCTGCCCACTGTTTCTCGACCGCATAAATTCTGTACAACCTTCTCCTGGGATGCGGGACAGATTGTATTCAAGTGGGGTTTTTACCTGTCGTGATCGTCAGTGTGTAAGAAGCACGGCAAGCTGGTGACCTTCCTGAGGACTTTCATGAAGTCGCGGCCGCCGCCGCAGAAGCTTCGCCAGCGCGGCATCCTCAGGGAGCGAGTGTTTGGCTGCGACCTGGGCGAACACCTCCACAGCTCGGAACACGAAGGTGAAATGCGCAAAGGGGAAATTATGCCAAATCTGAATCGGTGGTTATATAATGTGAAACACAAACTCAACGCATGGAATGTACATTGGTGTGATAGAGCTTTGGCATGCGAGAATTAAAAATGGAATGGAAAAATTAACATGAAAAGTAAAGGAAGTCACACTATTGGAAATACAGTCAGTTTTCGACCTTAATCCATTCCAATAGGCTGTTCGCAAAGCGATTTGTTCGAAATCCGAAACTATTTTATTAGCCCATGATTAAGGTCTAACACACTATGCAGAAATAACAAAAAAAAACAGATTTGCGTAAATCACAACAAACACACTGTTGCTCACAATGAACGCTACCCGAGAAAGTGACGCTTCCTTGTAAGGAAGCTGAGAGGAGTCAAGTGGCGTATTCGGGTTTGCTCAGTTTGGTTGAAAACTGGTTTTCGGTCGAAATCCGAGGTGTAAAAATCTCGAATTTTCTGGTCGAAAACCGATTTGGTCGAGAACAGAGACGTTCAAAAACCGAAGTTTGACTGCACTTGCTTGTCACTATAAATTCCAACAATGAAATGTCGATCAATAAACGAGAGTAGCAGCATTTGCCGCACTGCACGCGTTGGTCAGATCAATTCGATGTCTGTTTTTAATCGTCCCAATGGATTTATTCATAGTGAGGATGAGAAAAAAAAAAAACCCCAAACACTTAATATCAGCAGCCACGCTCATCCGTTTACCAGGATTGCAGTTCGACGAAACGTTATGGCTCATGCTGCGTTGTTGCATAAACAGGTGGCGTGCTGCTCGGCTGAAACAAAACAAATTGTACCTGTATGGCGTTGAAGCTGGGTTCAAATACCTCGTCTTTGGTGTCTGCCTTCAGTCCCTCAGGTTGTAAAGAGCTGTGCCGAGTTCATCGAGAAGCACGGCGTGGTGGACGGAATCTACAGGCTGTCTGGAATCTCCTCCAACATCCAGAAACTCAGGTTTGGTTTGCTACTTGATGATACATTTCTATCATCAAGAATCCCTTTTTACCAATGCTTGAAAATGCTGAAGGATTCCGCTCAACGACATTGCATTCTTCCTTCCTTTCTGCATTTTTTTTTTTCATCTAAAATGACAAATTTTTGATGTTACATTATCCTGAGTACTCTCGCTGTTATTATTTTTTTTCCTGTCTACAGTTATGTATGCTGTGTACTTTATCTTTTAAATAACACTCAAACATGAATTGTGCAGTGTTCAAATGCACAGATGGCCAGTAGGATGGCTCCCACGCTTTTCTGTCTCTTATCTCACGGTTTTCATGTGTCAACGTTCAGGCACGAGTTCGACTCTGAGCAGATTCCCGACCTGAGCCGAGATGTCTTTCGACAGGACATCCATTCGGTGGGCTCCCTTTGCAAGCTGTACTTCCGAGAGCTTCCCAACCCTCTGCTCACCTACCAGCTGTATGACAGATTCTCAGTGAGTGCAAGTGTTTTAGTGATTGCTGGAAAAAAAATAATAAAATAAATTAAATAGTGCAGCTCTCTATGTGTGTGGAGATGTCCACAAGGGGCGGTGAGAGTTTTGTGCATGCTAAACTTAAACAAATTGAAGGGGCTGATCTGAAAGGAAAAAAAAACACAAAAAAAAATAAGAGAGAGAGAGAGGGTGAATGGGATACTAAGTCTGTCCGTCTCGCTTGCTGTATCCTCACAGGAGGCTGTGTCTGCAGCCACAGATGAGGAGAGGCTGGTTAAAATTCACAACGTCATCCAGCAGCTCCCTCCTCCACATTACAGGTCTGCTTCACCGCTCGGTGGCGCTGCCTGGTGGCCAAACCTGTAACTTCATGTTATGAAATAGAAAATCAGGTTCAGAAATCCTGAACACTCGTACATCAAATGACATCGAGTAAAATAACATGGAAATGCTCATTTTATTCGAGATTTTACTTAAGCAATCTATTATGTGGTGGTACAATTGTACAAGATGAGCGATGTTTCTAATATTTTGTCTAAATATTCGGAATATTGGGTAGTTGTGCACAACTAAACATATACAATACCTTTTTGATGGTGTCACTGAAACTTTTGTGTCATTATCTTTTTTTTCTTTCTTTTTCTCCACGGATAAGAACAATAATAATAAGTCACAGTAATCCATGATAATAGATTTTTGGCATATACCAAATCATAGGGCTTGGTAGTATCGCATTTAAATGCATGATACACAATTTGTATGCACTGAAATATTGCACAGTGTTTGAAACGTCTCTGGTATTATTGGCTGTCTTTATGTTGGACAGGTGTGCCTGATAACTTGTGCATTTCAAAGCAGTGTGCTCATGACAGGAAATAAATGTTTTTCTGCTTTACTAATGATGACGCTGAATGTTTTTGTGTGCAGGACGCTCGAGTACCTTATGAGACACTTGTCCCGTCTGGCCACCTTTAGCGCTTGCACCAACATGCACACAAAGAACTTGGCCATCGTGTGGGCACCAAACCTGCTCAGGTGAGTCGGACCTTAAAGTGTTGATTGACAGCCATCACAGTGCTCGACTGGTTCAAGTCACTCAAGTACAGTCGGTATTTTGAAGTAGGCCGTGACACTCTGGATGCACGTTTCAGGTCCAGACAGATCGAGTCTGCCTGCTTCAGCGGCACGGCGGCCTTCATGGAGGTGCGCATCCAGTCGGTGGTGGTGGAGTTCATCCTGAACAACACCGAGGCACTCTTTAGCACCAAACTCAGCGCTGTCATTCGGGAAAGCGCCGGTGAGTCAGAAAAACACACACACAGCAGCAGCAGCGTGTTTTGTCCGCAAAGTGGTGCTAACTCCTAGCATTTATCTCCTAGGTAACAACACCTTATCCAGACCCAAGTCTCTCCTGGTGTGCTCCCCGTCCACCAAGTTGTTGTCTCTGGAGGAGGCTCAAGCACGCACTCAGGCTCAGCTCAGCTCCCCAGCCACCACGCCCTGCCTGAGCCACAGTGACTACATCGAGGTCGGGGAGGGGCCCGGGGCTCTGATGGGCAAGTTCCACACAGTCATTGAACTGCCGCTGGAAAGGTACGTTCAAGGACCGTCCCTGCTCTTTGTACGCTTTCTTTTGGTTGTCAACAAATAGTAACCGCATAGAAATAATTTAACAGGGGGATGACAAGCACTGGTCATCTCCGACAATGTGTTTCTAGATAATAATAGCGCACTGGCTTCCATTCTCTCTTTTTTGTAGTGTCAAGCGGGCTCCGAGCAAAGCCAAGAAGTCTCCTGTGGGCAACTGGTTGTCCTTCTTCCACCTGGGCAAATCGCACGCTGTGTCCAAGCGTAAACTGAAGCGACACCCCAGCGAGCCCAACGAGATAAAGAGCATCACGCTGCCAGGTGGGCTCAGTGAGTTGACCTTTTTTTTGTTTTGTTTTCATTTTCGGTTTCACTGACTCATACTATTTACTCTTTTTGCCGAGATAGGTGGGAGAGGTGATAGCGGTACACTGCGCTCGGCAAAAAGTGAAGAATCGCTCACCTCGCTGCACAATTTGGAAGGTAACCATGAATAAAGTTGTTTAATGCCAGGAGTATATTTTTTTAAGTCTTCCCCACTCTGCAGTTCAATACATATATATATACCCACCCACCCACCCATCATTGTTCTCAGAATGAATAAAGTCTAATGCAGTGTATGTATGTAACGAGTCATAGGCTTTTGTCATCAATCAGAGGCCGAAGCAGCCGAGGTTTCGCATTCCGGTGCCACTGTTCCTCAAAAGTGAGAGATTTGTTGCACTCAAACTGAGCCACTCTGGAACATCTAATCTAATGTGTATGTCTAATATGTCGACCCACAAAAAATCTCAACAGGCCGAGCCTGAAACCGGTATGCCTGCCATTTTTAATTGAAGTGACCATTTAAGGTTTAAGTTCACGAGTCCTCAAAAGCAAATGTCCCAGAATGTTTTCTATTTGCTTTTAATTTTGATCCACATATATTAGGCTGTGTTCACATTGCATGGCACGATGTCCAATTTGGATTTTTTGTTAAATCTGATCTTGTAGACAGATGGCTCCCTCTAAATTGTGAGTTTTCATCAGTGTGTGTGTGTGTGTGTGTGTGTGTGTGGGTGGGTGTGGGAGAAGTAGGGTAGTTAAGTGTGCAAACATGCCATAAAACACCAAAGCCTGATGACGCGGCACCACACAGTCCGAGCCAGACCAAATGTCTTGAGTGTGAGATGAAAGTTGTGTCCTTGGAAGAAATGTATAGATGCAGTAATTTCCCTGCTGACACAATTTCCAACTTCACCTCAAAATAACTATAATTTTGTACGTTATGCAAATACACATGATTTCATGTTGGGGTTGAATAATTTTGAAGGCAGTGTATGCTAAACTTTTTGTGTAAAGCAGCACTCATACTATGAAAATATGCACTTTAAGTAATATCATCTGACATTATTGTCTTGTTAAAAAATGGAAAGCAAAAATGAAAGTCTTTGTAAAGTGTTCACAATTAATATTAATAATTTAAAGTGGATATATGCACAAGTTGTGATCCCAAAACACTTTAATATTCATTCTAAGTCATCCTGCAGCCTTACCCTTAAAAATAAATGATCAGAAAATTAGCAAGGTTTCCAGGAGTTGGATAACGCTCCTGATCATTTGCATTCAAACACACAAGGTATTTGGAGACAGTATTTTGGGAAACACTGTCGAAAATGTGTCATGCTAAAAATGACAGACATGCAAAAATGATGGCAACGTCTCAGTGCTTCATTGGTAAGGATGTTCAAAATGATGAAAAATGTGTTTTCTTGACATGTCAATAAAAGACCAAAACTCGTACATTTTTCAGAATCGCCATATTTCTGTGGACATGGTCTTGGTCTTCACAGAAGGTTCCCTCTGATCTTGTTTTCCCTCTCCAGGAGAGCCTCCAAAGTACCAGCATGTCCGCCCCCGCTCCACTAGCGAGGCTGTGCCCGCATACGGCAGAGACGACTCGTTCAGAACCAGAAGCAAACCTCAGTTCGGTCAGAACGGTGCCGAAGAACTTTCACCCCCACTGCCGGAGGACGACATTGACCTCTACCCGCCCGTGGCCGGAATGTCCTCCCTGGATTTTGATCCCATGTCCTTCCAGTGCAGCCTGGCCTCTGCGACTCCTCGGGCACCACGCCACAGGGAGGGGCACAAATTGAGGAGGGGCGAGTCAGATGCCGCCACCTCTCCGAGCAATGTCGAAAGCCCTGCGCAGTTTAGAAAAGGTAAGAAGGTCACCCCCGCAAAAGAAATCACCAGTCTTTAGCATCTGCCTCACCTCCACCTCTCACGTCTCCTCCCCTTACAGCGGAGACGCGTGAAGCTCGGACGGCAGACGGGAAAGAGCTCCGAGCGCCTTACCGACATTGCAGCCCACGCAGTTTAGCGGGCCAAGCGTCAGCACAAACAGACTCCGCACAGACCCTGCCAGATCCAGGTCCGTATGACTCGCTTTTAAAGCCATCACTTCTTGTACAGTGCATCCACAAAGTACTTGCAGGCCTTCACTTTTTTCTCCATTTTGTTGGTACAGCTTCATTACAAAATGGTTTTCCTCAAAATTCACTGCACAAACATTCATTCATTTATTCATTCATTCATTCATTCATTCATTCATTTATTTATTTATTTATTTATTTATTTATTTCGCAAATGTATTTTAAAAAAACACGAAAATCAAATTTATTTATTTGTTTGTTTATTTTTATTGCAAATGTATAAAAAAAACAAACAAGAATTCAATTTACAGCTTCATTACAAAATGGTTTTCCTCAAAATTCACTGCACAAACAATTTAAAATTTTTTATTTATTTATTTATATCGCAAATGTATTTAAAAAAAAACATGAAAATCAAATGTATTTATTTATTTATTTGTTTGTTTATTTGTTTATTTTTATTGCAAATGTATAAAAAAAACAAACAAGAATTCAATTTCATTTTTTTCTTTGTTTATTTTTATCGCAAATGTATTAAAAAAAAACAAGAAATCACATGCAGGTTAGCATTCTCAGCCTTGCTCGATACCATAGCTTGCCCAGCCCATAAAAAGTAAGATTTAATTGACCTGTTTTATTTTTTTTAATTTTTTTTTTTTTTTTAACAAGAATTCAATTTCATTTCTATCTTTGTTTATTTTTATCGCAAATGTTTTAAAAAAAACAAGAAATCACATGTAGGTAAGCATTCTCAGCCTTGCTCGATACCATGCCCAGCCCATAAAAAGTAAGATTTAATTGACCTGTTTTATTTTTTTTTTAATTTATTTATTTTTTTTACAAGCTTAAATGTTAAACACATACAGTACTTGTTAGAGGCGTAACATTTTATCAACAAATATACAGTAGGTGGGTACTGTATTTTAGCTTCAAAAATATTTGATTCATACGATTCCTCACACCTCTTCTCAACTGAGCCATGGAGTAGTTTGAGTGAGTAGCCCTACCTTAGTTAAGCAACTTGTACCATTTTATCAACACATTGTTGCCATTACCAGGCCTAATTTCTGATGCGTATAACTAAAAATGAGCGAATACCAATACCAAGTATTGTATCAGGCTGATATGAGCCTAATTTTATGATATCAGGTACTCAATGGAGAGTGACGATACCAGTCACCGATACATGACTTAAGGCGAACAAAACCTGACATCAACTAAATCACCCTCGACCGTAGTTGGCGCCATACTGCCGCAGTTTGACACACTGGCAAATAATCTGTGTTAGAAAGAAAGTTCTTTGTTTACAATTTTATGTCATCGTGGTAAGTGAAATTTTATTACCAGTACCAGTCTGAAAAAAGTGTTATCGAACATCACGAGATTTAACCAATGTGTCACTGATTGATATTAATCGGACAAGCATGCTTTTGCCGTGCATGCATGTTGATATTCATGCCAAGGCGCTGCTGACAAGCTCACTACCCTGATGCCCATTATCATTGAAACTGTGTGTGTGTGTGTGTGTGTGCGCGTGTGTGCGTGCATGAAATAAAATGTGAAACCACCAACACCCCCCCCCCCAATATGCATGCTCTGATGCAAAACTCTCAGCAACAAATAATATTCTTTTTTTCTCCCAGGGTTGTCATTATAGGATGTTTGTAGAATTCTGAGGATTCCGTGTTGGAATAAGGCTGTAACATAAAATGTGGAAAAAGTGAAGTTCTCTGCATACTTTCCGCATGCACTGTGTGTAGGTAGCATTTTAATGTAGATTCTTATGAAAGCTTTTGTGTCCTGTCCCATCACGTCTTACCATAGCTTTGTTTGTCCTGTCATACTGTAGCGTTGTTTGTCTTCTGCCCCCCCAGGAGCAGATAGACTTATGAGTTCAGTGTCTATTCTCCCTCCTCACCCTTCCCCGACGAGCGCCGCACGCAAGCTGGCTCTGGCGCTGGCCGAGTCGGCGCAAAAGGCCAGCGGCGGCTCGCAGAGAAGAAGAAACCACCCGGCTCGCCCTCTCCAAAGACAGGAAGCTCAGGACAGACCCGCTCGGCCCTCGGCCCTCGATCTCAAGCCGTGCCCGCAAGCGAACGCGGGCTCCCCCCAGTGGCAAACGCCGTTGCACCTCCTGTCCGCGCAACTCTACTCGCAGGCAGCGGACGGACCAGAGAGTAACTTCACGCCCAATGTCAGCCCGCTCGGCTCGGGCAGCCTGGACTCCCGGCATGGCGACGTCACGCCGGAGGAACCCACCTATCAAAGTGTGGGCGTCTCAACTCCCACCGAGCACATCTGCTCTCCCCACAGCCCCTTGACTTCCCCGGTGTACGCCAACACCGACTCCATCAACATCTTCAACTTCCGCGCCGTTCTCGCCGAGACCTCCGTGCCAGCCTCCATCGACGAGGTCCTCCCGCGCCCTTTCCAGTCTCCGTCATTCCGCCACTACGCCTACAGAGCGCTCGGCCCGTTCGACGACGTCTATCGCAATACGCGCCATCAGCCCCCGCGTCAGATTCACTGCGGACGACTAGCTCGCTGCCCTCAACCCGACGCTCTGCCCCGTCACCTCTCGGGCCCGAGACGTGTGTACAGGCAGTCCTCAGAAAGCCACTGCACTTCCTCTGAGTTAGGACCACCCCTGTCACCTCAATACCGACGCTACTACCGCGGCGAGCACCTTATGGGCCCCGGCCAGCGACAACAAGGCCACTGGCAGAGGTGCGAAGACGGCCCCGCCCTGCACCCCGCCATCCGGAGGGCGCGCTCCTTCCACGCCCCGCAGACTAGTCGCTACGAGATGGCAGCTCCTGAAGTCCTGCCCCCAGACTTTTATCCTGAGCAGCAGGCGGCTTATCAGAGGCTGCTTCAGCCCCACTTTGAGGACGTTCATGTACAACAAGTGCTGTATAACCCGTACCCGGACTTGAACCCTCGCGACTGCTCCCGATATCCTTTAGAACCTTTCCAACGCGACAGTATCCGCCACGGTCAGCCTTACAGGACCCGGTCCACCAAGGAAAGAGCGCCGCCTGAGTTCTACTACTCCCCACGGTATAGCCGCCCTCTGGAGAGGGAGCTGTTCATGGACAGCGAGGACATGGTTGAGAATACAAAAACCTCTCCCTACGACAGTCCAGTTTCGCCGGCTGGCTCGACGGGAAGGGAGATAATGCACATTAGGAGTAAGTCGGATCCAGGAAACGGGATACTGTCGGCCGGCAGAAGGGAAAGCCAAAGCGCCGACAAAGCCTTGTCGCCCACGGCTCACCAGCCGCGTCGCGTCCTCGTGAACGAGAACACCTCGCAGCAGCAGCAAGCGCCGCTTCGTAAGATACCCTCACTGCCCGAGAAGGGCTTTGCCGAACTGGGCGACAGAAGCCAAGCGGACCCTTTCACGAAAGCTCGAGCTGGCATCCTCAGGAGGCCCGAACGCTCGCAGAGCACCCGAGAGAATCGCCACCAACATCATCAGCGCCTCGTCAACACGCCTGTGGACGACGAACACGCCGGATCTTTTTCCTCTCACCCCAACAGAAGGACTCGGAGCACTAAAGTGCGGCCCACACAGTACGACCACATGGCGGGGGGATTTTCCGCATTTCCCAGGCCTAAACACACAAGATCCACTAAAGCTGGGCCAGGGTACTCGCCGGCCCCAGACGCCACCGCCATATCCTCCTCTTCCACCGCCACTCCCTACGGGAACAGGCTGCTGTCCAAGGCTCTGGCTCAGGAAGCTTTTTATCAGTCGGCAGTCAGGACACATGCCGGCGTCCATGAGTGACGCCCACTGCTTTTTATGTCAATGCATAGCGGCGCCAAAGGAGAAGAGCACTTTATCCTCTGCCAGACCATCAGACTGTTTTTTTTTACTTTTTTTTTTTTAAACCTTTCATTGAACCTGCTGCTAGTGTCACCTTCGCCAATGAATCTTTCATTTTGAGCAGGGCCGCGGAACCAAGTATGGCCCAGACATGACCCATCAAGCAATCCTACAATACAAAGAAATCAAACATTGATATCTGCTCTTATTTGTCACTAAGTCTGAAATATAATTTTTGTTTCAGGTAGTACATATCTAAAAGAGTCAGTTAAAAAAACACATATTCCCAACATCAGTTTTTATAATTATTTTAAACTATTTTAACCTTCATTATACATCAAATATGAATCATATTTTGGTGATTTGTGTCTGCATGTATGAAAGAAACTGGGGCTACAATTAACTGAATAATTTGATGACAGAAAAGGTTGAAGCAAAGTCTCTGCCTCGAAACTTTGCAGGGATCTTTTTAAAAAAATGTTTTTGAGCTAGTTTAATATTGTATAATCGCTTATGAGAATGTATTGTAGTGCCCGCAAGTGGTCTAGGCACTGGTGATGAGGTGTTTTTTTTTTTTTTTTTTTTAAATAAGAAAACGCGTAATAACATTTATATGCAAGCTGCTGATGGCCACAGCTTGCTTGCAATTGGTTGAATTTGAATCAGTTGAAGCCCAGGTTGCAGCCAGCCATCTTGACTTTCTCATTTGCTGATGCCCAACGTCACTCAATAGGCCAGGTTGCAGCTTTGAAAGCCACACAAACTCAGTCATGGATGTTACATTAGAACGTAAAATGGCAACCCCAGGTTTAAAAAAAACATACAAAAAAAACCTGCATTTCACATGCATCTTATTATTTTTCGTAACCGATGGGATGATCAGTAGTGTACTCAATTCTAAAAATATTTGATCGCTGCAACAATTTCCTTCTTACATAATACAATTCATCTTTATTTATATAGCACTTTCACAATAACAGCAGCTGTCACAAAGCTTAACATTATCTGATATTAAGAGGCATGCTTTGAATGCGGAGGAGTCCAGCCATCTTGAGGACAAATTGAACAATGGAAGAGTAGAAATTGAACCGTTAACTGAAGGGATTGTATTTGCTTGTGTTTTGATAAATTTGTGTTGATTTTTTATTTGGGTGGGGGGGGGGGGGGAGAATAATTTGGATAAATTGAATGGTCCGTGTTGGGACAACTGGTTGCCCATCTCTGCTTTAGGGCTTTTCAATTCAGCAGACAAAATGGCTGTCATGTTTTAATTGCATACAACCCAAGGGACGACAAGGTAAACTTTGATTATTTGGATCTCAAAATTACCTTCAGACCGTGTATAGAAAATGTCTTTTGTTTAAAAAGTGTCGTGCTATATGTTTTGTACAATGACACGCAGCTAACTAAAAACATGGCCAATGTACTGTACTTGTCTCACTGCAGTCAGCTCAGACTGAAAAATACTTTGTAAGAAGAAAACACATTGTCTTAATTTTGGACATTGGTGTGACGTCGCCTTCAAACCTCTCGATAGAAACATCCGCTATATTTTTCTGCGTGAAATTACAAATGCTTGCTCGCTTGCTCAGAATCGTCCCGTAATGCAAATGAGCACTTTTTCAAAACGAGAATCAACCTCATTGCAATCGCCGACTTCTTTGATGTTTTACGCCCTCGTGTATACACAATCCGCTCTGTCCCTTCGATTGACGCAGCTCGCCCTCTGAGAAAAGTCTATTTTTGTCTAATGCTGTTTGTCACCCAAATGGTGGAACTGTGACATAACTGATTATTCTCTATGTTTTACTCTAAAGTTATGTAGAGGAGTTTATTCTAATAAGACATGTTCATTTCTAGTGCTTGTCTTCAAAGAGAGAATAAATATATTATCATGCATTACAAATATTTTCCTTTTTTCTCTCCATTTTATTAGCGTCATGCCGAGTGACGTTTCTAATATTTTGGCTACCGTTCACCCTCTTGTAGTACTGCTTGCGGTCACTAGGTGGTGCTCCAACACTTCAGACAGCCTCAACGCCCATCGCAGTTTGATTTGATCTCCTTCCTGTGCAGAGGATCATGGATGACTCACTGCTGTTAGTTACTCGGGAGACGTGCAATGTGTGCGCACTTCATGACGTGGGTCGACATCCGTATGCGGCAAATGTAGCAAATGTATGGTCCAGTGCATGGTGTCAATGGCCATGAGCATTATATGCAGTCATTGATTATTCATGTGCACATTGGCATTCAAAGCGCATGCTCACTGTACTCCTTCTTGTCTCATAAGCAACGCATTTCCATTTTTGTGCCTGTGAAGGTTGAAGGCAAATTATTTATGGCACACTGGAATAAACCATAGACATACACGGCCTCGAGAAAACCGTTCCAAAGCAATCTCTTTCTATGGGCTTGGTCTGTATGGCGCATGGTTTATTCAGCAACAAATAGTTCACCTGCTTGACAGCAATGTATCGATGTTCTGCCTGCTTTATTAAGTCTTCTTTTTCTAAAGGGAGAAGTGATTTGGAAATGTTTGAAAACATTCTTGGAAACTTTTGCACAAACTAGGAAAGGTTGTCAAAAGTGTAAAGTTGGACATGTTACACCTTTTCAGGTGAGACTACTCCAAAAGAGAAAAAAAAATCTCGACTTCAAGTTGCACATTGTATCTCAGTTAATATTTCAAATAGAATTAACACTAAATTAACTGCACAACGTTTCTTTGAAACCCTAATCCTAATTTAATATCCTACTTCAAAACCCAAACCCTATTTGAAGACATTCTTTTGAAACCCTAACCGGAGTTTAAAACCCTGTTTTGAAATCCTAACCCTAGTTTAAAATTGTTTTAAAACCTTACTATGAAACCCTGGTACTTGTTTAAAAGCCTAATATGAACTCATAACCCTACTTTGCAACCCGAACTGCAGTTAAAACCCCTAAATCATGGCCTTCTATTCAACGCTCGTATCAGGAAAAATTTACATATCAAACTTTAAAAAACATCCCTCAGGGCAGAGTGGTATTCATACCACACTTTGAGAATGATTGCAATTAAGCATCGAATCAAAGTGCATAAAATATTCTGTCACTTGCTTAAAATGGGATTGCAAGACATTAAAACTCAAAATTCTCCCCTTATAAAGTAAACTGCAGTATTCCAGCTTATTCCCATAAAAAGCGTCCCAACGTGAGCGTAAATACATCCGAAAACTCTCTGAAGCAATGTGAGAAGAGTTCAAGTGCGGGCATCGGTACGGTTGACCCACCTGAGAAATGATTGGAGAACATCTGCTGGGTGTCCAGATGTTGAGATGCAACAGGTGCGAGGAGGAAGGTGACGTCGCCTCATTGGGGACGCCGGCATAACTGCCTCGCCAAATGCTTCTTCGTGCAGTTACTGTTCCCCAAACATTTAGTGTCTTGTTCATGATGTTCATTTGCACAAGTATAGACAGCGGTATCTCGACATATGAGTGTAGTTAATTTCGCCCCCTGCCACCCCCCAAAAAAAAGAGGGAAAAAAAAAAAACATTAATAAGGAAACTAATTACCCAACTGGTTTGGGATTCATTTCAGTGATCTAAAAATAAATAAATAAAAAAATAGCAACATGTTGCAAAACGTGTTTCTTTCACACAATAATTTGGCACACAGTGTAAGCTGCTCCTCTGAAGCAAATCCATGGTTAAATCTGTGAGCAGACACTTATTTTTGGAATCCATCGAAACGTCTTTTTTTTCTTCTCACTTTCCGATGATGCATACTGCGCCCTTGTCACAGAAGCTATCATGCAGCGTAACAATCTGCAATTGCACCATTAAAAATAGATGTCTTCGTGACAAGAACTTTCAAGACTGTGGAAGTGGACAACATTAACGTTAGCGGTTTGATGCGTTGAAAAATGTCAGGAAAGGCTCAACTTTTCTTCTTCTTTGGCTTTTTGGGTCAATATTTAGTCCAAAAGAAGGAGCTGGCTGGAGTTTGGTCATGGAACCTATCATGTTCATACTATTGTAGTTATTGTTTGATGTTTACAGTTCAGTATTTGTCTACAGCAGGAAGCTCTCATTTGAAAAGTAAGTGCAATACTGACCCCCAGGCCCCCCAAAACAAAACATGTCAATGTAAACATTGATCAAACTTTAAATACTAAGAAAAAAAATATTAAATATGTGTGCAGAGGTCTGGGGCTACAGTATATTCTGGCCTTCCTGTGTGGAGTTTGCATGTTGCCAAGTCAGTGTACTTCCAGTACAATGCTGTACAACGAGTAAAAAATACAGCAGGTTCATGAATCAAATTTGAAGCTTCAGTTTCCCCATCACCAACCGCCACGAATAACACCCATCCGCGCACTGCATGTGTCATTCATTAACTCTTCTTGACATATTTTGTGCCTGCTTGTGTGATAGTCTGCGGTTTGCCTAGTTCCTGCCATAACGCTATTTTAAATCAAGAACCCCAATATTAACGTTGCCTCCTTTAGGAGTGGGGGGGGGGGCACTTAGAATAAGATTTTATTCATGAACATGCGCCGTGTTATTTCAATTATTTTATTTCATTGTTACATTTTTGAATTGGCAAATCAGCTGCCTTTTAAAGAGCTAGCATTGTTAATGTGATGAGGACAATCAGGAAACAATGCTAATGATTGGAGAAGTGATCAGGCTATAGTAATAATACTCACATTGCATTCAGGCTTGGCTTCGCACCTGATGAATCCATTTTAGAGAAGAAGTGATCATCTCGACTGAGATTTGTCAGTCAACGGCGAAGCTTGCGCTTCGCCACCATGGCCGCCCACCACGCATCAGGAAAACTCACATACTTGGCAAATTAAGGTGTTTACTGTAGGTAGTTCAAATTTGGTAGTAGCTGTACAAAATCTCTTGAGAAAAGCAGGACACTTGGACCTCAAATGGCTGCTTTGAATCCAAATGGCAGGGTTCTTAAGATTTTTTTTGTGGGCCGACCCATGATAGCCGTGTCTCATAATTTTCATGATGTGGAGCGGAGCATGCTTTCTGGGCAGATTTTTTTTTTTTTTCATCTTAAAGTGCTCGGGCCTTACTAGTGAAAGCGTTTGATGCTGATGCAAACAGGCCGCCATAGTGGTGCTGCTTGCGCTCTGATGACTCACGCATCCGGCATCATAACTGTGATGATGCGGTGCCCTATTTTTGCAATTTTAAGCTATTTTTAGAAGATATTTAAATCTCTTGAGGAGGCAGTCTGATGCACGTGTTCAGGATATGCTGACTTGACAAAAAAAAAAAAAAAAGCGCTTACATTGCAACACACTCATCTATGAATATGACTTTGGACCTTTGAAGTTGATATTTTCTCAGCGAGACCTGCTACACTGTGTTGGCGCTATCACTGGAAACCAGTAGGGGTGCAATGTCTTCTCTTTTGGCTTTGGCACTATCAGAAAAAACAACCTACATTGACAAACTCAGTTCTAATATTTGTTCCATGAAATTGTATTACTTCATTCCCAAAAGTCCATCTTTTTCATTTCATAGTGTTTTATTGGCTGCTCTGCTCCCAATAATTGTTTGTAGATGAGTGTTGCCTTTTTAATCTTATCCACCCAGGGCCTTCAGAAGCAGTAACATAAACTGTTAGCAACATAACTGATTATTCCAATTTCAAATTCGTCCTAACACGGTCAGCTAGCTGGCCTTTGATGATTTCAGCTTTTTTTTTTTTTTTTGGTGCTCTGATTGTTTGGTTGGAGCAAAACTTGTTTCAGCCAAATTTAACAAGAAAAAGAGAGCACAGCACAATGTAGCGTAATGTAATTATAGAAAACAACAGCATAGTATTGAAGAACATGGTGTGCAATGTCAATAAAGTTAACTTGCGTCGCAACAAAGCAGTTCGGCAGTGAGCGAACAATTCTTCAAAGAAGACGATTCAAACTGTTTATTGCCTCTCCAATTAAAGTTTCTGTCAAACTAAACTTCAAACAAAGACAAGTACACGTAGTGTATTTTCAAACAACAACATAGCTTTTTCTTAGGAACACAAATGGTGAGGGAACATATGTAGACCGTCAATAATTCCGGCAAGCATATATTCTTGATCGCCTGACGATACATGGTTGTTTTTTTCGGCCAAAACACCTTACACATGGTCGTTTTTTGGGGGCTAAAAATGCCTTACTATACATGGACGTTTTTTTCCGGCTATAAACACCTGACTGTACATGGTCGTTTTTTTTTTTTCTGCCAAGAACACATTACCATACATGGTCGTTTTTTTAGGGCTAAAAACACCTCACTATACGTGGTTGGTTTTTTTTTCAGTTAAAAACGCCTTACTAAACATTGTCTGTTTTTTTTCGGCTTAAAACGCCTTACGAAACAGGTCTTTTTTTTCAGCAAAAAAAAACAAAAAACGGCTGACTATACATGGTTGTTTTTTTTAGCTAAAAACACCTTACTATACATGGTCGTTTTTTGGGGGCTAAAAACTCCTTACCATAAATGGCCGTTTTTTTTTTTTTTTTTTTTTCCCCAAAAGCTGACCAAAAATTCCGACACAGTGATCGGGGAGTTTTTCCGGCTAAAAACGCCTGACTATACATGGTGGGTTTTTTTTCTACCAAAAACACCTGACCATACATGGTCGTTTTTTTGGGGCTAAAAAAACCGTACTATACATGGTTGTTTTTTTGGGGCTAAAAAAACCTTACTATACATGGTTGTTTTTTTGGGGCTAAAAACTCCTTACCATAAATGGCCGTTTTTTTTTTTTTCCCAGCAAAAAACGGCTTATTACACATGGCTGTTTTTTTCCGGCTAAAAACGCCTGACTATACAAGGTGGGGTTTTTTTCGGCCAAAAACACCTGACCATACATGGTCGTTTTTTTGGGGCTAAAAACACCTTACTATACATGGTCGTTTTCTTTTGGTTAAAAACCCCTTACGATACATGATCGTTTTTTTCAGCCAAAAACGCCTTACTATACATGGTCGTTTTTTGGGGCTAAAAATGCCTTACTATACAAGGTCATTTTTTTTCAGCCAAAAACACCTGAACATACATGGCCGTTTTTTTTTTCCAGCAAAAAACGGCTGATTATACTTGGCCGTTTTTTTCCGGCTAAAAACGCCTGACTATACATGGTCATTTTTTTTTTCTGCCAAAAACACCTGACCATACATGGTCGTTTTTTGGGGACTAAAAACACCTTACTATACATGGTCGTTTTTTTTCAGCTCAAAACGGCTTACTATACATGGTCGTTTTTTTCGGCTAAAAACGCCTTACTATACATGGTCGTTTTTCTGGGCTAAAAATGCCTTACGATACATGGCCGTTTTTTTCGGCCAAAAAGTCCTGACTATACATGGGCGTTTTTTTCGGCAAAAAACGCCTTACTATACATGGTCGTTTTTTTCGGCTAAAAACGCCTTACTATACATGGTCGTTTTTCTGGGCTAAAAATGCCTTACGATACATGGCCGTTTTTTTCGGCCAAAAAGTCCTGACTATACATGGGCGTTTTTTTCGGCAAAAAACGCCTTACTATACATGGTCGTTTTTTTCGGCTAAAAACGCCTTACTATACATGGTCGTTTTTCTGGGCTAAAAATGCCTTACGATACATGGCCGTTTTTTTCGGCCAAAAAGTCCTGACTATACATGGTCGTTTTTTTGGGCGAAAAACGCCTTACGATACAGGGTCGTTTTTTTTCAGCTCAAAACGCCTTACTATACATGGTCGTTTTTTTCGGCTAAAAACGCCTTACTATACATGGTCGTTTTTCTGGGCTAAAAATGCCTTACGATACATGGCCGTTTTTTTCGGCCAAAAAGTCCTGACTATACATGGGCGTTTTTTTCGGCAAAAAACGCCTTACTATACATGGTCGTTTTTTTCGGCTAAAAACGCCTTACTATACATGGTCGTTTTTCTGGGCTAAAAATGCCTTACGATACATGGCCGTTTTTTTCGGCCAAAAAGTCCTGACTATACATGGGCGTTTTTTTCGGCAAAAAACGCCTTACTATACATGGTCGTTTTTTTCGGCTAAAAACGCCTTACTATACATGGTCGTTTTTTTCGGCTAAAAACGCCTTACTATACATGGTCGTTTTTTTCCAGCTCAAAACGCCTTACTATACATGGTCATTTTTTTGGGCTAAAAACGCCTTACTGGACATGGTCGTCTTTTTTCAGCTAAAAACGCCTTACTATACATCGTCGTTTTTTGTTCAGCTAAAAACGCCTTACTATACATGGTCGTTTTTTTCGGCTAAAAACGCCTGACTATACATGGTCGTTTTTTTTCGGCTAAAAACGCCTTATTATACATGGTCGTTTTTTTCAGCTAAAAACGCCTTACTATACATGGTCGTTTTTTTCCAGCTCAAAACGCCTTACTATACATCGTCGTTTTTTGTTCAGCTAAAAACGCCTTACTATACATGGTAATTTTTTTTCGGCTTAAAATGCCTTACTATACGTTGTCGTTTTTTTCAGCTAAAAACGCCTTACGATACATGGTCGTTTTTTTGGGCTCAAAATATCTTACGATACATGGGCGTTTTTTTCGGCCAAAAACGCCTTTCTATGCATGGTTGTTTTTTGGGGCTAAAAACGCCTTACTATACGTGGTCGTTTTTTTCGGCTCAAAATGCCTTACGATACATGGGCGTTTTTTTGGGCCAAAAACGCCTCACTATACATGGTCATTTTTTGAGGCTAAAAATGCCTGACTATACATGGTCATTTTGTTTCAGCTCAAAACGCCTTACTATACATGGTCGTTTTTTTCGGCCCAAAACGCCTTACGATACATGGTCGTTTTTTTTCAGCTAAAAACGCCTTACTATACGTGGTCATTTTTTTTCAGCTAAAAACGCCTTACTATACGTGGTCGTTTTTTTCGGCTCAAAATGCCTTACGATACATGGGCGTTTTTTTCGGCCAAAAACGACTTACTATAAATGGTCATTTTCTGGGGCTAAAAATGCCTTACAATACATGGTCGTTTTGTTTCAGCTAAAAACGCCTGACTATACATGGTCGTTTTTTTCGGCCCAAAACGCCTTCCTATACATGGTCGTTTTTTTTCGGCCCAAAACGCCTTACTATACATGGCATTTTTTTCAGCTCAAAACGCCTTACTATACATGGTCGTTTTTTGGGCTGTAAAAACGCCTTACTATACATGGTCGTTTATTTCGGCTAAAAACGCCTTCCTACTTATGGTCGTTTTTTCAGCTAAAAACGCCCTACTATATACATGGTCGTTTTTTGGGCTGTAAAACGCCTTACTATACATGGCCATTTCTTTCAGCCAAAAACTCCTTGCAATACATGGTCGTTTTTCTCAGCTAAAAACGGCTTACAATACATGGTCTGTTTTTTCCGGCAAAAAACGTCTTACTATACATGGTCGTTTTTTGGGCTGTAAAAACGCCTTACTATACATGGTCGTTTATTTCGGCTAAAAACGCCTTCCTACTTATGGTCGTTTTTTCAGCTAAAAACGCCCTACTATATACATGGTCGTTTTTTGGGCTGTAAAACGCCTTACTATACATGGCCATTTCTTTCAGCCAAAAACTCCTTGCAATACATGGTCGTTTTTCTCAGCTAAAAACGGCTTACAATACATGGTCTGTTTTTTCCGGCAAAAAACGTCTTACTATACATGGTCGTTTTTTGGGCTGTAAAAACGCCTTACTATACATGGTCGTTTATTTCGGCTAAAAACGCCTTCCTACTTATGGTCGTTTTTTCAGCTAAAAACGCCCTACTATATACATGGTCGTTTTTTGGGCTGTAAAACGCCTTACTATACATGGCCATTTCTTTCAGCCAAAAACTCCTTGCAATACATGGTCGTTTTTCTCAGCTAAAAACGGCTTACAATACATGGTCTGTTTTTTCCGGCAAAAAACGTCTTACTATACATGGTCGTTTTTTGGGCTGTAAAAACGCCTTACTATACATGGTCGTTTATTTCGGCTAAAAACGCCTTCCTACTTATGGTCGTTTTTTCAGCTAAAAACGCCCTACTATATACATGGTCGTTTTTTGGGCTGTAAAACGCCTTACTATACATGGCCATTTCTTTCAGCCAAAAACTCCTTGCAATACATGGTCGTTTTTCTCAGCTAAAAACGGCTTACAATACATGGTCTGTTTTTTCCGGCAAAAAACGTCTTACTATACATGGTCGTTTTTTGGGCTGTAAAAACGCCTTACTATACATGGTCGTTTATTTCGGCTAAAAACGCCTTCCTACTTATGGTCGTTTTTTCAGCTAAAAACGCCCTACTATATACATGGTCGTTTTTTGGGCTGTAAAAACGCCTTACTATACATGGTCGTTTATTTCGGCTAAAAACGCCTTCCTACTTATGGTCGTTTTTTCAGCTAAAAACGCCCTACTATATACATGGTCGTTTTTTGGGCTGTAAAACGCCTTACTATACATGGTCATTTCTTTCAGCCAAAAACTCCTTGCAATACATGGTCGTTTTTCTCAGCTAAAAACGGCTTACAATACATGGTCTGTTTTTTCCGGCAAAAAACGTCTTACTATACATGGTCGTTTTTTGGGCTGTAAAAACGCCTTACTATGCATGGTCATTTTTTTCGAATAAAAACGTCTTCCTATACATGGTCATTTTTTTTCAGCCAAAAACCCCTGACTATACATGGTCCTTTTTTTCGGCTAAAAACGCCTTACTATACATGGTCGTTTTTTGGGCTGTAAAAACGCCTTTCTATACATGGTCGTTTTTTTCGGCTAAAAATGCATTACAACACATTATCGTTTTTTTGGGCTGTAAAAACGGCTTACTTTACATGGTCATTTTTTGGGGCTAAAAACGCCTTTCTATACATGTGTCGTTTTTTACGGCTAATAATGCCTTCCTTTTCATGGTCGTTTTTTTCGGTTAAAACGCCTTCGTATACACATGGACGTTTTTTTCGGCAAAAAACGCCTTACTCTAAATTGTTGTTTATTCGGGGGCTAAAAACGCCTGACTGTACATTGTTTTTTGGGCTGTAAAAATGCCTTCCTATACATGGTCGTTTTTTTCGGCTAAAAACGCCCCACTACACATGGATTTTTTTGGGCTGTAAAAACGCCTGACTGTCTCTGGTCGTTTTTATTTTTTTTTTCTTTTTAAATATCAAGACATTTGCTCACATTGGCCTTCAGAGAAGTCTATCCCAGAAATATACTAAGTTGCATTTCGAGGCCCGAAGCCTATTGGTCAGTGCGTCGGCTTCCAAGCGCGAAGGTGCAGGTTTCAAATCCAGCAACGGCCTGTTTGAGTGGCAACTGCACGTGGGTTGTCCAAGAACTCCAGGAATTCTCCCACACCCCAAAAACTTGCACGGCAGGTTCATGGAACACTTTATTTTTAAGGATGTGAAAAAAATCACCAAGTGCGTTCTCGTAGAGTAGCAAAAAAGTCATTGTAAAGAAGGCAACTCGGTGGCCAACTGGTTTGTGCGTCGGCTTCACAGTGCAGCGGTGCGGGGTTCAAATCCAGCTCCAGCCTGCCTGTGTGGCATTTGCATGTTCAGATGCTAACTTGATGACCAAGAGATGTTTTGGTCAGGTTTAAAAAAACAAACATCTTACGACGCATGCAAGTCTGTTTTTTAAAAAAACGCCTGACAATACATGCTCGTCTGGAAAAAAAAAAAAAACGCCTGTGGCCTCATGGTTCGTGCGTCGGCTTCCCAGCGCAGAGGTGCAGGGTTCAATTGCAGCTCCGGCCTGCCTGTGTGGCAAATGTATGGGTGTTCTCCAGAAACTCCAGTTTCCTCCCACACCCCAGAAAACATGCGCAGCAGGTTAATGGAACACTTTAATATTTTCACAGGATGTGACAAACCAACATGAAGTGTGTTCTGCTCGAGAAGCACCAAAGTCAGTGAGAAGAAGTCAACCCGTGGCGAACTGGTTAGTGCATCAGCATTGTTATTTTTTAGGCTGTAAAAACGCCTTACTATACATGGTCGGTTTTTTTTCGGCTAAAAACACCTTCCTATCCATGGTCGTATTTTCGGCTAAAAACGCCTTACTATACATGGTTGTTTTTTGGGGCCTAAAAACGTCTTCCTACACATGGTCATTAATTTCGGCTAAAAAACGCCTTACTATACATGGTCGTTTTTTGGGGGGGTTAAAAAATTCCTTACTTAAACATGGTCGTTTTTTTCGGAAAAAAAAAAAGCCTCACTATATATGGTCGTTTTTTTTGGCAAAAAGAACGCTTTACTATACATGGTCGTTTTTTGGGGGGCTGAAAACACCTTACTTTACATGGTCATTTTTTTCGGCTAAAAACGCTTTACTATACATAGCCATTTTTTTTCAGCAAAAGATGCCTTACCATACATGGTCATTTTTTATGGCAAAAAAAACCCCGCCTAACTATACATGTTCATTTTTTTGGCAAAAAAAAACCCGCCTTACTATACATGGTCGTTCTTTTGGGTGAAAAAGCCTTACTATTCAGAGTCCTTTTTTTTGGCCAAAAACGACTTACTATATATACATGGTCGTTTTTTTCAGCTAAAAACGCCTTACTATACATGGTCGTTTTTTTGGGTGAAAAAGCCTTACTATTCAGAGTCCTTTTTTTTGGCCAAAAACGACTTACTATATATACATGGTCGTTTTTTTCAGCTAAAAACGCCTTACTATACATGGGGATTTTTTTTCAGGCTAAAAACGCCTGACTATACATGGTCGTTTTTTTTTGGATAAAAACGCCTTCCTATCCATGGTCATTTTTTTCAGCCAAAAACGCCTTACTATACATGGTCTTTTTTTCGGC